>NC_141150.1:91427788-92028682 GCF_053477565.2 Lygodium microphyllum | reverse complement strand
CCAAAAGAGCTTTAAAGACCCACCAAGCAATGGTTGGAAAATTTTCATAATTTCTTGGGATGTCAAAATGGACCCCATAAAGAGCCAAGCAGTGCGAGACCTAGAGATGGATGCCCAAAAAATTTTAGAAGCCGATTTAGAGGCCAGATAAGAGACAAGAGTGCCTGGAGGCCAAGACCAAAAACAAAGTCGAGTGTAAATGAACTTTAGGCGAAAGGATGTGACCCTTGGGGACTCCCCTTGGGGCCCCCCAAAAGAAAAACTAATTTCATAGGGGGGCAACAATGTTTTTTGAGGAGTGAAAAAAGATGGCGACATCTTCTTCTATAGAAGCCGACGATTTCGAGAAGGGGGCTATGGTGGCTGAAAGCAACCCCCAAAAGTGATTATATCAGTGATCTTGTGCTCTCCTACACTCTCCATTGTCACCTCTTGCATGATAAATCACTGCTTGAATCAGAAGAACGAGATCTAGTCTTTCTCTCTCGTCCCTCTCTCTCCCCTCTATGGGCTGTTCATATGCACTACTTTGAAGGAGGAATCAAGAAGAAGACTGAAGCAAGTGATGATGGAGATTAATGGAGATGCTGAAGATTGATGTGCAACATGGAATTGAGAGCAATGGAGGCTCCATTCGCTGGTCACACAACCATTTAATGTGTCTTGGGTTTCGTAGAAACACATTATAACTATTTTTTATGAAGGAAATGAGGTTTTTTTGACATTTTTATTATGGAAATGATGTTATTATGTGATGAAAAATTATTTGAGTGTTGGTTGCATCATGTTTAATTGTTATCTATCAAAAAATTCTGCTTTCATAATGATTTACATGCACTATTTAAATCTCGCAAAATCGAAAATGCGATTTTCACAGGTAAAATGATGGTTTTGTCGTTTCGAGTGGAAAATGTGTTCCTATGGGGGGAAATGGAATATAAAATTGATTTTCAATATGCTGAAATGATTGGCATAAGGAAAATTTTAAAATAATAGGGATTATTGATAAATAAATGCATAAAAATAAGAAAAAATAAAAATACACTTCGTAAAAATAAAAAAATATATATAATAAGTATTTTTGAATATATGGTAGTAGTGGAGCATGAGGTTTAGCCTTATTTTTCTTATTTTTTTGTCACAGTTTGTGATTTATCACTTTTCTTACATAAAAACATGACAAAATGAACCCCTACACCTATGCAACGGAAGTACTACCTAAACATAGGGGGTGGGGTGTTTGAATGATGAAATTTGGGTATTGTTTATTACTGATTTTGATTATGCATAGCATGATATAGGGTTTGTTGTATTTTAATTAAGAGGATATTAGCATGAGCATTGTCTCGGTGCTATCCTTACATCGCCGCAACGAGTTAGTGAATGAGCATTGAAATGCCTGGTTGTACACGACACATTTTTGATTGAAAATTATGTTTGAGCACATTAGGACCATCCACTTTTGCATGCGCATATCAACCATGGCATCAAAAAATGAAGAACCGGAAATGCATAGCACCTACTTTCCGTTACAATGACCTACGCTTGAGTGTGTGAGATAACCTAATCTGTAGGCTAGTCGATCGATTTTGGGAATTGTTTGGTAAGAACACGTGGTATCTCTTGGAATATGTTCAAAATGAAAGATTCGAGCTTGTATCATGTGTACTTTATGTTCGAGCTACGCATCTTAGGGCCAATCCCAGAGATGTAGAAGAGTCAAAGTTGAGCCGCGACACTCAACTGAGAGGTGCTTCCCTATGTCTGTGCAATGAGATATTATGCGTATATGCTATGGGATCTCCCTCTGAGGAGAAGGGATGGTAAATGTTGGAAAATGACCTTATACAAATGTAGAATTAACATTAGCATTTAGTGTAGAGTGAGTCTTAGACGCTCCTGGCCATTAGGACGTGTGGTGGGGTTGTCTGTTGTGTGCATGAGGTCTAGCTAGTGTGATAGCCAATACCGTCCCATTTTAGATCACATCACTTAGACACTATCTAGTGAGCCCTTAAACCCTAACATGCAACCCGAACATTGCCCATATCCTCGAGGAATCACTCAACTTCATGACTAGACATCTTACTGATATCAAAGAGAAGCATTATATTTAACCCCTAAACTTGCCCAAATGGTCTCAAGCTCTCAAGTAAGACACACTCAAGGACACTCAATAGAGACTCAAGTAGACAACTAGAAAGTTGAGTGAAAAGCTAGAGACTCGAGTGGGCCAAGAAAGTTAAATAAGGGTAGATTATAGCACATTTGGACTATTTGTGCACTTACACTTGACTAGAAAGAGAAAAGATTATTTGAGAATGAGACCATAAATATGATCTTAAAAATGAGTCAGGGATTGAATTAGAAGACCCCTACAATTAGAGTAGCCATCCTAAGGGAAAATGATATCTATAAAAGGAGCCTACTACACAAATAGATCACAAAATACAAAATCAATAAGGATTAACCTTGTAAGCTTAAAAGGAACTCCACACGTAATCCTAAACAAAAACAAACAATGACAAATAAGGTCACAAAGGGCTTGAGCAATTGTGCAGTTAAATAAAAGGAAACTATTTTAGTTGAAAGGCCTCATCTTCCATAGCTAGGGAACCAAACATCCATGACAAAGAAGGAACAATAGTTGAAGGATGTGCTAGAAAGCTTAAGAAAAGAAGTGGGTAGCTTCCACACTTTTATTGAGAAGGACAATAGTGTGTTGAGATCACTAAACATGGAGTAACAATATCAAATGGTAGTATGATAAAGAATTGCCCCTAGGTAAGCTCATGAATGTGATTATAGCAACACAATACAAGAAAGAGGGCATGCAACAAGAAACATATGGCATTAGAAGGTTGTTGCATATGGTGTGTTGGAACATCTAGCAACTCCATCACTAACCTAGTTCAAAGAAAGTTGCTCAACAACACCAATGCCCTTTAGAGTAGGATCCACATAGGCAACATGGTGCTTCCAAGACTGGGTAAGACATATGGTTCCAAAGACTACAACTTCATAAAGAAATTCAAAAAACTCTATGAGGTAAATATTAGCCTTATGTATGAACGTAAAGAGGATGCAAGCCTTTGGATTATGTTTAGGAAATAAGCAAATAATGTGGTTGGTGGGGCTAAATATGAATGAGATGTCTCACTTCTTAGTTCTCAAAGACCTATCATGTGATATGAAAAAGTCGAATATGGGGATAACTTGATAGTATGTCTTACAAACCTAGTGCAATAGGAGGGAGAGAAAACATGATAGACTATGTCTCTAAGCTCTCAAAACCTATCCCCAAAACAACCTAACCCTAAGGTTATTGCTAAATCATTATAAAAGGCATACAAAACAAGTGAATCTATGGATCAATGGATAGCAACTCCAAATCCAACCTTAAATAATCCTAGATGAGGCATGTACATTGATGATGTATATCGAAAGAGAAACCACAATAAAAGGGATAGGGTAGGGAGCAATGCTACATCCACTAAAACCAATGTAGGACTTAGCGTGATCCAATATTTTCTCATTGCTTTCAAGAAACACTTGTTGGAGATGCCAGGATGATTAAGTCCCTAAGTATCTGCAACCCTATCGCTAGAATATCTAGTGCATATACTATGGTGGAATAATTTGCCATATGATTGTTGAAAACCTACATAGATGTGCACAATTGTGAATGAATTGGCCATGAATTCTCTCAATGCATAGCTCCTTAGTGCTTGCTCTACCAAAATTAGTATGCAACAAATACATATCAACAATTAAACAAGGCATCACACTACCCTAGAAGCCCACAATTAGCCTTGCAAGCTCCTACTACCATGTAGAGGGAAAATTTTAATCATTGGAGCATACTAAGACCTCCCCCCCCCCCCCCCAATCATCGCTCACCCACCATCAAGATGCACCAGTCACTATGTGGAAGAGTGAATCACAAAGAAGTACACAAACTTGTACATTATATATATTGAGATGCAATCCTTATGGATTTTTTACTTGTACATGTCATCATGTTAGGAGGAGGAAGAATAGAGGTCCAATCTAGTCAAAGGGACCCATTGAGTGCTGGAACTATGGGAAATTGGGGCATGTGGCTTCTAGGTGTTTGTAAAAAGTACATCCGACTAAGGATGTTCAAGCAAATTAGCAATGCCCCAAATATGGCACAAGCCATGTGTAACATGATTGCCCCAAATGTAAAACCAGTGCAAGCACTACCATTTTCCTAGTGGTACCTCTTAGCCTCTTAGGATAGAGATGAAAAATGACATGGACACCATACCTTTCTTTCTTAACACTATTAAATAGGTGTAGAGTGATAAAGCTAGCATTGCCATTTTCACACCCTCCACTGCAACAACACATTCAATATAGGAAAGAAGAATGCTAAGAAGAGAAGAAAGAGAGCCTCAATCAAGGTCACATTGCAAAGTGAAAGGCTCACCAAAATGCCCACTTAGTGTAAAAATTGCATGATGTAGGAGGCAAAATTTGAGCAATGAGTAGAGAATACACAAAAAGTATGAGAAGAATAAAAATAGCTTTAATTTCAAAGGAGTTGATACAAATATGTTTTTATCCACCCATGTGCTTCGATTGTGAATCTTAGATGGAAACCTAGGCAGATGATAGGCAAAGACCTTAAGGCTCGCCACAGAAGAACTCTGATTGGGTAAAAGATAGATTAATCATGTTAGTTTAGAGGGGTTTTCCTTTTACAACCTAGGAAGGTAGTCTAGTTAGCTTGGCTAACCATATTATAAACCTTCCCTAGTGAACCAAGGAATATTCCCTTTATCGATCACCTTTATGTCATCAAGTCACATAGACCTTTCCTAGTCAACCAAGGAATATTCCCTTTAACAATCACCTTTTTGCCATCAAGTCACATAAACCTTATTTGGCATACAAGTCAAGACTCAACCAATGTGTGTGCTCACACATGGCTTCTCCTCATAATGGGGGCCTTACAAATTAGAGAACCACAGATCCTTGGTGTCACCTTAGAAGGGTGGGGCATTGGGCATATGTAATACTAAGAATGGTGCATTGGGCACAAAGAGTGCTACCACAAACCTAGCAATGGAAAAGGCTAAAACCTCTAGGGAGAAAGGATACCGTAATAAAAAATGCCAACTTTAATTAATAGAAAAAGTCAAGAAGTGGATACAAGAGGCCCAATTCGCCAAGAATGATCCTTTAAAGCTACTCATGACATGAATGATATGGGCTATCCATAACAATACATCACTATCTTGATCAAAATACATGCATGACATGCAAGGATTAGTCTCAAATCCAAACGAACAAAGGATGAGACAAGAATAAATGGAAGATGGATAAGAACTTAGTCACAAAACCAATTGTTTCTAGCTAAATGAGGTAGATCTTGGCCTCATCATCACTTTGGCTTCTACTAGTTTGTCAATCCCATTAGGAATACTACTACAAAATCACCCTAACTTTACTAAGGCATTCATACTCTGAATAGAGGAAGGACCACAACAACACAAGCTAACAAATAGTGTAGTATGAAAGAGCACTACTAACATGTCATGTTTTGACTTTCCAAAATTCCCATAATTAAGATTTGAAGAGTTTAGACTATCAAAAGCAGGATCTTGAATAAAATAATCTATGTCTCCTACCCCAGCACCTTCTAGGATCAATACAATTGTGAACATCTCTACACGACAATTACCATGTGCAAGATGGTTATGACTAGTTACAAGTCCTTGGGATAGACCAAACACAGTCACTACAACATATAGACCCAATAGCGACGTTTAAAGCGATGGAATTATTCATGGAAAAAATTACCCCGTCATCGCTATTCGTGTCGCTATTAGCGACGTGATCGATTCGTTGCTATTAGTATCACTATAAGCGTCGCTATTAGCATCGCTAATTGTGTTAGCGATGCAAATAGAGACGCTTATAGCAACGGTTGTAGAGTAAATTTCCGACGCAAATAGTGACGGTTACAGAGAGGGGAAAAAAAAAAGCCCTGCCACCCTTCTAGCTATATGTACTAAATATTCTTTCATAATTCATTTGCCAATGTCACATACACCTAATGTCTAAAAATTGTGTATCAGATTTTCAAAAAAAAGCTAAATCCTTTGATTGCAAAAGATAGATATAATCAATTCGAAAAGGTTTTTCACAAGTAGCTTTTTCATCACTTGCTTAGGCGTGAGAAGAAAAAGAGCTTGTGATTGCAAAAGCTAAATATAATCAATTCAAAAAATTATTACTCAAGGAGCTTTTTTATCACTTGTTAGGCCCAAGAAGAAGAGCTTCACTTCAAGCTTTCATTATAGTCAGGACCCTGCAGTATGAATAAGTCCCATTGATCTTCTGCTCACTCCAGCTTATTCCAAACTTATTCAAGTCTTTTTGGGGGAGAATTTGGACATCTATAAGAGTTATACCATGGTGTTGGAGCCAGAAACACTTATATAGGGAGTGGTAGTGTCTCTAAGCTCTACTTCTTCCTTCTTGTTTTTACCTATGTATAAGTCATCTTCTATCTCTTCTTTCTTGTCTTCACTCTCAATCTCAATGGATGGAGGTGTTTTAAGATCAAAATAATCAAGGTCATCCTCCCCCTTCTCAAACCCCATTTATTGAGCTCAGACTAGTTGTTGTACTCCAAGTAGATCCCTGAAACGAACGAATTTCTCTTTACTAAGTGATTTGGTAAAGATATCGGCTACCTAGCCGTCTTCTATCTTCACATGAAGTAGATCAATCTGTCCTGCAAGTACCATTTCTCTGATGAAATTTTAATGAATCTCTATGTGTTTTGATCTAGCATGATAGACGGGGTTGCTAGCTAGCATCCATATACACCTCAGTTTGTGTACATAACCCTCACATTACTCCATGTATACCTCTTTAAGAAAGTCACCATTCAAGAATGAATTTTTTACATCCATTTTTCATAATTTTCAGCCCTTTTAAGCCACTAATGCAATGACTATTCTCACCATTTCCATCTTGGCAACCGAGCTGAAAGTCTCCTCATAATCTAGGCCGTATTTCTGTGCATATCCCTTTGCAATGAGACGGGCTTTATACCTTTCCAACAAACCATGTGACTTGCATTTCTCTTTATAAACCCATTTGCTTAAAGACATCGAGTACCTCATCCTTGTACTTCCGAATGTACAACCATGTGTATCAGTTGAAATCATCTATCTAACCGACAGTAGATTCTTGCAAATTTTGTTCTACCATCTGTCCAATCGACAATAGATTCTTGGTAATAGAAGGTACATGTAGTACATCATGTAGGCTCTTCTTTCTATCATCATAGCTGCAGTAGTCTACCTTCCTATTGGTGGGCCGTCCCACACTCGTGCCCAAAATCTTTGCATCCCTTTCAGCTCCAGTCTTGCATGACTTCTCAAACAACGTCCTTATGAAAAGATCTTTTCAGGATGAGAAGCTCGTATCCGCACTGCATTCTTCTTATCTCTCGAAGGGCGATAGTGCCCAGTTTCCATCTCCTCTTCTTCTCTGGTGGTCATTGTGATCTATGGGGAGCACTTGTTGTTGCACTAGAGCAGGCTCCACCTTGTGCTCCAGGTGGCTGGCTTTGGCATGAGGCTTTCCCATGGCCAAGAAACGGGGACATGCTTGCTTGGTGCCTGCCATGCAAGCTCGAGGAGGGAAAGATGGAGAAGAGACAGAGGTTGGGGGTTACCTCCTTCTCCTTTGTAGTTGTCCCCTCTCTTTTAGTGGATGTGGTGGCAATGGTAGTGGTAGTGGCAGCCTCTCTCTCTCTCTCTCTCTCTCTCTCTCTCTTTCTCTCTCTCTCTCTCTCTCTCTCTCTCTCTCTTCCTTGTGTTGATCTATCTCCCTTCTTCTCTCTATACATCTCTCAAAAAAAAGAAAGAGAAAAGTAAAGAAAAGAGAAAAACAAAGAGAGAAGAGATAATGCATTTACCTCAAAGCTTGAAGAAGAATCCTTTCGCATTTCTCTCCTTCTTCTTCTTCTCCTTCACGATTTCCTTCCTTCTTCTTTATAGTTGTTCCCTCTCTTTTTGTGGTGGATTGGCGGTGGCAGCGACCTTTCTCTCTCTCTCTCTCTCTCTCTCTCTCTCTCTCTCTCTCTCTCTCTCTCTCTCTCTCTCTCTCTCTCAATCTCCCTTGCGCACGTTGATTTCTCTCACTTCTTCTCTCTATACACTCTTTATCAACAAAAAGAAAGAGAGAAGTAAATAAAAGAGAAAAACAAAGATAGAAGATTTCTTCTTCTCCTTCACGGGTTGCCTCCTTCTTCTTTGCAATTGTCCCCTCTCTTTTTGTGGTGGATTGGCAATGGGGGCAGCGACCTCTCTCTCTCTCTCTCTCTCTCTCTCTCTCTCTCTCTCTCTCTCTCTCTCTCTCTCTCTCTCTCTCAATCTCCCTTGCGCACATTGATCTCTCTCACTTCTTCTCTCTATACACTTTTTATAAAAAAAAAGAAAAAGAGAAATAAAGAAAAGAGAAAAACAAAGAGAGAATAGATAATGCACTTACCTCAAAGCTTGAAGAAGAATCCTTTCGTGCTTCTCTTCTTCTTCTTCTCCTCCTTCACGGGTTCCCTTCTTCTTCTTTGTAGTTGTCCCCTCTCTTTTTGTGGTGGATTGGTGGTGGCAGCGACCTCTCTCTCTCTCTCAATCTCCCTTGCGCACGTTGATTTCTCTCACTTCTTCTCTCTATACACTCTTCATCAACAAAAAAATAGAGAGAAGTAAAGAAAAAAGAAAAACAAAGAGAGAAGAGATAATGCACTCACCTCAAAGCTTGAAGAAGAATCCCTTCGTACTTCTCTCTTTTTTTTTCTCCTTCGGAAGTTCCTTCCTTCTCCTTTACAGTTGTCTCCTCCCTCTTCGTGGATGGCAGCAATGATGGCGGCTCTCTCTCTCTCTCTCTCTCTCTCTCTCTCTCTCTCTCTCTCTCTCTCTCTCTCTCTCTCTCTCTCTCTCTCTCTCTCTCTCTCTTGCTTGTTTACAAACCTATAAAATGCCATGCTCGGATTTTGACACTTTTTTATGAAGCCCCTCTCTCTCCCATTTTTATTTCTCCATCTTTCTCTTCCTTCCCCTCTCTTTCTCTCTCTATTTCTCTCCCTCCCCACTCTCACTCAACTCATCTCGTTGCAAAGATAATCAAAAATACAAAATAAAAAGCTTAAGAAACAAAGATATTGAAAGAAATGTCACCCCACCTCTCTTTATCTCTCTCTCCCCCCTCTCCCTTTACTTTTCTTTCTTAACCTTCTCTCTCATTCTCTCATTGTTTTCCTATTTCTCTCTCCCTCTCTCTTGCTCTCTATTTTTTCTCTCTATCTCTCTTTCTCCCCCTCTCTCTCTTCTTTTCACTCTCCTTCCTCTCTTTACCTCAACCTTCTTTTCTACCTCCTCCTCCTCTCTTCCTTCCCTCTCCCTCTCTCTATTTCTCTCCCCCTCTCTTTCTCTCTCTATTTCCCTTTCTTTATTTCCTCTCTCTTTGTTTCTCCCCCTCTCTCTCTCTCGTTGTTTCTCTCACTCATCCTCCTCTCTCCCTCCCTTTATCTCTCATTTCTCTCTTCCTCTTTCTCTTTGTTTCCTTTCTCTCCCTCTTTCTTTCTTCCTCTCCCTTCATTATTCTCCCTCCCTTCCTCTCTTCCTCCCTTTCCATGTATCTCTTTGCAAAGAAAAAGAAAAAAAGAAAACAAGAGAACACAAAAATAAAGCAAGAAGAGGCAATGCACCTACCTCAAAGACCTGAAGATGAAACCCTTTGTACCTTCTCTTTGCACCTTCCCTCCCTTCTCCCTTGCACACTTCTCTTTCTTCTTTCTGTATAGCAGCGGTGGCGGTGACGATGGTGATGAGCTCTCTCTCTCTCTCTCTCTCTCTCTCTCTCTCTCTCTCTCTCTCTCTCTCTCTCTCTCTCTCTCTCTCTCTCTCTCTCTCTCTCTCTCTCTCAAAGCTTTAAGCTCTCTCGCTCTCTCTTTCATTCTTTCTTGCAAATGTTTTCTCGGAAAATGTTACGCTCAGGTTTTTGAAACTTTTTCCTCACACCGCCATCGCTATATGCGTCGCTATTAGCATTGCTATATGCGTCTCTATACGCGTCGCTATACGCGTCACTATTAGCGACATTGCTTTTTTGCATCGCAAATGGCCGTCGCTATTGCCCCATTCCCTTGTAGTGAATTTAATATTTAAGCAAGTCAAGACTTGACTTGCAAGAGATTAAGGCCAAGAAAGGAAAAAGCATTAAGCTATTTAAAAGATTAATAAGAGGAGGAGTAGTCAACCAGTTTGCACTGCCCCCCCTTCAAAAACAAACTCGTCACCATCAAACTTCTCCCCCTCTAAATTCAATAAATTGACAGGCACAAAAAAAGCCTAAGATCTCCCCTCTCAATCTCAACAAAAAGCTTCAACAATCTTCCCCTTTTCTCAGTTTGATAAGAGTCCTAGATCGAAGTAAGATCACTCGAAAGCCAAGTGAATCAATCATGTCATCTCTTGCATCCTCTATGGACCTCAAAGATCAAATTGCGAGCATTAGATTGCATCTTAAAAGCTTCCACATAGCTAGATTGGCAAGTTACCCTCCATAAAGAACTCTTCTTCTCATCCACAACTCATGAGACCTCCCCTTTCCTCTATTCAATTTAATTATAAGTATGGGGTATGAGGAGCTATTGAGGACATTAGCCTCAATCAAGAGGATTGACTCTTCTCGAACCAAGCGAGTGAGAGAGAGAGAGACGCAATAGGAGCACGAGAGAGGAAATTCTTATTACAAAGACAAGGAGGATGCTTTGCCACCTTTCTAGATCGAATCCCATCCCTTCTACCTTCAATCCCTTGTAAAAATCGATTTCTTCTCAATTCCTATTGTTTCCATCTCCATCGATCCAATCGAGATGGCCCAAAGCTCTATTATTGAAGTCTTATTTGCAATTCAAATTGAAGACCATGGCCTCAAAGAAGAAAATTACAAAGGTAATGGAAGTGGGAACTAGTAATAATGCTATGGGTGTGATCACTACAAACAAAATAGCAAGTATTGGAATTACAAATGAAGCATCAAATACCAACAATAGCCAATCACTCGTTATAAATCCCTACGTGGCATCTTTAACTATTGTTTTAAATATTAAAGACAATAAATAGATCATCATCTCATGGGCTTATAATGAAAAATAGCATCTATAAGAGTAGGATTTTTTCATGTAATCTCATGCATAGAAAATTCTTAATCACAAATTTAAAGGATTAATTTGGATTACATGAGATATAATAGGAATAAGACACAAGGAAGATACTACACTATCTGAAAGAATTTATGATTTTTTTTTGCATCAAATAGGACTTTACCAAGAGCTAGATTCAAGGACTCTGATTTTTGTAATTAAAAATATTTAAGTAGTTAAAATTTTGAATCCAATTTGTATTAAACTGATAGAACCTTTGATTGATAAATACAAATGTTAATTCTTTGAAATTTCTTGAGATGGAATTACTACAATACTTTTCATAATAAAATATCCAAGGATTTTGAATCTAGTGAATTAATGCTAGACAAGGACCTATAGAATTTTGTTAAGAAAAGAGAAAAATATCATCTTGGGAGTCAAAAATACGACTCTTGTTAAAATTTATCTTGGACTCGATCCCAAGGGGAAGAGTAATTTTAGAGGATTTTTGGAAGATATTGCCACTTATGCTAAGTTTAGCCATGTGATTTTTCTTAAAATTATTAGGATAAAGATGGATAATCAAGTCGAGGTGAGGCACTATTCCGATAGACATAGAATGACGACTAAGGTAGTGTTCCTTGATGAAGCTAGACCTCCCCAAGGTCAACATGAATAAAACCTACTCCAAGGGTTTTCTTTTTTGCATCAGTAAGTATAGATCAATCACGACACGAAAGGTCATGTCGTAGGGAATTCTAGTTGGTAGGAGAAGATGAGAATACCAGGGGGGCTCTAGTCACCGATTCCTTAGACTCTTATGATCTGTCAATTACCTTTTGAACCCAAATAGTATTTTGGGAGTGTTGATGCTAGTTTCAAGATTGAATTTAGTGGGAATAATGCCCTTGGGTTGATATTATGTCCAAACAAGACATGAAACATTATAAAAAGATATATTTTTCTTCAAGGAACTATTGATATTTTCTTTGCACTATTTTTGTATCATGAAATAAAGATATGTAGCAAATCTATATCAAGAGATAACCAAAGAACCTCTTAACCTACAGTGGTAGGTAATTTATAATTAAAAATACTCTATCGAGGGAAGTGGGTGGATAGATCCCTAATGGGTTCAGAACTACAGTTGGGTGGTCTTGGTTAATTAATAGATTTTCTCAAAAGAAAAACTACATTAGTGAATAGGCAAATGAATGGCTATTAGGTATTAGGAAAAACCCGACTTGCATTGTTTTAGGGATTGGAATGGGATTTTGCCTTATGACCAAAAGGGTCGATGTATTATACTCACGTTCATCTCCCATTCTCTTTGAACCAAGTGCAATGAGAGTCTGCTTCAGTTTGAGTAACCCTGTGAGAAGTGAAAACTTGAATACTGATGCTAGAACTGACCAATAGGTGACTTTACCAATAATAGGAACCTAGAACTCAAGTTCATCCTCATGAGAATGGTCGGAACTTCCACTGCGAGGTAGACTCAAGCAGGTCTAGATAGCAAACTCCAAGGTATTCCATGGAATCCGGAATGGTGTTGTCTAGGATATCTCTTGATGTACTACTAAGAACATGCCAATGAGAATGTAGCTTGGGCATGCACATCACATAACATCAAGATACCAGTCCCATCTCCAAGGAAACATAGAGTCAAAACATTATGGGAAGGGGCCAAAGCATCATGATTTTATTCTAATGGTGGCCCTTGATGATTCCCTAAGAAAAGATATTATATTCTTGAGTGAAAGGGTTAGTATTGTTAATGAATCGATGCTTCAAGCATGGAAAAACTGACCCGTAAGGAGTGTGTACTCCAGCATTACAATAATTGATGGATACAAGGTCCAATTGCTAGATGTGTTGAAGTACTACTCTACAAAGATTAGAAGAGTTAACTTCACAATGAACTTTGTGGTTATGAAATGCATAGATTATGATGTGTTGCTAGGCCATCCCTAAATGAGGAATGCTCAACTCATTGAGAACTAGGGTAATGGGCTAGTCTTCTTAGGCAATGGACATGAGGTTGTCAAAGTAGATATGAAGATCTAGAGAACCATGCTTGTTGACCTGGATATCATCTCTAACATGCTCTAAGGAGACATGAACTATGCAACTATGACTATCTTTGTCAACAATTACATCCCTTTCCCAAAGAATGAGTAGGATTGGATGGAGGTTGGATGACCATTCTCACCACTTCAGACTTGCCATTCTTTTCTTTCTAGACTTGTCATTCCTGCCATTATTGACACTTTAGAGTTACCATTCACAAACTCACCATTCTTGTCACTCTAGATTTACCATTCATAGACTTGTCATTCATGAAAGAGAGCAAATGCAATGAGGTATATGAATGGATGAGTCAATAGGTGGAAAAGGCCTCGCTACACCTATGGTTGAGCTTAACATGATTGGATAGATGGTACCTATCCACATGATGAACCAAGAAAAAATTGAACAATGTGTCAAGGGGCTCAACATTCCCACAAAGCATCTATATTTTAGAAGCACCCTCACTCAATTGCAATGGTTCTTGAAGAACTAAAGTCAACTTACTCATTTTTAGGAGTTTCTCCAATAGTGAGAAGGGAAGTAGACCAAGCTTCATCAAGCCTTTATTGGAGTAATAAAAGAATCTAATAGTGTTACTTATGGAATTGGTAGAACCCAAAGATGAGGGATTCAATAACATTAGAGAGGACTTGTCTGAGAACAAAATGAGGATACGTAAGGAAATGAGTCTTAAGTTTATGACACAAAGGAAAAAAATAAAGCTAATTGTAATAGATTTAAAGTCTAGAAGGGTGGAAGGATTGCTAGTGAGGGCTAGAGTGATGCGAGGAATGTTGAAATGGGAATGGCTAGAATACCTAGAGGTCCTTGACCATGAACAAACAAGTTTTATGCCCATGGGCCTACTCCCTACCAGTTGATTTCCTCATAGCACATGGAGTAAAAGATAATGATGAAGACCCTTCACAAGATTCAAAAGTGACAAGTTTAGATTCAAATGATAACATGAACATTGATCGGAAGATCCTATTGCTACTAGACAATCCATGTAGTCAATGAAAAGTATGCCTATACTTCTAAGATGGTGAATAGTAAAGGATGCTCAAAGGAACAAATCCTTTAACAACAAAAATAAAAGGAAACTACAATATCTTCCAATGTGATTCACACAATTAAAGAAGGAAAATGACATAATTATGATGCTAGGGGGAAGGGTCCAATGAACCCATTGAAGAATGAGGGAAGGTGAAGGAGGTGAATCACACCAAGGAGAGGGATCATCCCAAGCCCATATGCATTGCTGAGGACCTCTCAAAAGAGGACAAGGAAGATCTTGACACATCCCAAATCCTTCATCTCAAACGTTTCTATTAGCCTTTTCTCAAGGGCATCAATGTCATACTTGTTTGTCCTTGCAATAAGTAAATTATTCGCATATAAGATCAACACTATCAAGACAATATCTTTAGGTCTTCTAGAGTGTAAGTGGTGATTTTTTTCACTTTTTTTAAAAATCCATAAGACTACATAAAGGCAACAAACTTACCATAACAATCTTGTGGGGGCTAGGCCAAGCCAAAATGACTCTTCATATACTTTCAAACAAGCTTTTCTTTGCCCTTTTCCATAAAGCCCCATGGCTACTATTGTTAAAAGTATGGTGCTATAGGTAATGCTAAAGGCACAATAATGTAAACTTCAAAAATGAGAAGTGTTATAGGCATAAAGGATTGAATCCCATAGGCACAAAGGGAGGTGTGTATCCAAGCTCAAAAGCCATAAAACACCATATTTTCTCAAGTAAAATCAATCAATTCTATTTCATGTCATCATGATTTTCTACTTCTTCTTCATTTTTCCATAATCTACTATTCCACTCTTGCACAACCATGTTTTGCAACATGGTATCAGAGCCTCTTTTCTCAAGGCTATGAGGTAGAGATATATCCATTTTTGAACATAAGGTAAAGAAGCTCAAGATAAGGAGGTGTTGTACAAGCAATACAAGGCTTGAGATTGAAGCTAGCAAAGGTGTGGATTCAAGCAAGGTATAAGATAATATCATTTCTTAGTAATCATATTTTGAGGCCTTCTTAATGGGCTACCTTTGTTGAAGAAAAGGTGTTTTACATCCATTCTCATGGGGTTCACTATATATATATTCTCTATATAACGTGCATTCATGGTCTATTTATAAATATCCTAATCTGTGGATTTTTCTTGAATAAAACACAACCCTTTTCTATTCAATCTGTAAGTAACCCCTTTATGTGACACCCTTGTGTATGTAAAAAATGTATAAAAATGCTATTTTAAAAATCCTTATTTTGAACTCACGTTATGTATACATATATTCATGAGTGACCCCCCCCGAGCATCCATTAAAGGGATAGCATCAATTTAATTCTTGATAAGTATCAAGTAAGAGGATTGGTTAAGAGGGCACCTTGTTTTACAAGATCATGTCCAACTTATCAATAAGCTCAAGGCTTTCTCATATCACAAGGCTTTTACATATATGCTGAAAAAGGAAGAGAAGGATTTTAGTTGCCTTCTTGAAGGATTAGGATACACAAATCCCATATTTTGCTACATCAACATGTTTTAGAGAAGATTTGACCATCATAGGCATTTCAAAGCCATTTTGAAAATGGTATCATCATAACAAATTGTCGAACTGCTCATAATTGCTTCAATTTTATTATTTCCTTATCAATTTAACCATAAACTATTAAAGCTTTGAAAACCCATTTTACACTATCAATTTAGTTTAGCTAAATCTTTGTTCTTCATACTTGTCCTCCACAAACTAAACTCTATCTAACCCCCGTGCACATTGAACTACTCTCTGAACTTGAAAAGGGGTAGTATTCTCACTTACATAAAAGGCTAGATAAATAGTAAAAGAAGAATAGGCCATTTATATGAACTCTCATCCATAATGTTTCTCTTAGATAGTGCCTTTGAGGGCACTGAAAGCTAAGCAGAATGAGAATCTCAGATTGCAGTGAGATTTGATGTGTAAGCAGAGCATTGTATATTCTAAAAATAAGCCCTTTGGGGCCATTCCACCTATGATTTCAATTGTGTTGATTGAAAGTAGATGTATAGATTATAGATTTTAAATTTGTATATTTTGAGGTATTTGTTAGGAAGCAAACATAGTTTTATCTATAAACATATTACAAATTACATGTTTTGTTGAGAAATCCAATGAAAAAGGCTATTTGATGTATTGTTGTGTACTTATGAAATGTTAGCAGTAGAGTTGCTTGATGTTTTGTATCAATTTTTGATAATAGTAGAGCATAGTAAAAACCCTATCATTAAAAAGTTAGACAAAACAACTATCTAGTATGGAAGTTCCATGTGACTTGCTTATTGAAAAAGGTCTATTCGAGTTTGTTTCAGGTGAAGAAAATGAGCTAGATCTAAGTGACCTTGTGATTGTAAATGAATTAAAGATGTGAAAAGAATCGAATGTAAAATACAAAAAGGTAATATATTCACTATTTGAAGTCATTCATAATACTATGCTAGGGCATATCAGAAATATAGAAAGTTTGCATGCAGCATGGACCACATTTGAAAATGTACTGTCTGTGAATATAAAGACACGAAAGATTCAGCTTAACCAAGAGGTGAATACTTTGAAGAAAGGGAAAATGTCTATCAAGAGTATATTTTGAAGGTGACAATGATTGCAGATGCTTTGGTAGTGATTGATGCCATGCTTGATGATGCTGATTTGGTATCATATACTTTTTCGATAGTCTTAATAATAAGAAGGCTTTGAAATCATTTTTTACTTATGTGTACGTATAGAAGCCATTTCTAAATTTCGATGAGTTGGTCTCTTTCATGATCACTAAAGAGATCGATATGCAAGGTGAATCATTTGAAAGAAGTGGTGAATAGGTCCAAGCATTTTACTCAAGTTCAAGAAGTGGACATGGTAGATCCTCTTCAAGAGGTTGTGTGTAACATGTCCCCCTATCTACTTGTAGGACACACATTAGCAGCCCATCGGGAAGAGAGTCCAAAAAGCGCCGCCCGGCACTCCCATGGAATATCATAGGGTTTGCGATCTAGGTCTTCCTGAGTCTGCCACCACGAAGCGGAAGCATTCCAGCCATTCCCACTTAGGTCCGACTTGAATCAAGGTTTTCCTAATGGTCAAGTTCCTAGAAAGTAACTAGCGTCGAGCCCTAGACGAATTACTTGTGCAGAAACATCAGGGTCGAAGAAGATTTATATTGCACTTGGTTCAAGGAGAATGGGAAAGGAGAGGGATGTGAAGCTCGACCTCTCTGCCCGTAAGGCATAGTCCCATTCTGTTCCCCCTAAAAGAGCACAAATCGGGACTCTAGCTCTAAAGATTCTAGGTCATCGTTTACCTTGTTGTCAATTCTTTTGAGAAAAGTTCCCGGCCAACTGAAACCACCCTTCTGTAGGACGGACTCAAGGTCACATCCACCGCACTTTCCTCAAGTTGCTTTAGCTATCTAATTACCTACCACATTTAGTTTGACAAGCAAAAATAGCTACCTTAATTAGCCAGTTAATTACTAGTTCCTTCACGTAACTTGAATATGAATGTAGTGACAAAGTAGGTATCTCCTTGAACCTTGATAAGTGTGTTTTTGGAGTACCAAAAGGAATGTTGTTGGGGAATGCCATTTCTTAAGGAAGGCAATGTTATAGATCCTGCTAAAATTGCCAAATTTTTTGCACTTCCTTCACCAACAAATCTTAAGAAATTGCAAGGATTTTTAGGACATTTAAATTATTATCGGTGATTTATTTCAGATTTTGCAAAGGTAACATCACCTGAAACAAACTTGCTAAGGGAGGATACCCCTTTAAATTGGGATGTTCCTTGTGAAGAAGTATTCAAATTTCTTAAGAAAAAGTTGATTGAAGGACCAGTGTTAGCACTCCTTGACAAGATGAAAGAGTTTCACATTCATGCAAATGCATGTATGCATGTTATAGGGGTTGTTTTATGTCAAGTAGATGACAATAAAGTGGATCATCTAATTTATTATGCAAGTTGAAATTCAAGTCATGCAAAAAGAAATTACTACCACTAAGAAATAATGCTTATCAATAGTATTTGTGATGGAGAAATTTTGTCATTATCTATTACATGATAAATTCATTACTTATGTTGAACATGAAGCATTAAAGTATTTGCTTAATAAAGCACAACTTTTAGGACAAGTGATTCATTGGATGTTGTTGTTTCAAGAATTTCATTTTCAAATAATTACTTGTCCATGCAAAGCACATGTTCTACTGGATCATCATTCACTATTATTAACGTCTAATAAGAAAGAGACTATGGAGGATGATTTACCTAATGCATAATTTTTTACTATATGGAGACTCAAGTTCCATGGTATGCCAATATTACTAATTTTCTTAGCACAAATCAATATCCACATGGTGCTAATAAACAAAAAAAGCAATAAATTAATGCAAGCATGCTCTTATGGGTTATTAGGGGGTTATCTCTATAAATTATTTCCAGGAGAGAACATTTATTGTTGATGTGTACATGAAGATAAAGTTTCAATGGTTCTCAAAGAATTTCATGATGAGCCTTGTGATGGCCATTTTTCTAGTGAATTAGCATATGAGCTAGTTATTTGTGGCCTACCTTATTCAAGGACTCTCCTTACTATTGCAAAAAATGTGATGTATGCCAAAGAACTAAGTGACCTTCTAAAAGTTTTACCAATCCTTTGACACATGTACTAGCATTAGCACCTTTTGAGAAATGGATACTTGATTTTGTGGGTCCAATTAATCTATCTACAAGATATCGATCTACTTGGAAAATCTTAGTTTGTACTTATTATATTACGATGTGGGTGGAAGCAAAGGTGCTTAAGACGGATAAAGCCATTGACGTGGCAAAATTTATGTATGAGAGTATTATTATCCATTTTGGTTGCCAACTAGAATTACTAAGTGATAGAGAATCCCATTTCCTAAATGGTCTATTTAGCAAGTTGACATATATAAAATTAAGCATTGCAAATCAACACTTTACTATCCCAAAACCAATGGTCAAGTAGAAGTGACTAATCACATTATTTGCAGTATTCTAACTAAGAAAGTTGCTTCTCATAGAGGAGATTGGGGTGAGTGTTTGTATGAAGCACTTTGGTCTTATAGAACTACGTATAAAGCCATAGTGCAAAATAAATTGTTCAATTTGGTTTATGGCACTAATGCTATGTTTCCTATTGAGCAAGAGTTTGCCTACTTTGTGAGTAACCCTCTTGTTAAGATTGGGAGGAGTTGATTCACTGAAATGTAGGATTTTACAATTGGTGAGGTTAGACAAGGAGTAATTATTAGCTTTACAAAGATTAGAAGCAATGCAGAAACACTGAGAAGCTTGGTATGATCAAAATATCAAAAGAAAGAGAGTTTAAGGAGGGTTTACTTTTACTTTATGCTAGTTGTTATTATAAACTTTTGAGGAAGCTTAAAATTCATTGGCTAGGACCTTTTAAGGTTATCAAAATTTATGACAATGGATATATAGATGTGTAGGATATTAATGCTAAAAATGAGCTTTTTAGGGTTAATGGCATACGTGTTAAACATTTTGTGACTTAGGGTTAGCTAGGTATAGTTATGTTAATGGTTTAGATTATCCATGAGTAATCTTAATTTTGGATTTATTTTCTTTTTGGGGGGGGGGGGGGGGGGGGGGTTAATAGCATGTAGGTATGGCCATTTTGTGGATGGATGCACTTTACCGTCATCTTGATGCTGACAATTTTGATCCTACTCATGCCAAACCTTATAATATTCCGTGTTTTTAGAAGCATGATAGGTTCTTATATGCATTGAGGGGAGAGGCTTGTTGCAATTCTTCTTTTGTAGTCTTTTTTTTTTTGCAATATCATCCAACATTTGGTTTGTAGAGCATGTTACTAGCACCTTTATGTGCATGCAGAGCTCCTGTGTTGGCTATGTTGCACTTATTTTTGACATTATGATGCCACTATCATGCAATATGCTATCTAAGTAAATGATAGTTGTCCATGTTGGGATTATATTTTTTAGTATATGGATGTGATCGAGGGCTACTCTTTAGAGTGTTTACTAGTGGCACCTATGCCCTATTATGATGATGCATTCATGGCTCCGCTCCATGATATGCTGAAGATTTTTAGTGATGCCCGTGATAGCGCGTATGCCTACACTGGAGGCTATTCACAAGTATCCTATATCATGTAGTTTACTTGATAGTTTGATTTTCATAATGTAGATGATTTTGGGCTCAACTTACTATTTGTGTTAGAAGATATTAGAGAGTGTGCCGATTATGAAACAAACGAAAAAAACATCCATCCATCAAGATTTGTTTATGTTCTTTATTTTTTTAGTTTCTCACAAACTGTAGCTTCAGTAGATTAGTTTTCACGTAGTTAAAGAGTTTGTTGCATGCACAGTTAGGATAATCCTTTCAGTGCTTTAAGTTAGTGCTACTTAAGCTTATCTCAATGTAGGTTTATATATGGGAGAATCAACATGAGGTGGAGATATGTAATGCTATAGCACATAGTTAGTACAAAGGTTTGGGGTTAAATGGCTTATCAAGATTATGATATAAGCATATGAAAACTATTATGTTCAGGGGAGTTTTATTATTTATTTAACTAATCCGATAATGGTGTAGTGGTTAGTGTATGATCTCTGTGCAAATTTGATTATTGTTTTGATTTGAAAGCTACTACATGCTTATATCGACAATTCTTGGAGTTGCAATATCCAAATACATATACAGGTTGTTTCGCACTTAACTCATAGTATTATACTTTTATTTAAAAAATTAAAGGAAATATAAATCTTACTCATTGAAAATATACCAAGTTTAAAAATAAGTAATTATGGAAAGAAAGAAAAATTAAATGAAAGAATCTCAACCTTATGTAAAGAACATATGAGAGACTACCCAGATGAGATCGGACATTAGCATTAGAAAGTGATCTCAAGGGATGTTGTGTGTGCTTGATTAGTGAATTTCCATGTATGTGGTGATTGATTAGGAATCCAATATTATTTACTCCTATCTCTTTGTTGCCTTCGTAGTGATGTAAGATAGCTGAATAACAAGGTTCTCTCCATGAAATTTTGATTAGAAGTAGCATGGATGAGAGGTGTTAAGTTAGTGGGTATTTTTATATTTCATTTGCCTAGGTAGGGTTTCAACTTCATGATGAGTTCCTAGTCGTCTAGTCATTTCTTATAAGATAAGAGACTCAAATCTCAATTACAATAAATTAAGTTAGGGTGGATATATCTATTTATTATTCTTAAAAAAATAAAATAAATAAATAAATAATACTCTATAGAATGATGATTTAAAAAAATAAAAATAAAAACTAAACATAGATAACCATTGCCTTTAAGGTCCTGGTAGGCTGTAGGGATTTCCTTGAAGGGTGCCCTATGTCCAATGCCTTGTATCTCTTTGGGGTTGGACCTTTTTGGGATGGGAAGTAAGTATATATAATCCTTTGGCTCCAAGTTTTTTAAAAAAAAGGGAAACATTGGGAGTTACGAACAATTGATTGGTTGCTCTAGTAGACCATGGAGCATTAACAATTAAACCATAGAAGTCCTATTTCGTATCATAGTATTAGCTTGCTTTGTATGGGTTCTTTGATAGACATTGATACAAAGCAATCCAAACTCTCTCCACTAGAGAGTTCATAACATAGTTACATCCAATGTATGGAGCTTACCAACTAGGAAGCATTCTAGAGCCACTAAGCAAAACTATTCTCTCAGGCAACAAAATAATATGATAGATGTCCATAGGTAATTAATTACAAAATTCATTTCTAAAAGAAGAGAGTATATGCATTAGTAGTTAATGTTGTGGAATATTAATTTAGACTAGACAAATGCAAAGCCTGTTTGATGGAGTTTTTCCAATTACAAAATATCAAGTTTGTAGCTAGGAACAATTTGAAATTTCCCATAAGATAGTCTTGACAATTATTATACTCATTTGAAGAAGAATGAAGATCGTGCTCGCTTATATCTAAGTCTATGAGATGTTGTATGTGGGTCAAGGGTGTGTTTTATATGATAAGGGAAAATAAGGTTTAGAGAGGAAATATTTTAAAATCTAAGGTTATATTGTTTGACGTTTTGGAGCCTTTTTTTTAAATGAAGAAAAAAAATGTGATGAGAGAGGGGATATGAGGATCTAAGAGATGCCATCTTGCCGTTTGGTAAGGAGAGAAAAAGAAACTATTGTGTTCATTTTCTAGGCTTCGGTTGATATTCTTGATCCTCATGGTGTCGCTATCACCCATCACCAACATCTCATCATGGCTTTGATCATCTCCTCTGATCCCTCATAAATCTTCATTTTGGTTGAGGCGCCATCTCGTAAAGAAATGAGAAGAGAGAGAGAGATCAACATTTTCATTTTTGTTGAAGAGAGAGGTATAGAAATAGATTCTAGAGACTAGTTCTTGAAAAAGAACAATAGCATTGAAGATTTAGATCCATTCTTTACTCCTGAGACCAAAATGTCATTTTTCAAAACAGTAACCATTTCTACGAATTGATAGAGTGATTATAGCATTTTCAATTCTGATCACATTGATCCAAGTGTTTGCTTACAAAAGATTACTTCCTTATGATTCTATATGTCTTCATGGAGTCGCCTTATGAGTCATTGCCAAAGAAATAGAAGAATGTTAAACTTTTAAGATTTAGCCTTGACTTAAAGATCTCTAAGCTTGGGTCACACATGGAGAGTTCCTGGATGAATTTAGCAAGTTTAGGGATCAAGAAGGGAATAGGGAACAAATAGAAGTGTTTTCTATAATGCTTCTAGATCAACTTTAGCATTTTAGGCCATTCTTTGATCTTTCCTCTACAAGACTTTGCTAGAGCTTTGAGAATAGGTTAATGATCTCTCTCACTCTTTCCATTGCCTTCAGGGTTGTAGGCTAATGTTAAAGCAAACTTAATACCCAATTGAGCAAAGAAGTTGCGTGCCAAATCAACATCCAACTCTCCTCTATCTGCAGTCACTTTACCCACACAATCATATATACAAAACACTTCTTCAAGCAAAAAATGATAAACAACTTGAGTGGATTTGGTTTTTAAGGCTTTGCCTTCAACTTGATTGGTTAGATCCTCTCTTGCAAGCACTAAATATCGCATATTTCATATTCCTGTAGGCATGGTTACAAGATCAATAACCACGGGGGATTCACTAGTAGTAATAAGGAGATGTCACCTGCGTGTAAGAAATATATGAAAATACCCCTTATCTACCCCCTATTTATGGGACCTTACCTTATAAAATATACATTCCTTCCCTTAAATAACCCCCCTCCCTTACACTCACGTGGTACCATACGGTAAACCCTAGTGGACCCCCCGGGTCAATAACCCATCTACAATAGACAAGGGATAAGTCGGTTGTAACCCATCTCGATGCTTGACTATAGAATACATCTGACACACATAACAAGTTTCAACAAAATGTGCTATGTCCTGATACATGTTTTTCCACCAATAGTTTTCTTTGACTTTACTAAAGGTTCCCCATGTGCCTCTATGGCCAGCCCATAGACTTTCATGAAATTCCTTCATTACTTGTTGTTGTAATCTTTTGTTACATAAAACTCGGACATGCACTCCTTTCTTCTTCTTTGCATGCTTCCATAGATGTCGTTCTTTAAGAAAAAAGCCATAAGCTTTCCTCTTGATATGCTTGAACTCCTCATTAGTCCAAGTCTCCTTCTTCATTGTGCTCAAATATTGGCCGATCTTTAGCCAATCTTCTTCATAATCTTCTTCAAGAAAGTGAACTAGAACTTGAGAAATGCAATGAGCATGCTCGGTTCTAGTTGACCATCCTGTTGTTTTCAGCTTTGGACCAATATATGCAGTAACTGAAAAGGTATTTTCAGCAGTCATGGAATGAAATTCAACAACTATAGATTCTTGAGCTTCATATTCTTCCATCAACTCTTCTTCATTGTCATATCTTGCACGTGATAGCATGTCAGCAATTGGATTCGCCTATCCTGCAATATGCTTTAATTTGGGGTTGATAGATTTAATATATGCAATCCATCTTAGCATAGCAATGTCCGGTGTAGAGTAGTTGGAAATCATGCCCAAGAGTGGAAGACAATAAATTTCTACCACTACGGAAGCACCTATAAAGTATTCACGATCACACTTTAATGTTGTTATAACTCCCCACAGTTCCCTTTTACTTGTGCATACCTTCTTTGATGTTCATTGAGAACTTTTGCTTCAAAACAAATTGCATACCTGTTACCTTCAAGATCGTCTTAGCCAACAACCCATCCTATCCAATGGGACTTGTATCCACATTAAGGATTATGGGTTGACCATTTGAATAATCAAACCTTTTGAGAGTGGGGGCTGAAATTAACAGCTTCTTTAATTTACGCATAGTGAGAGTATGCTCATTACCCCAAGAGAATCTTTGGCATTTTCTTAATAATTGATAAATATTTTCGATTGCATGAGCAAAATGTGGTATCCATATGAGATAAAATACGCATGCGCCAAGAAATATTCTTACTTTTGAAGAATTTGTGCATTTTTCTTGCATTCAGTTGATGGTATCTATCTTGATTGGCGAAGGTTTGTGTCCATAGGGGCCACATAGATGACTGACCACTAGGACTTCTTCTACTCCAAAAATCAACTTAGCTCTAGAAATGGTAAGATGTACCTCTTCTAACCTTGTCAAAATCCCATCACAATCATGAATATGGTTAACTACAAATGTCTTGGAGCCATCTTCTCAAGCTCCTCATTCTTTTAATTAACTTCACATGCCTTGATAGGTACATCATCAAGAAATGGAAGAGTAAGTTGTAGAATAAAGTCCCTTAAGACTTTGTGCATGGCATTCATCATATGGGCTACAAAGTTTGTTGCACCTTGTGGTAGAGTCCACATGTGGACCAATCCAAGAGGTGTCTTCATTATGGTAATGTCTCAGCTTTCTAATGAAAGTTGAAATTGGTCATATTCTGAATATAGGTCGCCCAAAGAATAAATTGCTCTACCTGCAAAAGCTTCAGTAAACTCATCAACAATTGGAACTGAACCACCATTTCGGATTGTGACACGATTGACAGGCTGTAGATCTTGAATGAATCGTAAAGATCCATTTTTCTTAGGCACAGTAAACCATCGGTTTGAGTAAGGTGTTGAAGAAGCTTCCAAAATCTTCATTCTAATCGTTTCATTTAGAAGTTCCAGTAATTTGTGCAAATGCACCCTTGGAACAGGAATAAGTTTGAGGTTCCAAGGTACATGTGGAACTGTAAAAATGACCATAGGAGCCACAATATTTGGATCTACACAACCTAGTTTACTTGGCTAAAATCCAAAAGCATTTCTATGCTTCATTAGCATTTTCTTTCAGCAGGCAAAAGGAAAGAATTTTCACCTATTTTGAGCTCTTTTATACTTTCAGATGTGAACTTGTGACCAATGTTGGAAGGGTCACAAAAACTTGACTGATTTGCTGCCCTATCAGCCAGCCCTTCACTTTCAGGGGGCAGTGGGACTGCCACATGCTTGACTTTCTTATCCACCATCTTGTATTTTGTTTTCACTTACGCTTCAGCCTTGTTGAGTAAACCCATGTCTTCTTGCTCAACAAATTCTTGAATTGTTTGATAAAAATCCAATGTACATACTTTTATGGACTAATTTTCAACCTCATTTTTTGTATAAGCAGATGCATATATTTCATCCAATGTGTCAGTAGTAATTATTCCAAAAAAAATGCCCGAAATATCTTCATTTTCAGCCATCATGTCATAAGGTTTTAGCTCCCTTTTTACATGACATAAGTATTTTCTTTTAGCTTTAGTTATGGCTGGAAGAGACTTATAACAACCCATACTATTGGCTGTACATACATACAGATTTGCTAGAGACACAGTTTCTGTAGCATAAGGAGGTTCAATCTTTTTACATGACACACTATCATAGCCTCCTTTTATAGTAGTGCAGCCCAAAAACCCTTGAATTCTCGGGCATTAGGAGGCATATGATAATCATGCAATCGATCTATGTTTCGATGATGGTTAACACACACAATAAGAAATTGGATATCTCATTCATTATCCTTGCTTCAGATTTGAGCATAGGGAGAACCATAATCAAGAGCTTTTGTTTCCAAGCGAGCTTCAGAAATATAAGGTTACCCAAATAATAGGGTAACTACAAGAGTCTTGAACAAAAAAGTGAAAATTGTCTTTTATGTCTCCAATAGTTACCTACAGATTAGGATATGCAGCATATAACTCTCTAGAAGAGTTGTTCGCAACTCTCATTTTCCATCCTCAATCAACATCTATGGGCCACCTACCACTTTCATAGAGACTCCTTGCCATGACGTTTATATTTGAACCATGGTCTAAGAGTGCAATATATGGTGTTTCTTTTTGTCCAATTTTGACAACTGTCTCCATTGTTGCTCTTGCCCAATGCGTATAGGAGTAGTGACTGCTTGGAATGAACCAAGCCTCTTCCTCCTCATGCATGTACTGTAGACGGCCTTCTTTTTGAGAGATGGGCTGCCCAACTGGTTTGGAATAGCCGACCATTATATTTTTAGCTTTCACTTCTTTACTTTTTGCATTCATGCTCTCTTCTTCGGCTTCAATTACTGCAATTAATTCTTTGACTACTTCAAGATGAATTCCTTGTGAAGTCAGCTTCTCTTCATCCTGCACAAAAACTCGAAGAACTTGCAAAAAAGCATGCATTGTTTCTTCACCTTCATCACCAACATATTGTCTTTTCTTTTTTATTACATTAATAATTACATCATGGAATTCACGTTTGGCAATTCCAAGAATTTTGCCTAAGGTAAATTCAATTTTTCTTCATAGAATTCATTCTTCTAGAATCATTTGAGATGGATTGCAGGTTCTATGTCAGACTGCAATTTGTAGCCTGGCTGCTTGCCTTTCTTCTTTCCTTCAGTCTTCTTTATTTGTGGTGCATCTTCCATCTCTTGATCTTGGGTTATATTATCAGCAAGCTTTGGTTGTTCAGGCATTCTTCTAGTTACCAGTTTTGGAGGGCCAGAAGAGGAAGGCCATGGTTCATATTCTCTTCTTCTCTTTTCTTCAATCAAGGCTTCTTTATGATTGACGTCAACCAAATGTGCACAAGTGGAAAAAGAATCTATCGGTTCTTTCCAACCAGTTATTCCTTGAATGCACTAACTGGTGTTAGCCAAATCTTCTTTGACTGCTTTATCACATTCCATTTGATTTAGTGCATGCATCCATACTTTAGATTGCACATTAGCTTTACATGTTTTCAAACTTGATTTAGTTGGCTCAATTTGCAGCCCATAGGTAGCTGCATCAATTGCTATGTAGGCATTCATTACAACTAAATCTTCTAATCTTTTCTTCATTCCACCATTGCCAAAATTTGGCTCCAGTGGAAGATCAGTTTTAGCTACATGAAATTTTTCGTCTTTCCAAAAGAGGAGCTTCTGTGTTTCAGTCTCACGAAAGGCAGAACACTCCCTCTTGTCATGTTGTTGGCTATCACAATAAATACAGCGCCTCTTTGAATTGATGATCATCCTCGTTCTTCAACTTTGACATCTAGCTTCTCCACCTTGGAACTAATTTCTATAAGATTCAAATGAAGGTCATGTATGATTTTAATGAGTTCATCCATTACATCATTTTCAAAAGGAACATAAGAAGAAAGAGTTGGTTGATTAGTCAAAGGAATAGGGGATTTTGAAGGTGGAACAAGATCCATCAATGGAGTTGTTGAAGTTTAAGTAGAGCCCAATCTTAGTCACATCCACTCTCTTTAAGCAATCATGTTAACTACATCAGTAACATCTGTCCATGCGGTCTTGACTCCTGATTCGGAGGTAGCATCTTCTAGCCGATCAGCAAGCTTTTCTTGCAGAATGGGATCTGCAGCCTTAAGGAATAATTCAATCTTATGACCTTCCATACTTTGTTGGTCTTCAGCATCAAGTTGTCCAAATTTTCTTTCAAACTCATGGTATAGAGTTGTTGCAACTAAACCTTTGTTGGGTTTTTCAACCCATTCAATGAAACTTTTCTTCATCATAAGGCTAGAGTCTTCTAAGAAGAATTCTTCACGTAGGGATTTTTTGAATGTAGGCCAATCCGCATCTTGCTGAAAAAGACCATGGATTCTCTCTTGAAGACCATGATTGGCTAGTCTGGCAAAATAGCGACTCCATGCATGTTGTGGTACACCAAAGGAGAGAATTTTTTCAACATACAAGCAAATAAAAACAGAGACATTTTGACCATTAAATTTTTTTAATTCCCGCCCAACTTTCTCTAGGGCGTTGATAGCTATGGAATCAATCTTCTCTTCCTCTTGCCTTTATTGTTGTTGTTGTAACATTTGGATTTGTTGTTGCTGAGTCTGTTGCAATATGCGCACCAATTGTTGTAGAGTATCTCCTGAAGAATCCCCCATCTTGGAGTTCTCTTACACCGACCTTCATGTCAGGTTCACTAATGTCACAGTGCGTAGGGTTGAAGGTCACCATAGGGGTTTGGAAAGAGAAGAATGTATGGGGGTTCAAGAGCTTTTACTCCGAAGATGGTAGAGATAAGAAAAGGGTTGAGGTTTCAAGCCAAGTTCTTGAAGATAAGAGAAAATAGGGTGAAGATAGATTTAGGGAGAGGAGTAGACAGAAGAGAAGGGGTTCAAAGAGATTGAAGATATAGAAGAATACTCCCAAAAAGAATTAGAAAATATAGAAGAATACTAACAGAGATGAAGCCTGTTAGTTTCTTTCAGCATTATGAGAAAATATAACTCTAATAGACAAAAATGTGTACAAAATAATACCTTCCTCTATGCTGCTTAGATCACCAATCTGATGCCTCCATTAGCTCTGAAAGGGGGGTTAAATATGAGGGCACCTGGTTCAGCCAGATCACTCCTTCATCTCCCACTTCGGAGTGTTGTTCACTGCATGAAAACAACGATCACGTGTCGCACGATTTCGTCAATCTCTCTTTTTACATAAAATCCTCTCAAATCGGCTGAAAGCTACATGCTCTTTTTTACATGTCCTCCTAATCTAGAAGTTATCTATAATTGTATGGATTTTTACAAGAGACAATATCTAGAATATCAAAAATTGACTAAAAACTTGTCCAAAAAAATCTAATAATTTGAACCATGGACACTAACACTAATGCCTAAAGTGGCATTGGCTCTCTAAATCTAAAAGGAAGCCACACTCTAGATTTTTTTACATGGTGTGCATGCAACAACACGACAATGGGGGCTCTGGTCACCAATTCCTTAGACTCTTATGATCTGTCAATTACCTTTTGAACCCAAATAGTATTATGGTAGTATTATGGGAGTGCTGATATTAGTCTCGAGATTGAATTTAGTGGGAATAATGCCCTCGGTTGATATTATGTCCAAACAAGATAGGAAACATTATAAAAATATATTTTTATTAAAGGAACTATTGAGTAATAAATCATTCGCATTATTTTTGTGTTGTGAAATAAAGATATGTAACGAATCTATATCAAGAGATAATCAAAGAAGCTATTAACCTAAAGTGGTAGGTAATTAGGTAAATATAAATACTCTATTGAGGGAAGTGGGTAGATAGATCCCTAATGGGTCCAAACCTATGGTTGCATGGTCTTGGTTAATTAATAGCTTTTCTCAAAAGAAAATTTACATTAGTGAATAGGCAAATGAATGGCCATTAGGTATTAGGAAAAAACCCGACTTGCATTGTTTTAGGGGTTGGAATGGGATTTTTCCTTATGGGCAAAATGGTCAATGTACTACACTCCTCTTCGTCTCCCATTCTCTTCAAACCAAGTGCGATGAAAGTCTGCTTCGGTGTGAGTAATCTTGTGAGAAGTGGAAACTCGAAATACTGATGCTAGAATTGACCAATAGGTGACTTGACCAATAATAGGAACCTAGAATTCAAGTTGATCCCCATGGGAATGGTCGGAATTTCCACTGCGAAGTAGACTCAAGCAGGTCTAGATAGCAAACTCCAAGGTATTCCATGGAGTCCAGAAGGAGAGGGGAGCAAGGGGAAACCCTAACCTTAACTTCTCGAGAGGCTATATAAATAGCCTAAACTACATACTCACAATTGAGGAGAGTGTACTAGTTATAACTTGAACAACTGATAAGTAAGATCTTGTTCTTGTACTTGAGTTCTCTCTCTCCCTCTTGTGCACACTCTCTCATGCTTCCAACTCAGATCTTCCATAGTTTATATAGGAAGAGAACTGCCATAACTTCCACCCTTGAAGCTTGTTCTCTTCATACCTTGTGGTATGGACTTTTGGGGAACCTTAATCAATGTCTATCAAAGAACACATACAAAGCAAGCTAATACTATGATACGAAATAGGACTTCAATGGTTTAACTGATAACGCTCCATGGTCTACTAGAGCAACCAATCAATGGTTCCTTACTCCCAATGTTTTCCCTTTTTTTAAAAAAACTTGGAGCCAAAAGAGTATATATATTTACTCCACATCCCAAAAGGTCCAACCCCAAAGAGATACAAAGCATTGGGCATAGGACATCCTTCAAGGAAATCCCTATAGCCTACCAGGACCTCAGAGGCAATGGCTATCTATTTGTAGTTTTTAATTTTATGTGTTTAAATCATCATCACATAGATTATTTTTTATTTCTTTATTTTATTTTTAAAAGAAGAATAAATCGATATTTTCTCCCTAACTTAATTTATTATAATTGAGATTTGAGTCACTTATCTTATAGGAAATGATTGGAAGACTAGGAATTCATCACGAAGTTTAACATTCAAACATTTCAAATCAACAACATCGTTTAGCACACAATATCACTCACCCTACCTAGGCAAATGAAAGATAAAAATACCCATTAACTTAACATCTCTCATCCATGCTACTTCTAATCAAAATTTCATGGAGAGAACCTTGTTATTGAACTATTTTACGTCACTACAAAGGCGACAAAGAGATAGGAGTAAGTTCTATTGGATTCCTAATCAATCACCACATACATGGAGATTCACTAATCATGCACACACACCATTCCTTGAGATCACTTTCTAGTGCTAATGTCCCATCTCATGTGGGTAGACTCTCATATGTTCGTTACATAAGGTTGAGATTCTTTCAAACTTTGTATATTTTCAACGAGTAAGATTTATATTTCCTTTATTTTTTCAATAAAATTATAATATTATGAGTTAATTGTGAAACAACCTGTATATGTATGTGGATATTGCAACTCCAAGAATTGTCGATATAAGCATGTAGTAGCTTTCAAATCAAAACAATAATCAAAATTTCACAAATATCATATACTAACCACTACACCATTATCAGGTTAGTTAAATAAAAAATAAAACTCCCCTAAACATGATAGTTTTCATATGCTTATGTCATAATCTTGATAAGCCATTTAACCCCAAACCTTTGTACTAACTATGTGCTATAGCATTACATATATTGATGCCAGGAGGCATATTCCACGATGGATTCTGTGAGACCACGGTGGATTCCGTGAGTTTTTATTCCACAGTGGATTCCTTGAGGTTTTGCGGTGGATTTCATAAAACTGTATTTATTTTCCAAGGCTTGTACACAAGGTGGATTTCTTATGTGAAAATTTGACAGGGACGCCTATCCTTTTCTGGTGTCACGTTAATTTAATGTGCAAGTGGGTGATTCCATAGCGGATGCTTCCGCAAAATACATATTTAAATTAATGAATGTTTATGAGTTTAGAGTGCGCACTCGTATTAAATAAATGTTAGGATAGAGTTTCAACCTATTTTTTTATTTTGTAACTAAAGACTGCTAGGTATTCACTTTTGTCAGTTTAATTTTATTATTTTCTAACAATTGTGAATGCTTTAGTTTATGTGTAGAGCAGGCAACGTTGGCATTGGAAAGCACTGGGCAATAGCATGTATTCAAGTTACTTGGAAGAAATTATCATTTTTTATGGGCGTGCGTCTTATCATTAAAGGCGTGGTGCTAATATTTATTTAAGTGCGCTTATTTATTGAAGTGCTTAACATATATTTATTATTTTGTATGTGCATGGGCACACGGTTTAAATATTCATTATTGAACATTGTATTTGGGGACTGCCCGGCTCTTAGGCTACCCAATCGCTTTATTCTTTATTTGAACAAAAGTAAAAACACAAAAGCTAAAGCATGTTAATTGTAAAATTGGGCTATTTTTGAGCATTGACATGAATAAATTTATAAATACATGCTTTATGGAGCACTCACACAAGGCATGGGAGGAGACTATACCCAATTGGTCTTTTTGCCTCATGTCGTGCAAGTCTATTCTCTTGATTTTTGAGCTTAAAGTAGAGTTCTTTGTTCTTAGGGACCTTCCACCACTCGCTACGTATGCATACAACATCCTATTTGTGCACCAGTGGTATCAGAGCGAAGCTGAGATCAAGAGCCTCCAATCGCTTACCATCTTGCATGAAGGCAAAGCTCCTGGAATGAATGGCTCTAGAGTTAGTTTCACAACAATCCGTCAATACCAGCATGTTCATGGTGGTGAAGAACCCCCTACTGTATTGTTGGATTGCGAAGGACTAGTCTCTGCTGATCGAGGACCACCCCGGAAGAGCTTTTGTAAGTCTCTTGGGCATAACACAGAACAAAGAAGAAGCTTCATTAAGTTTAAGTTGATTAAGCTTAAAAAGCTTAAGAAAAGCTTAATCTTTTTAAAAATTCAACATTGACGGCGATAGCATGCACTCCTTGGTGCGGCGACGTCGATGTCAACATCCTCTCGTCCCGTCACAAACTAAATGTTAGTTAAAACTTTTTTCTTTAAAAGCTAAAGCTTAAGGTTTTAAGCTATCACTAAAGTTTCAAAATTTCAAGCTTAAATCTTCTCCATAGTTGGCCTTCATAGTAAGTCAATCCCAAACTTGTTTTCAACCTCCCTACAAGTCTCAGTTCACACCCGTGCTGTGACAGAGATAATTTCTAGCAAGCAGATTGCTATGCGCAGTCTTCACGAGAAAAGTATTCGTTAAAGAATGATTTCATCAACTTTCACATCCGCAAAGAAGAAAGATCGCAAAAAGCCTTTTATTTTTTTTAAGAGCAAGCTTATAAACTCAACTTTGAGCTACGCTCATCTCGCTAACAAGATTTTGAGTGTGTGAGGTTGTTTGAAATTTTGCAGGATGACCGATCAAAATATGGAAGATTTTATGGCTGAAGGTGATTTATTGGAACCAACGATGGAGCAAAAATTGGACCTAATTATGATACAGCTTTAAGATGAATGAAGAGCACGTCAAACTTTGCAAGCTCAACTGGCCTTTCTTCAACAATCTATTACCGATCAAGATGGACCACAACCCGAAGATGTTATACCATGCAATGCACGATCAATGCGATACTCAAAGCATAATCTATGCAGAAAGAAGCCAATATAAGTAAAAGAAATTTCAAATTTCGTACTTTTAAAGGGTTACGCGATAGAAAGACTGTTCTCACTTTTATCAATCAGTTTGATGATTATTTCCATGAAGAATAGTATGCCGAAAAAGACAAACTCAAGTGTGTCACTAATCATTTAGTGGATAGAGCATCGCTATGGTGGACTATTGTCTGCAAAAGCATTGATTGTCCTACTAGTTGGAAGACTTTTCAAAAGAAATTTTTGCAAAATTTTCTTCCACCTCAATTCCACAAAAAAGTAATCAAATAGTGGGATCTTTTGCAACAAAGAGATTGCAAGCCTATTTCACAATATACCGAGCATTTCTGGAATGCCTTATTGCAACTTCGAATGCTTGAAGATGTACCTGAGGCGACCCGTAAGCGCAAGTTTATGTCTGGTTTTCTTGGTCACTTCTATGCAGAAGTGAACATGTTCAAGCCAACGACTCTCGAGGATGTGATTTCCTTGGCCCATGATGATGAAGACAAAATTCGAGAACAAGAGAAGCAACGACAACAATTCCCAACTAACGATAACTTCGGTACAAAGCAATTCAATTCTAACTTTTGAAGATTCAATCCAAACCTCTTTGTTCCATCTTCATTCCGTAAATCTTGGACATGACCCCTTGCTTTACCAATAAACACAAATCCAAATCCTAAGCCATCTTTCCAGCCAAATCCCAACATTCCTAAACTTCCTGCTATTATCAATAATGTTTCCAAAGACAAATCCATAGTCTGCTATAAGTACCATCAACCTGGACATCTAGCGGTGAATTGTCAATCCAAAAATCCAACTGTTCACATCTACTACTTGGGAGCGACTAAAGATGAAGATCATGAAGAAATGACAAATTTCACAGAAGACGATGACGATATCGGTACTACTTCAGATACTTTACCAGGTATGCCAAATCCCCATTCTTTATTAACGATGGAATGTCTCGTGCATGGTAGAGAAATGATTGTTTTACATGATGACGGGAGCATACACGATTTTATTTCTGCAAAATTGGTGAAAGAATTGAATTTACATACTATTTCAACTCATTATCGCATCAAGGCTGCATTCTTGGGTACTAGATACAATGGAATACAAGAAGTGCATGAATTAGAAATTAAAATTGGTGATTATGTTGAGCGCAAAAATTTCTTAGTTGTGCCTTTGCAATCTAGTGACATTATCTTAGGAATGCCTTGGTGTCATAAATATAATTCGGATATAGATTATTCCACGCATTCAATGAAGATTCATTCTAATGGAAAACAAATCACATTGCATGGTATGCACACCCTTGATAATTTTCCATTGCTTAGTCATACATAGGCTAAATGTGCATTTAGAAAAGGTAACCAATCCTACTTCATATGGGTAAATGAAATTGAAGCTAAGGAAAATCAGATGCATCCTAGGCACGTAAAATTTCTTTCACAATTTAAAGATTTTTTTGCTGCTAACTTACCACCTCGCTTACCACCTACATGTCCTAAAGATCATAAAATAGACTTAATTCTCGGTTCTCAAGCACCATATAAAGCACCTTATCGACATAATCAAATTGAACAGAAAGAAATTTAAACCCAAGTTGAAGAATTGTTAACCCGAGGACTCATTAGGCCCAGTAGTTCTCATTTTGGTGCACCTATCCTATTAGTTAAAAAGAAAAATAACACCTATAGAATGTGCATTGATTATCGTGCCCTAAATAAGATCACTGTCAAGAATAGATATCCGATTCCTAGGGTAGACGACCTCATGGATAAACTACAAGGGGCTATAATATTTAGCAAAATAGATCTTAAATCTGGATACCATCAAGTATGACTGGATACATCTGATTTTTTCAAAACTACATTTAAGACTCAATTTGGACATTATGAATTCCTTATTATGCATTTTGGTTTAACTAATGCACCAGCCACATTTAGTCGTATGATGAATCACATATTTTTGAAGCATCAGCATGGTGTCATTGTTTTCTTTGATGACATATTGGTTTTCAGTAAAAATGAAAATGAGCATTATGAACATTTATCCTTGGTTTTCAAATTATTGAAAGAGAATCAATTATATGCTAACCCTGAAAATAGCAAATTTTTCCAAATCCACATTGAATATTTAGGACATATTGTTTTATCTGAAGGTATTAAAGTTGATCCTAAAAAGATAGAAGCAATTTTGAGTTGGGCCATACCTAAAAATGTGCATGAATTACGTTCTTTCTTAGGTCTTGCTAGCTTTTACAGAAAATTTGTGAGAAATTTTTCATTGCTTGCATTACCTTTGTCAAAATTATTAAAGAAAGGTATTGTGTATCATTGGTCTGAAAATCAACAAAAGTTTTTTGATTTACTGAAACATGTCTTAACACTTGCTCCTGTATTATAACTACTTGACTTTAATAGACCATTCTACCTAGTAGTCACTGACGGTAGTGTATCTAGAATAGGAGTTGTCCTTATGCAAGATCCGCATCCCATAGCCTTCTCTAGCTACAAACTTAAACCCTCTAAACTCAAGTATTCTACGTATGATAAGGAATTGCTAACTATAGTACAAGCTTTACGATAATGGAAACACTATTTAATGGGATCTAAATTCATGATCAAAACTGGCCAACAAAGTATCAAACATCTCCTTAGTCAGCCACAAATCTCTGACCGTCATATTAAATGGGTTGCTTTTATTCAAAGTTTCCACCAACTTATCCAATATCAACCCGAAAAAGAAAATGTTGTTGCAGATGCCTTGAGTAGAAGACCAACTATTCATAATATCTCTATGATATCTTTTGATTCCCTTATCTCTATGAAAGATACTTATGACCAAGACCCCAGTTTTCAAGCTGATTGGAATAAATTAATTCCAAATAACTGGATTCCAATAAATTCATAGTCTTATTCTCACAGATTTATGTTTTATGAGAAAAGGTTGTGTGTAACTATTCCATAAAATTTTGGTCATTTGTGTTGCACGAAATTCATTGTCCTCCATATTAAGGCCATAGAGGCATTATTTCTACTTTACGTACATTGGTTGAAGTTTTTTACTAGCCATAGATGAAATTTGATGTTTTTAACCGTGTATTTGAATGCTTAATTTTTCAAAGAGTTAAGCCACACCATGGTAAGCAATATGGTTTATTAATGCCTTTACCAATTCCAAAACGACCATGGGAACATATTTCAATGGATTTTATTATTGGTTTGCCTAACACCCAAGCTAATCATGATATGATTTGGACTACTGTAGATTGATTTAGCAAAGAAGAATATTTCATTCCATGCAAGAAAATGTTAACTGCATCTCAAGATGCTCAATTGTTTTTGAAAACTGTTTTCACTGACCATGGTTTGCCAAAAGTTATTATTTTTTATCGTGATTCTAGATTCTACAATAATTTTTAGACTACTTTGTTTGCTAATTTAGGTATAAATATTGATTTTTCATTTGCATTTCATCCTCGAACAAATGGGCAACAAGAAGCTACAAATAGTACAATTTTGGATCTTTTGCGTGCATACACAATTTCAAAACCACAAACATGGGATACACACTTGCATTTACTTTAGTTTGCATACAATAACACACCACATACAACTGCACGAAAAGCACCTTTTGAAATCATTTATTGATATAGATTGCCTACACATATTATCTTATTGCCAAACAAAGTTAAAGCTGATGATGATATTGCCAATATATATGCTACTATTTTGGCTGAAGTTAAAGACATGATTGTGAAAGCCCAGTAATCATACACAAAACAAGCTAACAAGAAAAGAAAAGCTATGAGTTTCACAATTGAAGATTATGTTTGGGTATGCATTAAAAAGAGCATATTATAAAGTCTTAAGAAACACCCTATTGTAAAGTTAGCTCCTAGATTTTATGGACCTTTCAAAATGATTCACAAAATCAATGACAATGCATTTAAATTAGAATTACCCTAACAATGAAAAATTCACAATACTTTTCATATCAGTTGTTATGACCTTTTAAAGGTAAATTACCTATCCACCCTGTCTACGAAAACCCTCCTTTGTTAGAAGAAGAAACTAAAATCCTTGAACCCGCAACTATTCTAGACACTGATTATATGACCACTAGAACTGGCCGTAGATATTCTAGATATTTGGTAAAGTTTAAAGATCATCCTATGAAAGAGGCCCAATGGATGCATGCTCATGACCTGAGTGCTTACCCCTCACTGCTCGCTCCACATTGAGCTAATAGCGATTGAGGACAATTGCTATCCCACCATGGGGGTATGATGCCACGAGGCATATTCCACAGTGGATTCTGTGAGACCACGATGGATTCCGTGAGTTTTTATTCCACGGTGGATTCCGTGAGTGTTGCGATGGATTCCGTACAACTATATTTATTTGACGGGGCTTGTACACAAGGTGGATTTCTTGTGTGACAAGTTGACAGGGACACCCATTCTTTTTGGGCATCACATTAATTTAATGTGCAAGTAGGTGATTCCATAGCAGGTGATTCCACAAAATACATATTTAAATTAATGGACATTTATGAGTTTAGAGTGTGCACTCGTATTAAATTAAGGTTAGGATGACAAAATTCTAACCTATTTATTCATTTTGTAGCTGAAGATTGCTAGGTATTCACTTTTTTCGATTTAATTTTATTATTTTCTAACAATTTTAAATGCTTCAGTTGATGTGTAGAGCAGGCGGCATTGGCCTTGGAAAGCATTGGGCGATAGCGTGTATTCAAGTTACTTAGAAGAAATTATCATTTTTTATGGACATGCGTCTTATCATTAAAGGCACGGCACTAATATTTATTTAGATATACTTATTTATTGAAGCACTTGACATATATTTTTTATTTTGTATGAGCATGGACACACGGTTTAAATACTCATTATTGGACATTGTATTGGGGCATTGCCCGACTCTTGGGCCGCCCAATCGCTTTATTCTTTATTTGGACAAAACCAAAGACAAATTCTAAAGCACGCTAATTGTAAAATTGGGCTATTTTTTAGCTTTGAGATGAATAAATTTATAGATACATGCTTTGTGGAGCGCTCACACAAGGCATGGGGGGAGATTGTACCCAATTGATCTTTTTGCCTTATATCGTGCAAGTCTATTCTCTTGATTTTTGAGCTTAAAGTAGAGTTCTTTGTTCTTGGGGACCTTTCGGCGCTCGCTACATATGCATTCAGTATCCGATTTGCACATAATATCTCCACCTCATGTCGATTCTCCCATATATAACCATGCATTGAGATAAGCATAAGTAGCACTAACTCATAGCACTGAAAGGATTACCCTAACTGTGCATGCAACAAACTCTTTAACTATGTGAAAACTAATCTACCGAAGCTATAATTTGTGAGAAACTAAAAAAATAAAAGAACATAAACAAATATTGATGCATGGATGTTTTTTTTTTCATTGTTTGTTTATATCTTTCCATTTTCAAATTTTTTCATGTGAATTAGAATGAACACGAAAGAATGTAAGAAAAATAAATATCTAAATAAAAATTTGCACACTCTGTAACATCTTCTAACACAAATAGTAAGTTGAGTTCAAAATCATCTACATTATGGAAATCAAATCTATCAACTAAACTACATGATATAGGATATTTGTGAATAGCCTCCAGTGTAGGTATACACGCTATCAGCCGCATCACTACAGTTCTCTAGTGTATCATGGAGCGGAGCTACGACTACATTATCATAATAGGGCATAGGTGCCACTAGTAAACACTCTAAAGAGTAGCCCTTGATCACATCCATATACCAAAAATTATAATCCCAATATGGACAACTATCATTTACTTAGATAGCATCTTGCATTATAGTGGTACCATAATGTCAAAAATAAGTGCAACATACCCAACACAAGAGCTCTACACACACATAAAGGTACCAGTAACATGCTCTACAAACCAAATGTTGGATGATATTGCAAACAAAAAATGACTACAAAAGAAGAATTGCAACAAGCCTCTCCCCTCAATACATATAAGAACCTATCATGCATCTAAAAACACAGAATATTATAAGGTTTGGCATGAGTAGGATCAAAATTGTTAGCATCAAGATGAGGATAAAGTGCATCCATCCACAAAATGGCCATACCTACATTTCTTACTTAAAGGTAGAGTCTACCCTAAATATTATATAAGCTACCTTTCCAAATCCCACTTTCAAATATGGATCAAGACTTAGCCAGGTGACAGTCAAATATTTACCACTTATGGAGATTAGGACTTAAAAATTTTCAAAATTCTCTATTATGGTGTTACAACTTAAAAGCCAAAATTCTTTTGTTTGCTTTATTCATGACATGACACTAGTAACATTTTTCCTACCTTTTCAATGTCTACTATGATTTGTTGTATTCTTATGTAGGTCTTGCCAAGGTAGGAGAATACTCACAATTTAGTGGGAGAAATGACAACCCATAAAAATATGCTACATATTGCAACATTTTTCAATAAAATTGTATACATGTAATACACTATTACCATATTTTTTAATTAATTTCATGTATATGTGGTTGTAGTTAATGCCTTTGGAGGACAGTCTTCGCACTCTGGCAAGGAGATGTTGGTGCAAGGGAGTTTCCATATGTAAGGAGAGTGGAGTTAGAGTAAGAATATGATATACTTTCATAGGTAATTAATTACAAAATTACTTTTTAAAAGAAGAGAGTATATGCATTAGTAGTTAGTGTTGTGGAAGATTATTTTAGACTACACAAATACAAAGCATGTTTGATGGAGTTTTTCCAATTACAAAATATCAAGTTTGCAGCTAGGAACAATTAGAAATTGCCCATAAGATAGCCTTGACAATTATTATATTCATTCGAAGAAGAATGAAGACCGTGCTCGCTTATATCTCAGTCAATGAGATATTGTATGTGGGTAGGGAGTGTGTTTTATATGATAACGGAAAATAAGGTTTAAAGAGGAAATATTTTAAAATCTAAGGTTATATGGTTTGATGTTTTGGAGGGTTTTTTTTAATGAAGGAAAAACATGTGATGAGAGAGGGGACATAAGGGTCTAAGAGATGCAATCTTGCCATGGTAAGGAGAGAAAAAGAAACTATTGTGTTCATTTTCTAGGCTTCGGTTGATATTCTTGATCCTCATGGTGTCGTTTTCACCCATCACTAGCATCTCATCATGGCTTTGATCATCTCCTCTGATCCCTCATAAATCTTAAATATTATTCTTCACTACCTTCATTTTGGTTGAGGCGCCATCTTGTAAAGAAATGAGAAGAGAGAGAGAGAGAGAGATCAACATTTTCATTTTTGTTTAAGAGAGAGGTATAGAAATAGATTCTAGAGACTAATTCTTGAAAAAGAACAATAGCATTGAAGATTTAGATCCATTCTTTACTCCTGAGAAGGCGTCATCATGTCAAAATGCCATTTTCCAAAACAGTAACCATTTCTACTAATTGATAGAGTGATCGATAGCATTTTAATTCTGGTCACATTGATCCAAGCATTTGCTTGCAAAAGATTGCTTCTTATGATTCCATATGTCTTCATGGAGTTGCCTTATAAGTCATTGCCAAAGAAATAGTAGAATGTTAAACTTTTAAGATTTAGCCTTGACTTAAAGATCTCTAAGCTTCGTTCACACATGGAGAGTTCGTGGATCAATTTAGCAAGTTTAGGGATCAAGAAGGGAATAGGGAACCAAGAGAAGTGTTGTCTATAATGCTACTAGATCAAATTTCTTGTTGGATTATGAGAGGTGAGCTTCAAAGATGCAAATACAAAGCCGCTAAATTCGCAAATAGGTGTGGCATTTATTTATCAATCAACAACATGAAACAATTCTAATTTACTATGTTTAAAATTTTTAATCTATACAATGAAACATGATTATGCATTCTCTAGATTCTGTGTGATTTTTAGACCTTGTTTGAAATTTTTTAAAGTTAGAAAAATGACAAAAATACATCAAACTAGTTATAAATAGACCTTTAAAATTTTAAATAAAAATAAAAAATGCATACTAATTAAATTTAACTTTTTATATTTAAAAATAATATAATATATTTACAATTTTTTAAAAAATAAAATCATATTCACTATTTTAAAAAAATATTAAACTAAGTTTTTTGAGTAAAATAGTGAAGTTATCTTAAAATCATTTGAAAAAATTTGTGAGTATGGAAAGAAACATGATTCTAATTTCATGTGATTTTATTAATTTAAAATAAGATAATAAAGAGTCAAAATAGAAAAATTAAGTCAAATTACGCACTTACATTATTGAAACAAGAACATGTAGTTATTTCCTTATTGTGTTATTATGTATTTACATTGAAACATATTTAAAAAGGAAGTTAAATAGTGTACGGTTGTAGATCCAATGGATCTAGATTTTGAAAAAAACTTCCTCAAACTCGAACAAAGTACAACTCCTAAATAAACTATCGCAATGCGATAGGAGCAAATTATAAGGAGTTGCCCTTACAAGATGGAGGGAAGCCATAGTTAGGTTAGGATTAGAATTCTAGTGCCTATATTAAAGAACCCAATATAATTGATTTTAGAGATTGATGTAAATGGAAATCGTGTAGGTTTACTTAATTCACAAATATTGTGTAATGTTGGTTAGACTACTTCAAAAGAGTGTCGTAAATACTTAGAAGGCTAGTCAAAGTTATAAAAAATAGTAATAAGTCCCACCTATATGGTAGAACAACTCTTAGGAGTGGGCTTGAAAAGCCAAATTAAATTGGCTTAACCTTTGGTTGGTCATTTCAATGTGTAAGTGCACTCAAATGAGTAGTCAATCTCCCTATGACATTTAAATCCTACGTATATTTTGTGAAATTAATGAGTGAATACGAAGTCTCTTTCTTAGGGGATTATTTTTCAAAGTTTCCCCAAGATTTCCAAAGGCAAGTATTAGATTGGAGAAGATATGACAATATTTTGGTCCACAACTAACTATAGACATTGAGTAATTATCCTCTTAGAGTTGGGGGTATAGCGATTGTGCACATACTATTACTTTCTTAGTGGTACATACTCGATTGGTAGATGAAAAAAAAGTCAAGCTTTTGCAGTGAGTGCATTGCTCCCTCTTGGTTTGTTCGTGTTCTTTCTCCTTTTCTTTTGTTTTCTTTTGTTAAGAATGAGGTGCATTGAGGGAGAAAGAGAGGAAATGAGAGACGGAGAAGAAGAAAGAAAAAGGAAGAAAGAATGAGAGAGAGAGAGAGAGAGGGAATAAACATGAAACATAATAAAGAAATATATATATATATATATATATATATATAAAGAGAGGGAGAGAGAGAGAGAGAGAAGAGAATGAATGAGACAACGTGAGGGGGTAGAGAAAAATGAAGAGAGGGTTCGTTCTTGTTCTTTAATTTCTTCCTTTTTATTTGTTTTTTTTTTACAATGATGTGCATTGAGGGAGAAAGAGAGGAAATGAGAGAGGGAGAAGAAGAAAAAAAAAAGGATGAAAGAACGAGAGTCAGAGGGAATAATCATGAAACATAATAAAGAAAGAGAGAAATAGAGAGAGCAAGGGAGGGAGATAGGAGAATGAATGAGAAAACACAAGGGGGTAGAGAAAAAAGAGAGAGGGTTTGTTCTTGTTTTTTAATTTCTTCTTTTCTTGTTTGTATTTTTAAACAATGATGTGCATTGAGGGAGAAAGAGAGGAAATGAGATAAGAAATGAGAGAGGGGCAGAGAATGTGGTGTGTTGAGGGAGAATGATAGGAAATGAGAGAGGGAGAAAAAGAAAGAAAAAGGAAAGAGAGAGAGAGAGAGAGAGAGAGAGAGAGAGAGAGAGAGAGGGGGGGGGGAGAGAGGATAAACATGAAAGATAACAAAGAAATGGGGAAACATAGAGAGAGAGGGAGGGAGAGAGGAGAATGAGTGAGAAAACATAAGGGAGTGGAGAGAAACAAAGAGAAAGGCAACAAAGAAAGAGAGAGAGAGAAAGAAAGATAGGAAATAAGACAGGGAGAAGAAAAAAGGAAGAGGAAGATAGAAATGGCCGTCATGTCTGCTCTACTCTTGTATTCTGAAACTGTTGAGCAATATATGAAAGGTGGGATGGTGGCTATAGTAGTAGTAGTAGACAAGTAGTAGTAGTAGTAGTAGGAAGATAGAAATGGCCGTCATGTCTGCTCTACTCTCGTGTTCTGAAACTGTTGCGCAATATATGAAAGGTGGGATGGTGGCTATAGTAGTAGTAGTAGTAGACAAGTAGTAGTAGTAGTAGTAGTAGTAGTAGTAGTAGTAGACAAGTAGTAGTACTATATGAAAGGTGGGATGGTGGCTATAGTAGTAGTAGTAGACAAGTAGTAGTAGTAGTAGGAAGATAGAAAGAAAGATAGGAAATAAGACAGGGAGAAGAAAAAAGGAAGAGGAAGATAGAAATGGCCGTCATGTCTGCTCTACTCTTGTATTCTGAAACTGTTGAGCAATATATGAAAGGTGGGATGGTGGCTATAGTAGTAGTAGTAGACAAGTAGTAGTAGTAGTAGTAGTAGGAAGATAGAAATGGCCGTCATGTCTGCACTACTCTCGTGTTTTGAAACTGTTGCGCAATATATGAAAGGTGGGATGGTGGCTATAGTAGTAGTAGTAGACAAGTAGTAGACAAGTAGTAGTAGTAGTAGTAGTAGTAGTAGTAGTAGTAGTAGACAAGTAGTAGTATTATATGAAAGGTGGGATGGTGGCTATAGTAGTAGTAGTAGACAAGTAGTAGTAGTAGTAGTAGTAGGAAGATAGAAATGGCCGTTATGTTTGTTCTACTCTCGTGTTCTGAAACTGTTGCGCAATATATGAAAGGTGGGATGGTGGCTATAGTAGTAGTAGTAGTAGTAGTGGTGGTGGTGGTGGTGGTGGTGGTGGTGGTGGTGGTGGTGGTGGTGGTGGTGGTGGTGGTGGTGGTGGTGGTGGTGGTGGTGGTGGTGGTGGTGGTGGTGGTGGTGGTGGTGGTGGTGAGAGGTTTTGTCAAAGGTGCACCTTGGATGTGTACAAGTCTTTGGAAAGGTATGGAAGGCCTCTGTCTCCATGCCTCGTAAAGCGAAAGAGAGATTGGACTTGGAGGTGAATTGATGTTTTTCTTAACATGCTTTGCACTATCTCCTCATACGCTCTACATATTGTGTCACACACAAAGGAAAAAAGGTGGCGAGGCCCATTGCAATACCATGGGATGCGACATAGGGTAGCTAGTCCCTTGCCCCCATGCATAGCATATTAGACTTTACATACTTTAGGCCCGCCTGTAAGGGGGTGGAGAGAAATAAAGAGAGGGGCAACAAAGAAAGAGAGAGAGAGAAAAGAAATCACTACAAGATATAGGCCTTATACCGATGCTAAAAGCAAAAAAAATGTTAAGAAAGAAATTTGTCCCCATCGTCGCAAAAGCGTTGTTATTGGCGATGCCATAGAATAGTCGATATCAACGTCGTTATCAGCATCACTATTTGCGTCAGTATTAGTGTTGCGAATGCGACACTGATAATGACGCTTTGTGATGCTAATAACAACGCTAATAGTGACACGTACAATAAATTTGCGACACTAATAACGACGGTAACAGGGAAAGTTTTTTTTTGTGGCACGCACACTGTGCTTTATTTGGGCCATACAAAATAGTTTCATAAATGTGTATAATGCTCATGTAAATAAAGACAAAGTGTACTTAAATTATAACATGGATACATGAAATAAATATATGATCACATAATGAAAGCGACCGGTATAATCATGGCAAGATATCACTACTACATAGAAAATGTCTACACAGATCACGTGACCAAAAAAGAAGAGTGTGTGAGCTCCAAGGATCTAAGGGCGAGCTATAGATCATCACCATCCGAAACCTCATCCTGCCGCAAAGGAGCATCGAATGGACTCTGCAAAAAAAGAAATAACTACACATCACTCCACCATACAAAAATGCATTCTAATTAAACATGGTAACTACGGACAAGAAAGATGAGTGACTTACAGGGCTACCCTGTCCATACAATTGGTCGATCAATGCAGTGAGACTGTGCCTCTCTACATATCGAGTCTCAAGGCCGGTGGGATCGCGATTTGTAATGGAGTGCTGCAAAGAAAAAAAATACAACTGTTAGAAACACGATTGTCAGTACAAAGGATATTGCAAAAAAATAAGCAAGCAAAACAAAAGAAAAACTTACAAAGTCCTCCAGATATGTCATGTGGTCGCCACTCCTAAGATAATGGACCACTCCAGCCTCTAGTCGTGCCCTCACCGCCTCGCGCTGCTGTCTCCAACGTCCTGGAGAATCTGTAGCCTCCTCCATGAGTCGGTGCCAATTGTCCGCGTCTAGCCACTTGGGCTTTGCAGGCCTACTCTTAAGTGCCTTGCGTGCGTCTGATCATCTATGTGACATATATATGCATGCATACACTCCATCATCCAGCCCGTAGAAAACCTATCTGCTATGACTGGTACCGGAAACTCCTCATGCAAGGATGCTACTATGTAGTCATTGCTCCCCTCCGGTATGTTCTTCCAATGATCCAAGACATGGTGCCAAAAAACTTGTTGGCACAACTCTCTCATGCGAGCCATCACCCTCCTCCCCTCATCATTCATAATGATGGCTCCTGACCTATCATCTACAAGGTAGGCATACCCCTCTGTGGTATGCCTAAGATGGATCATCTCCCACCTGCGACCATGCTCTTGGGAATTTCTAGGAGACCCCTGTACATCTGGTATACCGATGGGGTACTACCTATCGGAGTAGCACCCATAGGGGTGCCACCTACGAACGGCTAAGAAAAAGCCAGAGTGAGTGGAGTAGACATCTCCACAAGTGCAACAAATCTTAGAGGTGACGCAACTCTAGCAGAACAACAAGATGGAGACACTGCATCCGTGCCTCCACAACAATCACCTGATCCATGCTCTCTAGAACTGCCATGAGAGCGAGGAGTAGCACCTGTATCTTGAGCCGACTGCGGACTCACTGTATCCGGATCTTTGCAGCATCCCCATGAACCATTCCCTCCGCTTGGTCCAAGTCTGGTGGAGCGTTGACCTCGTCTGCTCGAAATTGAAGCATCAGATCGCACCGAAGTAGATCTAATAGAGTAGTCTGATGGTGTTTGAGACAGCTCCTAGTCCGCCATGTCTCTGAATCTTGCCATCTGATCTGGAAACATGCGCATGAAGATCTCCTGCAGCTCCTCATCGCTCATCCCTCGACTCATCCTAATGATCTAGGTATCCACAAATGTCATGTGCACAAACAAAAAATGATGTTAGCATAATCAATTTAAATCATCCAAAGCACAGTAATATAAATCTTAAAAAAATAATCTTACTTAAAATGCATATCTTATGTACACTTATAAGCGATTCGTCAATGAATTCAGTAGGTGGATGCTCCAAGTATGAAGTATCCTATGGTCCCATGTCAATCTCCTGACACAACTCAGCATACACTGGAAGGTCGATAGACATATCACCACAAAAGGATGAGTCTACCTCGTTCTCAAAGAATTCTTGGACTCTTGTATTTTCATCATTGTTACCCGATACTGGCTCCTCTATATGCTCCAAGCTTTCGGTGGCCTCCACCCCTTACAATATCGACCCCTCTATTTGCATATTGTCCTCATCTATGCTCAAAACATCGCTTTGATCATATACTCTCGCACTTCGGGGAGCTGAAGGTATAACATACTACCATCAAGGTTGTCGGGGGTTTGGATAGAAGATTACCTATTCACAATCACGTACAAGAGAGATTTAACTATTGTGACATGTACCATGTCGTAATACAATTAAAAAACAAATGAGTTCATGCACCTGTTCACAATGGGCCGGCAACACAAAGGTGTCGCGTAAATCCATCCATTTTTTTTCGGAATCTATTTCAAGAAATCCAAATGGACCTCATCGAGCTGTTGCTCCAGCTCCTTCAAGTACCACTTTGAACCACTGCACATCGAATAGTATCATGGAGAAGCTACGATAATCCATCGTAATAATACTTTGCAAGTTCCCAAAATACTCAATCTCATCATACACCGTGTTTGGATCCGTTGCTTATCGTCGGCTCTCTTGCTGGAACCTTGTACATGATACCACAGTTTGTTGTTGTGGAGCGCATTTTGTCAATACGCTCCACGCGGAAATGCAGTCCGTGCGACCACGTTGCACTATATATTTTGTATTGTATATTGAAACACTCAATTAGTTGTCGCATATAAAATATAGATACGACAAACCATAAACACGTCATCACCTTTGGACTACATCTCCTCAAGAATTCCCACTCCTCGGTTGAGACCTCTGCCCCTTCACGAGACGTTACGGCGGTCAAAGTTCCATGCAACCATCGCGTTGACATAAACCGTGGAATTTCCTCCATGCCCTTGGGATATCAAATTGGTCGATGGTGCGTACTATATCGAAATTCAGATCGTGCTTCCTCTCGATCTTTCCTAGCTTGCTGGTACCTAGCGAGCCACGTCTCCATAGAGGCAGGGTGCAACATATAGAAGCGATTCACTTTCTCCTCCATTGCAGCATCCATTCTTTTTCCTACCCCATTTCCAACCACCACATCTCCGGTCAGTCTATCATCTTCCTTTAGCAACCATATCATACTGTTGTTTGAATCCATCGTTGGTAGCCATTGTGAAATATGTATTAACGCCTCAGGCACTAGCCAACCTTCAGCCATGCTACCTTCTGGCCGAGCTCGTTGTCGCACAAAGCATTTCAGGGTTTTCATGAAGCGCTCCAAGAAGAACATCCATCGCGTATGGACAGGTCCAGTAATCTCCACTTCTTCTACAAGATGCACAAGAAGGTGGATTTGTATCATGAGCATACTAGTAGGTAGGTATTTCTCAAAGATACAGACCATCTCCACTGCTCCCCTCCTCGCGGATTCAATAGGGGACATCTTAATCTCCTTCTGTGAGATCCATTGCACTAAGTCGACAACCTGTAAATTTTTCCACGTATTTCTGGAGTAAAGCATCCTACGATCACGATCCGTAGTACAAACTACCACAAATGAGAAAGCATTATAAACAATGACTACACTCCAAATAGCAAAATACGCAGGCCACTTACAATCCATTCATAGTACAAACCTGACATATCTTATGTCAATCATGGGATTTTACCCCTGATAATTGGTCGTCTTTAGAAAACGCGGACCTGAGAGAACGCATCATACTCGTCAGAGTATGGATAGACTTGACTATTTGCTTCACAATGCGCTCTTCTTTAGTGGACAAAACCCAAGGAGTGCGAGGTAGCTGCAAGCGACCATCAGCACTCGACTACAGCCAAAGCGCCTCCATCTTTCCTACCTCCTTCAAATCCATTCGTGCCCCTATAGTGTCTCTCTTTCCTGTGATGTGGTTCCATAGCAAGCTACCGATGTTCTTGAAAATATGCATGGGATCCAACAAGTGGTTGATCTGTAAATGGGTCCAATATAGCAACTCGTAGAAAACTGAGAATCGTCGCATTCCATTTGGATGTGACTTCATGTGGACCATTTCAGCTGGTACTAGCTTTGGGCATTCATACATGTTGGAAGTCATCCAAAAAAACCTTCCCTGAGGGTTCATGACCCTCAGGCAAGAAAGCGGCATGTCCTTGATATACCATCTTCTTCGCGGTTCGTGACCTTCGGGAGTCTAACTGTGGCCCGCACAATGAACATGCATGATAACCTGAGGTAACTAGACCTGTCCCAACACCTCTATCCAGTGAATACAAACTTGAACGAGCTATGATAGATATTACCAATGAGAACGGAAGCCTACTTATCTGAGCACTCTCCAAATCCCAAAAAGTCATGCATCCTCCACATGAGCATGGCTTGTATATTGGCGGACCGTCAACCATCGCACTTGCTCATATCTTGCATGGTGATCCCCTCCTCCCACAAAATCTTAAGATCATTGATCAATGGACGAAGATACACATCCATATTTTTTACTTTGTAGTGGCCGAGAATGAGTAAGCTAAGGATGAGATGTCCTTTCTTTGTAGAAAGCCATGGAGGGATATTATAGTTGACAAGGACTATAGACCACACACTATAAGAAGTTAAGCGCAGACCGAATGGGTTCACGCCATCCATTGCAAGACCGAGCTGAAGATTCCTTGGCTCTCGGGCAAAGCCTGGGAAGGTAGAGTCAATGTGGCTCCATGCGCGTGAATCCACTGATATTCGTTGAACTCCATTTGTGGATCTATTCTACGCATGCCACGTTGTCAAGCTCGCCATGTCGGACGTACAAAACATGTGGTTTATGCAAGGGATAAGTGAAAAGTGTCTAAGAACATTTTGAGGGATGGTTTTTTCTTGCAAGTACCTGTGAGAACCACACTTTGGACATGTCTCCATAGTCTCGTATTCTCCTCGAAACAGTGTGCAATTGTTGATATATGCATAGATACTATTGTAGTCCATGCCAAGCTTTCATAAAACATGTCGTGTATCATTACGAGACTTAGGCATGGTATTTGCAAGTGGTAATATATGATACTATAGTAACCTGAAAAGAATCATAAAACACCTTGAAAAAGCACAAATGTTTTGAATAATAGTGCTGAAAAGAAATCAACGAAGCATACGTACAAGGTACTTGATCAACTCGGTCACACTCGCATCACTCCACCCGTACTTTGCTTGCACACTTAGGAGTGCAAGCAGTATCTTCAGGCGAGATACTTGGCACCCATCATATAATGGTATGGATGCTTCCTCTCTAAGCGGATTAGAAGTCTCGACATCCATGGGAATCAATGCATCGATCATTGCCCCCATCTCAGGCTCCAATATTATAGGTAAGTCTCGAAGGCTGCATGTCTCCTCTTATATTGATAGTATAGATTAGGTAGTATCTTCCAAGTGGCAGATTGGCTCAGGCACTCCATCCATCGCCGCATGCCCACGAACTCCTCTAATTGGCTGCAAAGGGTGCACTTCTCCTTGGGATGAGACGTCACCTCCCTGGATAGAAAATTTGCCAGCCACACCCAATCTTTTTGTATATGGTATTCAATTAGCTTGCAAATATAATGCATGATTGATATAAACTTTTCTTACCATTTGCTCAAAATCTAACTCGTCGAAGCCTGGTACATGTTCTATAGACAATCCACGTTTTCGTCTAATTGCCAGCTTACATTGAGAGCAAGGACATGGGACACACTGATTAAGATACGCCTCACGATCTTGAATATCACGACCTTCATCATTTTTCATTTTGTCTACATTACGATAAATAATTTGTTTTTGTTATCATTCTTTTTTTCTTTCTTAAATTGTTTGAGAAGGGATTTCTTCTCTTGTAACTCAACAAAAATTAACGTATGTAAAGTCTCCACCCACCCACACATTAACGTATGTCAGAGTGTTTCCTGTATCGTGGTATTGCACTGGACCTCACCGGACCTCGCCACCACTCTCTCTTTGTTTTTTATCTATTCATTCTCTCCTCTCCTTTCATCTCTCTCTCTTTTTCTCTTTGTTTATTATGTTGTATGTTTATTCCTTCTCTCTCGTTCCTTCTTCCTTTTTCTCTTCCTCCCCCTCTCTCATTTCCTTTAACAAGCCATATCTCTCTCTTTACTACCAATTTCCTTTAACAAAACATCTCTCTCTCTACCACTACCACTACAATAAACAAGAAAAGAAGAAAAAACAACAACAACAACAACTACTACTACTACTACTACTACCACTACAACAAGAACAATAAATAAGAAAATAAGAAAAAACTACTACTACTACCACTACTACAACAACAACAACAAACAAGAAGACGAAACAATAAACAGGAAAACAAAAAAAACTATTAATACTATAACAACAACAAGCAAGAAAACCACTACTACTATTACAACCACGACTACGATGACTATGACTATGTCTACGACCACGGTTACGACTATGACTACGGCTACGACTATGACTATGACAAACCACTACCACTACCACTACCACTACCACTATAATAAACAAGAAAAGAAGAAGAAGAAGAAGAAAAAAAAAAAAACTACTACTACAATAACAATAAACAAGAAAAGAAGAAAAAACTACTACTACTACAACAAAAAACAAGAAAACTAAACAACAATAAACAAGAAAAAAAAACTACTACTACTACAACAACAAACAAGAAAATTACTATTACTACTACTAGTACTAGTACTATAATCATGACTACGACGACTACGACCACCACAATAACTCTCTCTCTCTACCACTACCACTACCGCTACCGCTACCCCTACCACTACCACTACCGCTACAATAAACAAGAATAGAAGAAAAATCAATAACAACAATAACAACAAACAAACAAGAAAAGAAAAAAAAACTACTACTACTACCACCATTACAACAAAAAGGCCTCTTAGACGCACTTTTAGACGTGATTTTTGAATATAGAGAAAATCTTACGGGCGCGTCTATCCGCCCAACTATTTGTGCGTCTACAGCTTCGCGTCTATAATCGCATGTGTAAAGGAATTTACATGCAAAAATAGACGCGCAATAGACGCACATATACACGGGTGAATAGAAGTGCATAAAAAAACCAAAATTGTTATTTATTTAATTTATTCTGTGCGTCTACCAGCGCATCTATCTAGAAAATTAGACGGGCATATAGACACGCCCATAGACGCGCTTTTACAAGCACTCATAGAGACGAACGGAAAAAAAAAATCTCATTTTTAAAAAAAAGATATTTAATTTCGTTTTTAAATTTGAATTATCTAGCGCGTATACTCTGCATTTTAGATGCGCTTATAAACGCGCATTTTCTACAATTTAGACGCACGGATAGACGCACAAAACAGAACTGGAAAAAAAAAACCAGAGAGCATGCAAATTTTTATTTTTTTTCCCCTCCCATACATCAGATTGTGCATTTGGAAAAAAGACAATGGATCTAAAAGCACGAGAATTGAAAATAAAAGTCCATGTATTCGTTATAGATCAAAAGCATTTACATGGGGAGTTTAAGTGCTTGCGACCTAAAGCGTGGCTGCAAGCAGTAGGCTCAAAGATAAATAATACATATACAAGGAAACAAGGCCATAGAGGAGGTATGGTGCTCCTCTACGAATCTAAAGAAGGAACATCTTCGCTAGCACCACCATGGCTACTAGTGTCGCTATCCCCCTCCTCGCTATACTCCATATCCGGGTTCGCCTACACACACAAAGGATCAAGGTTGCTTACGTAGACATGGTGGAGAAAAAGTTATAATTAGCTATACTTTTAATAGGAAAGTAAGAAAAACATACCTCCTCTGGCTGTCGAATCCTCATAGCCCGGTTGTATTGGTCCTCAGTGATGAGACCCTCCTCATAGAAGTGAAGCCATGTGGCTGTGCGGTTATGGCCTCGATGGTAACCTACCTCTCTAGGAGTAGGTATCCTACCAACGATAGTAGTCTGCAAAACAATCATGATATATACAAACAATTATGAGACACAATGTATTAGAACAAATTATATAAAGAATTGAAAGAAATATAAATTTTAAAAAAATCAAAATCAAAATATACTTACAAACTCTGCCTCCCACGACTCTCTGCCGTCGGATCCGTAATGTGACGATCCCATGGTTTCCATTTGGATCCGTCGCGCCTTTGCGTGTTGGCGACTCTTCACTGTCTCTATTGCTTTCTTCTTGGGTTTCTTCCACTCTATGCGGTGGCACATAGGTGGTTGGCTATAGGCTCCACGCCCCTCCTCCTGCCTCCGCAGTGAGTCCCTGGTGCATGTCATGAGGTGGGATCTTTTATTGTGAAGCAAATCCCTCACTTTTGTGCGTCCCCAATCATCCGAGAATTGCTGACCCTCAGGATTTGGGTACCTCCTATAGACTGCCCTCAACATCTCCTACCACAAGCCACTTTTCTGATTTTTGAAGTAGATGAAACAATCTTTATACGTCGCATGCACGACGCTCCTCATGTACGCCATTACATCCCTTCCTTCATCATCATGGAAGATGCCACCAGTATCTGTAACTCTATAGTATATCTAGTGTGACAGCCTACAGCATGATAAGAGGGAGTGCAATGTATTCCATAAAACTGAGGTGCAAAAATTGGTCTTTTGGAAGGATGGTACGGTAAAAGTCATGCGACCGAAACTGGGCTTTCTCTTGAGCCAAATTTTGGTAATGGTGGCATGAAGAAAAGACTGGAGGATTTGGCAACAAGAACAGCCTATACAGCTGTTGATGTAGCTACCTATGGGCTGTAAATTGAGCCAACCAATGAGATTGTTAAAGCATGTAAAGCTGATGTAAAATCTAACATGTGGATACAGGCCTTAGATCTCATGTAGGGAGGCAAGGCGTCCAAAGATGATTTGACTACTACTAGTCAATGCATCCGCGGAAGAACTGGATGGACCAAGCTGGTTGATTCATTTTCAGTTTTCACTCGATTGACTATAGGCTTCTCTACGTGATCTACTAGTGAGGGTGATCGCTCGCCACTTCCTAGGCAACCCCCACACAAGCCTCGTCCTCCCCCTCGACTCTCCCTCCTCCCTCTCTGTCGACTACCCTCTGCCTCGCTAGATGCACATGCTTCTGCAGATGCACGTGCATCGGCTGATGCTTGTGCTTCAGCCGATGTATGTACAGGTGCTGCATGTGGAGTACCTGCAATTGGAGTTTGGGAAGTAGTGCCAGGCAAAGACGTCAAAGGCGTTCTAGACATGACACTAAACACCTCGTTTGTTGTGGGAGAGCGGCCAAGGTGTCTGGTCATCTCTCCCATGAAGTCTTCCCTACTAGGAAAACCTCCAAAAAATTCATTGACCCCCCTACCGAATAAGGCCAATGTATCATTCATGCGATCCAAATCTGGGTCATTGCTAGATGAACCAGGATGCGACATCTGCAAAAAAAACACAGGAAAAAGACAAATTTTCTTGCATACAAAAAATCATATATTACCTTCATCCACACCTAAACATTTTCAAAGAGCCATAATCCTTGATCCAATCCAATATTAATTATGAAAAATCATTCAGTGAGCCTAGAATCATTATGTAAGAGAAGGCTTTTGATGCTTACACATAGAAAAAATACATGGATGCTCATGGCACTTGAAAGTGCTAATAATCTAGCTTTCTTTAGACATTGAGCATAAAACTTAAGTGCTAATGCTTCTCATAAATAAGAAAACTAATAAACACAAACATGGGATTGGTCACATGTTGAGATATCGAGCTCCACTCGTGATATGCTAGGGTGACCGTTGTGCATTTATGTCACCGACTTGTCAGTTGTAGATGCGGTTGGTACACTGCCCATGAATAATAGCTAGATGACAACTATCCTTATCTACTCTAGTTCGTGGCTCAGTTAGTATGCCACCTTAGTTAGTTGTCTTTGGTTTGAGACCCATATATAGGGTTCTTCTATTTCTTTGTATGTGACTTCTTTTTGGCTTACACAACTAAGAAGAGGAAAACTGTTTTCAGCCTCCACCTTTGTGTGTATTCCCCCATTGTGCAAGCAAGAAAGCTACAAGTGAGACTCCTTCCTTCTCTCCCACAATCTTGACATGGTATCAGAGCCTTGTTTGTGGTAAGGAGCTCAAGAAAGCAAGCCAAGCTCGCGGTGTTCTGGTAAGAGGAGCAGTGTTGCTTTCATTTTCTATTTTGGGAGCAGATCTCTGCAGGTAGCACAGCCAAAAATTGCATGAGTGCATTGTCTCAGGTTGAGATGCCCTTCGCGGTGAAGCAAGAGGGCAGTATATGCTGCGGGATTGGGATTTAGCCGTCGACGACCCTGTTTTTTTTATTTGAGGCCATTTCAGGGCCTGTTTTGGAGGCGGAAGTTTTCTGCATGCATTCAGGAAAAGGCCCAGTTTTATGTTGTGTGACCACTGTTCTACAGATCGATGAAAAGTTACTGTAGAAATTGCATCATATGCTTGTGTGCAGAGACATTGGGAGTTACAGAATCATCCTTGTTGCCTGTTGATGCAAAATCGTCACTAGGAAGTGACTGTGTGGTCAAATACCACTTTCGTCAGTTTTGCAAATTAGCCCTTGTGAGGCTGAAGCTGTGTTCTTTGCAGTGACAGAACTTTTTGCAGTGTTCTATAATGGCGTCTGATTCTCTCTCACAGATTGTCACTGAAAAGCTTGACAAGAACAACTTCCAAGCATGGAAGTTTAGAATAACGAATTTCCTTATGGGAAAAGGATATTGGGAATTTGTTGCAGGAAATGAAGAAGAACCAGTTCTTCCTGATGTTCCCAATCAACAGCAAATGCAGGCATTTAAAGCATGGCATGAGAGAGCCAGGAAAGTTATGTACTGGCTGTCTATCAGTATTTCAGACTCTATGATTGTGCATATTCAGGATGCAAGTACGCCAAAGGAGGCATGGGATACTTTGTCAAAAATGTATAGCACAAATACTCAAGCCAGGAAAATGCAGCTCAAGCAAGAGTTGCATAATGTGCAAAGAGAAAATATGAGCATCAATGACTACCACATGAAGGTGAAGAAGATTGCAGATGCACTTGCTTCCATTGGGTCGCCAGTGGAAGATGATGATTTAGTTTCTGTGACCTTGAATGGTCTAGGAAAGGATTATGCATAGTTTTGAACATCCATTTCCGTCCGTGAAAGATTTCCTAATTTTGAGGAGTTGATTGCTCTTCTAATTTCTGAGGAGCAGAGAAATGGTGGTGCATCTTCTTCAGGAGGAACTTCAAAAGAAGCTGTCTTCTACTCAAATGCTGGAAGAGGTAGAGGCAGAGGTAGAGGAGGCCGATCTGGAGGCCGTGGTAGAAATCAGAATATGCAGCAAACTCAAGAGAACCAGTCCTATGGAGGAGGATGTGGTAACTCTAGAGGCAGGGGGAGCCAAAGAGGTCGTGGTGGATAGCAAAGAGGGCAAAATGCAAACAGCAATGTTGAATGCTACTACTATGGTAAAATGAGTCATATGGCTAAAGACTGCTATAAAAAGCAGAATGACATCATGAATGGAAAACTGCAACAAGGAAATTATGCATCTTCTAGTAGACAGGGTGATGACAGAAATGAGCATTTGTTTATGGTGCAGCACATAAACAATTCTGTGACAAGTGCAGAAGAAAGCAACGATATATGGTATGTTGACTCAGGTGCATCAAACCACATGACAGGTCATGCAGAATGGATGGAGGATGCAAGGAAAATGGAAAAACCAGGATTTGTGGAGACTGGTGATGACTGCACATCATATTGTGCAGATTGGAAAATTTCCCTTGTCTATGCAGGATAAGAAAAAGAAATACCTGTCCGATGTATTTCATGTCCCGAATATCACCAAGAATCTGGTTTTTGTTGGTCAAATGGTTGAGCAGGGCTTGCAGGTCAGATTTAATCCTCATGGATGCTTTGTTGAGGATATGAAAAATAAAGGTCGCTTGATAGCAAAAGGAAAGAAGAAGGGCAGAATGTTTACGTTGGATGCAGACATGTCTGAATTGAGTGCAGCAATGTTTGCACATGGGACCAGTGTAGTTGCAGATATTGATATCTGGCATAAACGCATTAGTCATGTTAATGTACAGCGACTTAAATCAATGCAGGCCCAAAATATTGTTGCAGGATTGCCTAAATTCAAGGTTGCAGAAATGCATAAGGTATGTGAAGCCTGCCAATTTGGAAAACAGGCAAGGAAACCATTTCCTAGACATGTTCAAGAGAGTGAGAAGCCATTGGAATTAATCCACTCTGATGTGTGGACTACTAAAGCTACATCTCTTGGAGGCTGTCATTATTTTGTCACTTTTATTGATAACTATAGTAGAAAAGTTTGGGTGTATTTTATAAAAAAGAAAAGTGAAGTTTTTGGGCATTTCAAAACTCTTAAAGCTATGGTTGAAAAAGAAACAGGCCTGCAAATAAAATGCCTAAGGTCAGATGGAGGGGGAGAGTACCTCTCAAATGAGTTTGCAAGGTTCCTACAGGAGCATGGCATAAAGCAGCAATATTCATGCAGTCATACCCCACAACAAAATGGAATTGCAGAAAGGAAAAACATGCATATTGGAGAGGTATCTCGTGCCATGCTCAATGAAAAAGGCTTGCCAGATTTTTACTGGGCTGAAGCAGTTGCTACAGCAGACTATATAATGAATAGGACTCCCACTACAGCAATACATGGGATGACTCCAGAGGAGAGGTATACTAGCAGGAAACCAGATATTTTTCATTTGAAAATTTTTGGTTGCATTGCCTATGTACATGTGCCAGATGAATTGAGATCCAAGTTGGATCCAAAAGCTGAGAAGTGCATCTTTATTGGTTACTCTCTGCAGCAAAAAGGGTATAGATGCTATAACCCTTCTACTCGTAAGTTTACAGTGAGCAGAGATGTTGTTTTTGATGAGATGAGTAGCTGGTATATACCAGTAAATGTGATTGATGATGTAGATGCACAAAACGGTAATGCTGCACAGAATTCACAGCAGCAGTCACAAAATATTAGTGGACATGGAGCGTCCTCTAGCAGTGGTTCACATTCTTCCCCATGGACAGGCAGATTGAGATCAGGAGAATCTTCTCAAAGCAATGCAGATAGTGGCATTCAGGTATCACGAAAAGGAAAAGAGAAGGTAGATCAGCCCATGTTTGATGTGAATGCAGGTCACTCTTATGTGGATGGTGAATCCAGTGGCTCAGAACAGAGCATTGATGATGAGTTGGGTATTCCTTCTATTGTTACACCTGGAGTAAGGAAGACCAGGGATGTTTTAAGAGCACCTGGGAGTGAACCTACTTTGCGCAGGTCTACCAGAGCTAGGTATCCTATGGATAGGCTGAAATATGATGGATTTATAGCCATTCACTATGCATATATGGTCAAAGTGATACAGGAACCAGAACCCACTTCTTTTGAGCAAGCCATGGGAAAAGAAAAATGGGAGAAAGCCATGAATGAAGAAATGGATGCCTTGGAAGCAAATGCTACATGGGAATTGGTACCTTTGCCTAAAGGTAAGAATGCAATTGGCTGTAAGTGGGTTTATAAGGTGAAACACAATGTAGATGGTTCTATGAACAGATACAAGGCAAGATTAGTAGTCAAGGGGTATGCACAAACATATGGCATTGACTATGAAGAAACATTCAGTCTGGTTGCAAGGATGGCAACCATAAGAGCAGTCATTGCTATGGCTACATCAAAGGGATGGTCTTTACATCAGATGGATGTAAAGAATGCCTTCTTGCATGGTGATTTGCAAGAAGAGGTCTATATGGAGCAGCCACCAGGTTATGTGCATGATGTTCATCCTGAGTTTGTTTGCAGGTTGAAGAAAGCCTTGTATGGCTTGAAGCAAGCACCTAGAGCATGGTTTGACAAGATAGGGCAGTATCTTGTCACTATTGGCTTTCAAATTTCCAAGGCAGATTTCTCACTTTATGTGAGAAAAACAGAGAAATGTATTATGCTGCTTGTCATTTATGTTGATGATTTGATTATGAGAGGTGACAGTGATGAAGATATCCTTCATGTGAAAATGCTATTGAAGCAAAAGTTTGAGATGAAGGATTTGGGATAGCTGCGTTATTTCTTGGGCATTGAGGTGATTAGATCACCAAGTGGGATACAGCTCTTGCAGAGGCAGTATGGATTGGACATGCTGTCCAAATATGGGATGACAGGCTGTAAGCCTATTTCAGTTCCTTTGGAGCAGAATGTAAAGCTGAGCACAGATGCAGGTGAGCTTCTGGAAGACCCTACTATGTACAGACGCATAGTAGGAAGTTTAATTTATATGACTATTACCAGGCCAGATTTGAGCTATGCTATTGGATTGGTAAGTCAGTTTATGCAGGCTCCAAGGAAACCGCATTTAGATGCAACTAGATGCATACTCAGGTATGTGAAGTCCACATTGCAGTATGGACTATTTTATGAGACTGGGGTTTAGATACAGCTGCATGGATACACTAATGCTAATTGGGCTGGTAGTATTTCTGATAGACGATCTACCAGTGGATATGTGTTCTCTTTTGGGAGTGCTGCAGTCACTTGGAGCAGCAAGAAACAGCCTACAGTTGCCTTGTTGAGCACAGAGGCTGAGTACAAGGGTGCAACAATGGCTGCATGTGAGGTAGCTTGGTTGCATAAGCTACTTTATGATATGCATCAGTCTACAGATGGGCCAGTTGTCATTTATTGTGACAATATGAGTAGTATACACTTGGCAAATAACCCAGTCTATCATGCTAGAACAAAGCACATTGAGGTGCATTATCACTATGTGCGGGAGAGGGTTTTACTAGGTCTTATTGATCTAGTTTATGTCAGCACAAAGGATCAGGTAGCTGACATATTTACGAAGGCATTGGGCACAGAGAAGCTGCGCAAGTTCAGAGACCTGCTTGGTGTGCAGGAATTGGGATTGAGCTCGAGGGGGAGTGTTGAGATATCGAGCTCCACTCGTGATATGCCAGGGTGACCGTTGTGCATTTATGTCACCGACTTGTCAGTTGTAGATGCGGTTGGTACACTGCCCATGAATAATAGCTAGATGACAGCTATCCTTATCTACTCTAGTTCGTGGCTCAGTTAGTATGCCACCTTAGTTAGTTGTCTTTGGTTTGAGACCCATATATAGGGTTCTTCTATTTCTTTGTATGTGACTTCTTTTTGGCTTACACAACTAAGAAGAGGAAAACTGTTTTCAGCCTCCACCTTTGTGTGTATTCCCCCATTGTGCAAGCAAGAAAGCTACAAGTGAGACTCCTTCCTTCTCTCCCACAATCTTGGCATCACATTCATCATTGCAAAAATATATTGTTTAGGCAATGAAAATTATTTTTTATCAGAGCTGGTGCTGGCGCGTGTATAACCACGTCTAAATTGTAGGATAGATGTACTCTCAGACGCGTCCCTAAATTCAACCCTCTGTCTAGAGCGCATCTATATCCGCATCTGAGATGAAGTATAGACGCGCTGTCAGACGTGGTTTCTAGGTCAATGCTTCTGGCGCGCGCATATATCATCGCGTGTAGACTGCAGAGTACACGCACCTGGAGATGCGACTCTGAAGTCAAAGCCTCTGTGTAGAGCGTATGTATTCTCGCGTCTCCGATGCAGAATACACGCGCTCTGAGACGCGGCCTCAGACACAATGAGAAAATACATTTCTTTGCGTCTATCCCTACGTCTGCACTGAAATGTAGACACGCTTGGCAGACGCGCTCAGTCGGCTAATCTCAGTGCCACACCGGCATTCATGATTTACAAAATGCAATACATAATGCAATCAAAAATCCTAATACACAGACACACACACACACAGAGAGAGAGAGAGAGAGAGAGAGAGAGAGAGAGAGAGAGAGGACTCATCTTGGGTGTTTGGTGTAGCGGGTGGTGGCACTTCTTCCTTCTCCTTCTTCCTCTCCTTGGTAAGTTACTCTCCCTTGATGCTTGCTTGTTGCTTCTTCTTCCTCTTGTTCTCCTCTCTCTTTTGCTCTCTTTCTTCCTCTCCTTGGCTTTCCTTTTTCCCTTCTTGTGTGTTTGAAATGAAAAAAGAGGTGAGTCATGAAGAGGTGAGGCATGAAGAGACTAGATGAGGCATGAAGAGACTGCATGTCAGCTAAACTCGAGCTTCAAAACCGCAAAAAACGCAGGAAAGAAAAGGCGCAGTTTGAAAAGAAATGATTTAAGTATGTTTTGAATTTTGACGTGTGCATCTATTTTGGCGTGTATATGCGTGTCTAAGTTTACGTAAACGCGCGTATAGACGCGAATGTAGATGCGCAAATCGACGCTAATTTAGACGCGTACGTAAACGCAGATATAGATGCGCATTTAGGTTTTATCATAATTTTTTATTTTTAAGATAAGTTTTGATAGTGAATTTTTATCATAAGTTTTAATGTATTTATGATGAGTTTTGTGTATTTAAAATTGAAATCTTAGAATAATTAATACGCCAGCTTGAAGTTTTTATGTAAACATATGAATGACAAATATTTTGATGTTGTCATGAATTAGGTTTAATCATGTCGTAGTCATCACCTAGTGCGGTGCATGCTGATAAGTCAACGAACACATCCTCATGTGAGGATGAAACATTACATCTTCATAATCGAGATGCATGGCTACGATGAAAAATTAAATGCATGTGTGATCGTTGTCAAGGGTGTATTTTTCGAGCACGTCGAATTGCAATATCACACCTCAGCTTGTATGGAGAATGGGACCAAGAAAAATCACCGGTATTCATTGTTTTTTTTTTAACACTAAGATTGCTAGTCTATGTTACTCAATATATATCAACATACATGAAACTTCCTTTTGTGGTTGAGCAGGATGCGGTGCCACATCCTTAGATACTCCCTCTCGGGCATCGAGAGGCTGCAAAACGTCGACGCGAGGAGGCAGAGTCTTCAAGAAGAGTGGAGACTCACCACCATGATAGTAGCCCTCATGAAATGCCCCATCAAGTTGTAGAGGATGAGATTTTGGACAACATGGTACACTATCTATTTTCGCAACCGATTCAAGGAGAAGGTCACTCTATGAAGCCAGATGATCCACTATACGTAGCGTCATCTACTCCATTGTATGAAGGTTGTATGTACTCCGTTATTCATGCGTCCCTCGAGATACTTAACTTGCAAACAATTTATGGATGGAGTAATGTCAGTTTGGATGCGTTATTGAAGTAGGTATCAATTCAGTTTGGCTTATGAATCATAATATTAATTGTTCTATTTTGAAATCAGACAGAAATATATGTTGGTGGTGTTTTAACTCACTTTTAAAAATATATGTAGGGTATTATCACAAATTCTTCCAAAAGGAAACAAATTGCCAACTAAGAGAGAGCAAGCAAGACATTACTTGACATCTTTGGGAGGCCTCAATTATGTCAAGATCCATGCATGTGTCAATGATTGTGTCTTATTTCGTGGGATTCATGAGTTTGCACGAGAGTATCCTGTTTGTGGCGAATCAAGATACGAAGTGGAGATGAAGTCAATGGATGTGCCTCGTAAGGTTTTGCGATATTTTTCGATTGTTCCACGTATAAAACTTATGTTCAAGTGTAAGTCTATTGGAAAGCTCATGTAATGGCATACTAGTCAGCGTTTAAGTGATGGAAAATGGAGGATCCCTACAGACACACAGCCATGGCAACATATAGATAATTTGTGGCTTGTTTTCAAAGAAGAGCCAAGAAATTTGAGATTTGGTTTAGATATGGATAGAATCAATCCATTTGGCATCAAAAGCACATCATACAGTGTATGGCTAGTGGTATTGGTGAACTATAAACATGGACATTTACTTAGATCCTTTGATTGAAGAGTTAGAAATGTTATGGGAATGTATTAAGGTGCAAGATACAAGCGCATCTGCATCCTCTAGAGATTTCACATTGAAGGCCATGTTGTTGTGGACCATGCATGACTTTCCAGGATACGGAGAGTGTTTAGGTACATGTATATAACTCTATATTTGAAATTCAAGACTTGAATCAATGGCACTTTATTAATTCACTTGTTTGTTCAGGTTCAACCACATCAGGATATCATGCATGTCCTATTTGCGGTCCCTCTCTAGTTTACTCTAGGCCGGCACGTTTAAAGAAGGTTATCTACGACAATCATCATTGATTTCTTCCTATTGGCCATCCCAAATATGTTCTCCCTACTAATAGAATGACTCCACAATCTCTAACCATTCGAGATTGGAAGGAGAGATGGATTAATGCTGACAGCCATCCTCCACTCGGCATGAGTCGGTAAGAAGTGAATTTCTCTCAATTGACTTTAAAGTATTTAGCATGATGAATTATTTACATAATATATTGTTTATTTGTTAGGTTCTCTATATTTTTTCGTCTTCCGTACTGGACTGAACTCAAGATCAATCACCTATTGGACCCCATGCACATATTCAAAAATGTTGTATCTACATTATGGGATCACTTGATAGGGGCTTGTGATTCAGTGAATGTAAGGGAGAATTTACGTAACATTGGTCACATGAGACGAGCCTGGCCACGCATTGGACCCAGAGGAAAGATTGAGCTACCCCATGCACCTTGGATGTTGTCAAAGAACGAGGAAAAAATAGTGAAGGAACAAATATGTAGCTTTCGAACACCCACAGGATGTATGAGATGTCTCAAGGGAGCCTTCTTAAAGAAAAAGAAAAGAAGTGTGGAGTAACTTTCTGGTTTAAAGTCCCACGATTGGCACAAAATGATTCAAGTAAGGGTATCTCTAACCATGAATATTGTAATTAGTGGAGTAACTATGTGTAAAGTTTGGGGTATGATGATTTTTTCCTCAACTAATCATTTGATCTATGAATATTATTTACATTCAGTTTGTACTTCCTACTAGCATATCCCATTGTGTATCCAAAGATGTACGTGATATCATTTACAAGATGGGAGAGCTTGTGAGGTGTGTATACATTGTATTTTTTCATTATATATCTTTGAATTTCTACACAAAAATAAACAATTCTCAAATACATCCTGACAGATACGTGAGCTCGAAGGAAATTGATCCAAACACATTGCAAGATGCTCGAGTATTATATGTTGAGTGGTTTGTTTGGTGGAGGAAATTTTTCCTCGATCCATTTTGACTACTCAATTACATTTACTCGTACATTTGATTGATGAGATCGCACTTTGTGGGGCAATTCATGCAAGGTGGATGTTTTTTCTTGAGCGCTTCATGAAAACCTTGAAAGATTTTGTGAGGCAAAAAGCAAGGCCTGAGGGAAGCATGGCTGAGGGTTGGTTAGTGCAATCATCCCCTGTTTATATCTCTAAATATCTTGCTAAAGTGGACCCCTCTCAACCACGACTATTGAAAGATAATGAAGACTTGAGGATGACCTCTATAATACCTCAAGGAAAAGGAATGAGTAAAGTGCTAACAAAAGAAGAACTTCGTAAGTTAAATAGTTTTCGTGTGCTCAATAGTGATGTAATGAGCAAATGGGTGACACTATATAATGAAGCAAGGGCAAGAAGAAAAAGCAAAAGACAAGCATTTCGCACCAGATATGGACGTAATGTCTCATTTTCAGATCATCTAAATGCACTCCCATGTCATATTGATATAGATTGGTTACATGAGGAAATGGAGAGAATGAAAAAAGAGGAGGAAATTAATATATCTTAAGAAGAGTGGGAATACGCACGAGGTTGCTTATCAAAGATGAGACATACTATCAATTAATTTGTTTCTATAAGTTTTATTTTATATAAATAATTGATACGTTTGATCTTTTATCTTTTACTACTAGTACATATTATTCAATCCTATTTGGTATGAGGGTAAACATCTTCGAACTCAACGTATAGATGAAAAGAGAAATACCCAAGATTGTGGTGTCCTTGCTCACTTCGAGGATGCCAATGGTACCATGGAAGGTTATTGTGGCTTGATCCAATATATTCTGAAGCTTAACTTCATACGATTCTTTATATATGTACTAGATGTGAAGTGGTTTAAAGAAGTGGTAACAAATGGTGAGCATTGCACAATCAGACGTCATCCAAGTGGTTTTGTAATCATTGACTCTACAAAATTTCACCAAAACAAGAATGACACATTAGTACTACCTCAACAATGTGAGCATGTATATATGCAAAAGCTAATTTTTTAATATGTATACATATGATACATATACACAATATAATAAGTATTTGCTTTTGTTTTTCAAATACAAGTTGTGTATCATCCAATGGTAAACAATAACCGATGGTGGTATGTCATCCCTATATCTAATCGTTCAAAATCAATATATGGTAATATTACCGACATGGAGATAACAGATGACAATCCAACAATTAATGATGATGTACATGATGACACCATAATGGATGATATGCGTGATATAGTACAAGATGAACCTCGCGAGGATGTTCAAGGAAATGCAGAAGAAGACAATGATGTGATTGTCGATGATATTGATGAAGTTATTGAGCAATATAGCAACACATCTGATAGTGGGATAGACTTATTTGTTTCGTTACCTCTTGGTAACATAGACCTAGAAGTAGATAGTTTAGCAAGGGCTAATCTCATTGAAGATGAGATGGATCATTCACTGTAACATACTTAATTTGCTTAATGATTCAATGTGTATTCTTAATTCTATGGTTTTTATCATGCGCACATTTGCATACTCAAGAATCAATAATCAAGTTTAAAGCTAAATTAAATTTTTCATAATAAAAAGGAAGTATTTTTTATCATTTTCAAGTAGAGAAATTACGAGATACATATTGCAATGCTTGCTACTAATTGTATACTAAGGTTTCTGTCGCTTGCCGCTAATTACTTATATCAAGCTTGTCAACTAGAGGAATTGCCATTCATTAGAGAGCAATGCAAAAATAATTATTAACTATGGTTTTTTATTTAATGATTCAATGTGTATTCTTAATTCTATGATTTTTATCATGCGTACACGTACATACTCAAGAATCAATTTCAAGTGGTTAAATAATTATTAACTCTGGTTTTTTTATTATATTAAGTCCAATTTCAGGTAGTTAAATAATTGCGCATCTAGAGGCGCGTCTATATTGGCGTCTATTTACGCAGATATATAGACGCAAAATTCGCGTCTATTTACATGCTCTTTTACACGCACATATAGACGCAATGATAGACGCGCCCGACTTTGCGCATCTAACATGTGCGTCTATGTCTCGTTTCTGTTGTAATGCACTACTACAACAACAACAAAGAAGAAAACTAAACAACAATAAATAAGAAAAGAAAAAAATACTACTACTACTACTACAAACAAGAAAACCACTAGTACTACTACTACTACTATAACTACGACTACGACTATGACAACAACAAACCACTACCACTACAATAAACAAGAAAAGAAGAAAAAACAATAACAACAACAACTACTACTACTACTACAATAACAATAAACAAGAAAAGAAGAAAAAAAAACAACAACAACAAACAAGAAAACTACTATTGCTACTACTAGTACTACTACTACAATCACGACTACGACCACGACTACGACTACCACAACAATAAAAAACTAGAAGATATGAAATCAAACAACAACTACTACTATCACTACCACTACCACTGCTACTACTATGACTACCACAACAACAACAAACAAGACAATAAGAAATTAAACAACAACTACCGCTACCGCTACTATGACAATCACAAAAAAAACAAACAAGAAAATAAGAAATTAAACAACAACTACCACTACTGCTACCGCTACTGCTACCACTACCACTACCACTACCACTACCACTACCACTACAACAACAAACAATAAAAAAAGAAAAGAAGAAATAAAACAACAACAACAATAACAATAATCTCTCTCTCCTCTCTCTCCCTCGCTCTCCCTCTCCCTCTCTTTCTCTCTTTCCCTATTATGTTTAATGTTTTCTCCCTCTCTCTCTCTCATTCCTTCTTTCCTTTTCTCTCTTCCTCTCCCTCTCTCATTTCCTCTCCCTTCCTCTCCCTCTCCCTCTCTTTCTCTCTTTCCCTATTATGTTTAATGTTTTTTCCCTCTCTCTGTCGTTCCTTCTTTCCCCTATGGTAAAATGAGTCATATGGCTAAAGACTGCTATAAAAAGCAGAATGACATCATGAATGGAAAACTGCAACAAGGAAATTATGCATCTTCTAGTAGACAGGGTGATGACAGAAATGAGCATTTGTTTATGGTGCAGCACATAAACAATTCTGTGACAAGTGCAGAAGAAAGCAACGATATATGGTATGTTGACTCAGGTGCATCAAACCACATGACAGGTCATGCAGAATGGATGGAGGATGCAAGGAAAATGGAAAAACCAGGATTTGTGGAGACTATGGTTGCCCTAACCTATGCTTAGCATAGCCTATGTGTAGCATATTATACCTTCCCTAGCCTTTATGGTAGTTTATTATTTGTGCTAATGCCTACTCTTATGCCTAGCCTATGCCTACCTTATGCATATTCAATGCCTAGCCTATGCTTACCCTATCCATGGACTAGACTAGGCCACATACACATAGTAAGCATAGATTAGGCTAGGCATTGGCATAGGATAAGCAATATAGCATAGGCTAGGTATTGGCTAGGCATAGGGTAAGCATAAACTTATGGAGGCATAGGCTAATTCGGCTTACACTAGGTATGTATAGGCCGCTAGGCTAGTAGGGCTTATTATTTATCCTCACTTACTCTTTGAATTGATAAGTTGTTGTTCCTTAAGGGTGCCTTTCCAAAAGCGAATGAATTAACTAAGTAGCTCAAAAGAGAGCGATGAGAGAGAGGTGTTTGAAAATGTACATGTGTAGTAGGTATTGATAAAGCATCTAATTGGTTCTATGAGTAAGTAAGAGGGAATAATAAGCCTAGCCCGAACTAGCCTAGTCTTAGCCTACGGCTAGGTGAGCCTATGGTTACCCTATGCCATTGGCTGGACTATTAGTACCTAAACAAAAGGAGGGTGGAGATGTGGGGTTAAACTATGGTTTCTATGGGTAGACAAATGTAATATTATCATAAGATGTTTTGTGTCACTTTACATACATGGTCTTGTTCAGGGAAAGAGCAAAAATGTGCAGGATTCGGTTTTTGATGAGTTTCTCGAAGGGAAACGATAGTGTTATTCGCATGTTTACCCTCTCTCTCTCATGCTTAATTTACATATCGCTAGTCTCAGTGGTGATCGCAGTACGACAAGAGTGTCACTTTTGAATGCCAATCTATCCTATATTGATGGTTATATCGGTAATGATTGGTACGATTGTCAAAATGTCTGCAACATCTACAATATAAGCATTTGAGAAAGCCGGAAGCCTATGGTTCTGGGCATACACGTTTGCTATTGCGAGTCTTTCAGCTTCATGGATAGCAATCATTGGAAATGATAAATGGGACAAGGAAAGTAATCAGATAGATCCAAGTGAAAATATGTCCCGGATGTGGATCAACAATCGGCCTCTGGCACGAATGTTGGGCAACAAAGGAATATTCTTGGTAAAGATGAACTCCATCAAGTGGGTCAATATTGATCAAGCCTTCTAATGTTCTATACACTGATGAAGAGGCAAGGAGTTGTTAGAGAATCCCGAAGGCAAGGAAGCTTGGATGGGAAGTGTTGGTTCATAAGCTAAGAGGGTTCCAATTGCCTTTGCACAAATCGATATGTTTAAGCTAATATTCAAGCTTTTATGGACACCAATAGTTAACACTTCTTACACGTGAAAACTTGCAGTGACTTGTAATGAAGAGTATTTCGGCAATCAAAATTTGATCAGTAGTATAGAGGCAACAAACCCCTTTTGTTGAAGTATAGAGGCAGGAGGCATCTTCGAGTGATGGATCATCCACAAGGGTATAATGAAACTGGAATCCTTGTTGCTTGTAGGTTTTTGTAAGAATCTTCAGTGAATAACCTAACATAAGGTGAGAATTCTTTCCATTTTCTGCTTATGCTACATTTGCTAAGGAAGAAGCACTATGGAGTCAGGACTACCATTTTTTTAAAATGACAGGCAACACTATGGAACCGAGTCTCCATTTTACGTAGAAAGCTGTAGCAAGTGCAGCGTCAGCCCATATGTTTGGGGTTGCAATCATTTACTGGTCTAGAGCATTATATACAGTATAACTACTTCGCATCAGGAAAACATTGAAGCTATATCTGGAAATGCTATCTTATGAAGCTCAGTTGCGTAAGAATGCAGAGGCAAGGCAGTCAATAACTTGTGTATCAGGCCTGAATTGGGTACAGTAAATCTTATTACACTAGCCCATGCTTTCTCATCCTCCGCTAATTCCATCCTCAAGCACTTGTGCATCACGCCTGAATTGATCAGTACAGTATCTTCATCCAATTGTTGTCATAACACCAGCCCATGCTCCGTCATCCTCCGCTTCCATCCTCATTCCCTGGATGACAATGATCAAGATTACATTAAAGAACGATAAATCTCTCGTCTATGATTGGAAAGAAACTGATTATTATAATCATATCATCTGAGCCCAACAAGCTTTATCATCCTCCGCTTCCATTTTCATTCCCTGGATGACAATGAAGATTAATAGTGCACTTGAGAACAATTAATCTCTCATGACGAATAATTGGAAACAAACTAAACTGCAGGTCATTAAGCTCACCTAGAAAATCAGCTTGCAAGTTCAGTTCCGCCGCTGCTAGGGCTAACATTCTCTGCAGTGCAGCACCCTCCGCTTCAGTCATCGCAGCAGTATCTGGACTCACACGTCGCCGCATCCACGGAAACAACGATTTGGCAGTCCTCATCCACAGATCACAAATCCTTGAGCCAGCCTCTGAAGGCCATGCCAGAATGAGTCTGCAACAGCGATACCAGATTATGTCGCAAGCGTCTTGAAGCCAGAGGGGACATACTGCGGCGTAGAGGCCGGTCGACTTGTTAATGCACGGTCCTCGGGCCTGCAAGATCAGGCGCCAACAGGCGCAGAAATTACTGTACAGTTCTTCTTCTGAATCTGGACTAAATTCGTCTTCTTCAGCAATATCTTCCAACGGGGAAATCCAGTATTCCTCAATGGGGAGATCAACGTCGCTCTGATCAGAGCTCTCAGAAGCAAGTTCTATTTCTGTGGTGTGAGGGATAGAAATGAGAACGTTTGCCTCGCTCCGGTCCTCGGGAACAGGTTCAATTTCTGTATTGCTCCCTTGGACCTCTACTGGTTGGTCATTTGTACATTCCGTGCCCTCTCTGACAGCAGGTTCCTGCATTTCTGTACTATAACGGCCCTGCCCGGGAGAATAAACTAGAACGTCTGGCAGGATCTGATCCGTGTCTGCGATAGGTTCAATTTCTGTATTGCTCTCCTGGAGCTCTCCTGTCTCGTTTATCACATATTCCGTGCCCTGTCCAACAGGAGATTCCTGCATTTCTGTAGCATTATAGCGGCCCTGCCCGGGAACATAAACTAGAACGTCTCGTAGGACCGGATCATTGAGGATAGCTGGTTCACTTTCTAGAGCGCTCTCATGGGGCAGTACTGGCCGCTCATTACCTTCGGTACTCTCTGCCAGCGATTCAGTTTCTGTGCAGTTACTACAAGAAATGACGTACACTGGAGTCGACGGGCTCTCTTGGACTGGTTCATTATGGTCTGTGCTCTCTTGAACAGGTTCAATTTCTCGGCCATGATCAGTAAAACCCAGTAGAGCTGGCACTTCCTCTCGGAGGACTGCAGCTGAAGGTTCATTGCAATCTGTGGTCGTCTTAATTGGGAGAGGTTCAATACTAATATCTTCTGTGCCTTCTTGGATTCGTTCGACTATCCCAGCTGTGCCATGCTCAGGAATACTCACTACCTCAGTACTGTCGTCAGGACGTCGATCATCATCTGTGGCATTATCCTCGGTGACGGTCACTCGCCGCGGGCTCATCTCAACCATCACATATCCGGTTTCTGTCATATTGACTGTAGGGTTGATCACCGCTGGCTGAGGCCTAATTCCATCACCGCATGCCTCAGAGCGATCCTGCAGGTCCCTCGTTTGGTCTGCTGGCTCGTGCCTTTCCTGTGCTGGTTCATATCTTTCAATGCTCTCTGCGACCGGAGGTTCAGGATTGTCATGCGCTGGACTACCTGGGGGGTTCTCAAGTTCAGGTTCTAATTGGACTCGTCCAATTATTCCTGTGCGGCCATATTCATCAGGATTAATCAGTGCTCGTGGATGGATCTCACTGTCGTCAGGTTGATTATCATCTGTGTAAATAGCGATAACCACCATCCGCTCGCTCTCGAGGATCAAACGTCCCGTTTCTGTGACTTCAGGATGAATGGCTACTGGCCACGGCTGAGGAGAGCTCTCCTCGGATACCTCAGACTGATCCTGCCGAGCACTCGTTTGATCTGCTGGCTCATTACTTGCCGTGCTCTCTGCGATTGCATAGCTCCCCTCGGATTCCTCAGGCTGATCATCCCGTCCATCACTCATTTGATCTGCCTATGAAGTTGCTTGTAAAAGCGGCAATTCCAATTATTGAACCACTACAAATTCAAAATAGGGGTTGACAAGCATTAGAAGCACAATATGGCTGATGGCATGGGAAAATGCTGTAATCAGCGTAACATTGCTGCATGAAGAAGTTATAAACGGCTGGAGAAAGGGCATTCTAAATCCTTCAACTGTGCAAACGTGTTGTAAGCCTTTGCCTAATAAATATCATGCAAAAATTTATGCATAACCAACAGATCCGAAATGCTGCAACGCCAGTTCACATCGCTAACAGTAATTGAAGAGAAATGACATACAACACGATGTAGAAGCTAGCAGAGATTACTGATCATAACAGATCATGAAATGCTGCAACAACTGTTTGAAATGGTGAAACAATCGACGTTACAGAGAAAAGAGAAGCTTCAAATCACAGATCACGATTGAAACAACCGTTTGGAATGCTGCAACAACTGTTTGAAATGCTGCTGCAACAATTGGTGTACCAGAGTCACGAAAAGCTTCAGACAATTGAAATGGCGAAACAATCGACATTCCAGAGACAAGAAAGGCTTGAAACAGATCACGATTACCGAAGGGAGAAGATGATCGGCAGCGTAGAGAAGGCAATACTTCGGCAGGAGAGAATTGCAGCTTCGCTCGCGTGAATAAACAGCTTGTTGCGAGAGAATCGATCTCACATAGCTTGTATAGGAGCTAAGCGCCTGTAGAACATTGCATTTTATAGAGTGCTTGTGCCAAACGTTAATACTGATTAGCGTCGCGATTAACTCGCTCAAAGAATCGGCTAATGACATACATTGCCACACAGATATTTCAACGGTCCCTTTATCTTATCATTGGGTGCAATTTGTATAAGCTCTCCCATTTCAAAGTTACAACTCTAAGAGCCATATTGATTGATAAACAAGCCATGGTTAACCATATTCTTAATCATGTATATAATCCTATTCATAAAAGTAGACCACTTAACTTAAATTTAGGGATATCTTTTCACTAAAGAAGAATCACTATCACTATTTCTATCGCACATGTTCTAATGGTTAATGCTAACAAAGACATATCAGAGAGACTCGGCTGATTGATTGATTGACCACCGAAAATTAAGTATTGCCCTCCTAATAGCATATACCTTTTCCCTTTTTCAAAGCAAAAGATTATGATAGTAGGCAAACATTGCATAATAGTTTTACCATTTGAGGAACATGTGTCAAAGATATCAATCTTTCCTCCATCAAAATGTGCTTTACGCAATGCCCTATTCATATCCCAATGCATCCTTAGACTTGCAGAGTATCAAAACTTCCCCTCTTGTTCATGCATCTATGGGAAATTCATTCAGTAGATTATGTGGACATAGTTTTTGGATATACCTCCTCTTATAATTGTATAATTTCTCGCATTCTCTTCACTCTTCATATTATTTCCACCGTATAATTATCCATCACTCTTTCTCTTACATATCTATAATATCTGGGATTCTCTTCACTATCCATACTATTTCCATTATACATTTATCCATTAATTTTCCTCTCTTTCCTTCTCTTAACTTGCCAATAACTCTTATAGTATTTGATCTTCTATTAATGGAACCACCAATTGACTATTTCTACGGCCAAAGAGAACCAGATATACCTTAACATGTGCCCTAATCAAGCCAACTCTATCATCATTCACAACCAATGGACTCAAGTACATACTACCATAAAAGAATGTAGCTCATGGCCTGCAACTTTGATAAATACTTGCTCTGTAAATGACAAAGGGAAGTGATCTTTTTGCGTTTTACTATTAAGCTTTCTATAATCAACATAGATGCTGATTTTCTTACTATTCTTCTTGGGTACTACCACAATAGGAGATACCCATTCATTGTATGCAACAAGATATATGAATTCTGTATCTAAAAGCTTAGCGATTTTAGCTTTCACCAATTCTGCATACACAAGATTTGCTTGTTGGTGACGCTGGCATATAGGTTTTCTGCTTGGTTCTAGATCAATGTAATATTGGCAAAGTTCAGCCTTAATACCCTTAAGGTTCTTATATGACCAGGCAAAAAAATTAACATGTGCTCTTCATACACTACAACATATAGACTCAATAGCGATGTTTAAAATGACGGAACTATTCATGGAAAAAATTGTCCCCCTCTTTGATATTTGCATCGCTATTAGCGATGCGATGAATTTGCCACTATATGCATCACTAATAGTGACTGTTGTAGTTTCCCACGCAAATAGCGATGGTTATAGAGGGGAAAAATTTTAGGTAGTAGGGCATATAGCCTTGCCACCCTTCTAGTTATATGCACTAAATAATCTTGTATAAATTATTTGCTAATGTCACGTACACCTAATATCTAAAAATTGTGCATGAGATTTTCTAAAAAAAAAGAAATCCTCTGATTGCAAAAGCTAGATATAATCAATTTGAAAAGATAGTACGCAATGAGATTTTTCATCAATTGCTTATGCTCTAGAAGAAGAGCTTGTGATTACAAAAGCTAGATATAATCAATTCAAAAAAGTATTACTCAATCAAATTTTTAATCACTTGCTTAGGCCCAAGAAGAAGAGCTTCACTTGAAGCTTTTAATATTACAGTCACGACCTTGAGGTATGAATAAGTCCCATTGATCTTCTGCTCACTCTAGCTTTTTCCAAACTTGTTCAAGTCTTTTTAAGGGAGCACTTGGACATTTGTAAGAGTTATACCATGGTGTTGGAGCCAAAAAAACTTATATAAGGAGTAGTAGTGTCTCTGAGCTCTGCTTTTTCCTTCTTGTTTTTGCCTATGTCTAAGTCATCTTCTATTTCTTCTTTCTTGGCCTCACCCTTCATCAAAGGCATCTTGTGCCTCACAAGAGGGCATCGACCTAACCTCACCGTCAATCTCAATGGATGGAGGTCTTTCAAGATCCAAAGAATCAAGCTCATTCTCCCCCTTCTCAAACTCCATTTCTTGAGCTGCAACCTGTGGTGCAAGGATTCATTCTTCTAATATATCCACATATCTTTGTCTTTTTTATTATATCCTAACTTCATAAGAATACTTTCTACCTTCGAATACATATCCATTCTCCCCCATCCTTCTCCCTTCACATAATAATCAATCATTTCTTCCTCTTCTTGGATACCTATAGGTTGGCATTCTTCGGGATAGGGATATTCCGTGTAGAGGTATTTTCCTTCTAGGTGGTAACTGATGGGGAATTTAGGGTAGTAGTATCCATCTTTTTGAGTAGGCTATTCAATATAGAGGTATTGGTCCTCAAGGTATCCTTCTGCTAGTAGTCTCCAAGGTAGTAGTCAAGGTAGCAGTAGTCGACTCCTTCTTATTGGGGACGAGATGTTCCAAGATCCAGACTGAGCTCATCCTCTTCCTTCATTTCTTCATTATCTTCATTTGACCAGAATTCTTCATCTTTTTTCACATGTTTCTTCTTTTCTCTGCTCTTTAGTTCTTTTTTGGTCAACTTCACTCCATTTTTAAGCTCTTGGACTCTTTTGGCTGTCATCTATTTTCAAGTATAACTTGGCCTACTTTGCAGCTTATTCAGATTCAGACGCAATCTCCCAATTCCATCTTAAGTATGATTTCTTCTTGTAGCTCCATATCAAGGTCTCAAGCCATCTTCACTTGCCATAGCCTCTCTCTCTCTTTGTGTGTGCTTTCTCTTCTTCTTTTTTACCTCACATGCCCTATGTGTGTGTGTGTGTGTGTGTGTGTGTGTGTGTTCTCTCTCTCTATCCTCTCTCTCTCTCTCTCTCTCTCTCTCTCTCTCTCTCTCTCTCTCTCTCTCTCTCTCTCTCTCTCTCTCTCTCTCTCTCTCTCTCTCTCTCTCTCTCTCTCTCTCTCTCTCTCTCTCTCTCTCTCTCTCTCTCTCTATTCTCTTATTTTCTTTATTTTTCTCTCTCCCTCTCGCTCTATCTATTTCACTTTCTCTCTCCCCCTCCCTCCCTGCACTACAAGATACAGGCCTCATATGATGTTCAAAGCGACATAAATATTCATTTAAAAAATTACCTCATCGTCCGCTAAAAGCGTATTTGCAAAATCATTGCAGAAACCATTGCTATTTGTGTCACTATTATCTGCATCGCTATTTCACATATAGCTGTTAAGATGGAACTTTCCAAAACTCTAGTACTTAAGGCTCCTCAAAGGGATGAAGTTTGCTATATCTTTATGATAGTTGTAACCATGCACAATATTAGTTGCTACCTATTGGGAAGCACAATTTATCATCTGACTACATTTACTAGGTGTGTGCAGAAAAATGAGTGATGCAAATAGTAACAATTGTAGAGGGAAAATAAATTTTGTGGTAGGGCAAACATACAACACCATCTGTTGTATAATATTGTACAAAGCAATTACATGTTGGGTACGCAATAGTCGTCCAGACAAGTGCAAAAACTAAAAACCATAAGACTAATAACTCATATGATAAATATAAGACTAGTGATGATAACTCACTACATTACATGGAAGCAAGGAGAGGAGAGTTTTAAAAAAACATGAAAATCTATCTGTAAATATTGCAATGTGTGATTTTATACAAAGGGTGATAAGTACATCTAAGGAATACTACATGAAAGAGGCCTACAAAGATCACAGGACCAAAAAAGAAGATGATGTGCACTCCACGAATCCAAGCACATGCTAAGATCCGCACCATCTGAAATCTTGTCTCACGATGCAAAGGAGTGTTGAATAGACTCTGCAAAATGAACAACTAGACATTAGTCCATCATACATAATGCATTTTAAAAAAAACTAGTCACTACAGACAAGAAAGATAATTGATTTATTGGGCTCTCATGTGTGTGCAATCTATCCATAAGTGCAGTGAGACCGTATCTCTCTACGTATCGAGTCTCTAAACCTATGGGATCGTGGTTTTTGATGGAGTGCTGCAAAGAAAACAGAATAAAATTATTAGAAATAGGATTGCTAGTACAAGTGATATTCCAATTAAGAAAGCAAGAAGAACTAAAAGAAAACTTACAAAATCCTCTAGATAAGTCTTGTGGTTGCCACTCCCCAGATGATGCACGACCCCTACCTCCAATCATGCCCTCGTTGCCTCCTGTTTGCTGCCACCATCATCTTGAAGAATCAGTGGCCTCCTCTCTGAGTCTCCACTAATCCTTTATGTCTAGCCACTTGGGCTTTGAGGGACCACTTTTGAGTGCCTTGCATGTGCCCAATCATCTATGTGACATGTATGCACACATATACTCCATCATCCACCTAGTGAAAAACCTCTCTATTGCCATAGGTACTAGAAACTCCTTATGCAAAGATGCCACTATATAGTCCTTGCTCCCATCCGATATATTCTTCCAATGGTCCAAAATATTGTGCCTAAATACTTTTTAGCACAATTCTTTCATGTGAGGCATCACCCTCCTCCCCTCATCGTTCATGATCACAACACTTGTCTTGTTATCTAAGAGGTATCCATATCCTGTTGGAGTATGTCTAAAGTGTGTCCTCTCCTACCTGTGACCATGCTCCTAGGCATAACCAAGTGACCCATGTATATTTGGTGTACCCACAGGGGTAGTATCTCTTCGAGTAGCACCCATAGGGGTGCCACCTGTGGATTGTTGAGTGAAACCCACAGTCACTGGAGTAGATGTCTCTACAAGAGTGAAAAATCCTAGAGGTGACAAGTATCCACTAGATTGACGAGATGGAGACACTACATTAGTGCCTCCAAAACATCCACCGAAGCCACCCTCTTTGGATCTCGTACAAGAGTAAGGAGTAGCACCCTCTTTGGAATTGACCACGGGATCACAACATCCACATGTCCACAACACCCCCCAGAACCACTCCCTCTGTTAGACCCACAATCTAGAACACCTACCTCATCTACTGGAAAAACTGAAGCGTCAGAGCATGTCAAAGTAAATCTCATAGAATGGCCTGATGATGTCAGTGTGACAGCTCATGGTCTACCATATCTCTAAATCGCACCATCTAATCCAAAGTCATACGTATGAATATCTCCTACAACTCCTCATCACTCATCCCTCAACTAATCTTGCTCTCCAAGTATTATCAAATGTAACATACATAGAGAGAAAATGATGTTAGCATAATCAATATAAGGATTTAGGTGAAGCACAATAATATAACTCTGAAAAAAATAATTCTAATTAAAATTCATATTCTAAAGTTCTCTTAAAAGTGAATCATCAATGAATTGAGAAGGCGAATGCAAATATGAGCTGGCCTATGGCCCCATGTCAATCTCTTGGCACTACTCTGCATATACTGGAAGGTCTATAGATAGGTCACCACACAGAAGGAGAATTCCACCTCATTCTCAAAAAATTCATGGCCTCTTTTCCCTTTGTCTATGTTACCCATGCTTGTCTCCTCTATACATTCCAAGTCCTCTTTGCCCTCCACCCTTTGCAATATTGACCCCTCCACGTGCATACTCTCCTCTACATTGGGAATATTGCCTTCATTATACACTCTTGCACTTCGAGGAGCTAATGGCACAACATACCACCATCGAGGTTGTCAGGGATTTGAATAGAAGATTACCTATTCAATATCATATATAAGAGTGAATCAACATTTATCACTATTTTTTGTCATAATTTTTTTTAAAAAAATAGGTCATGCACTTGTTCACAATGGGCCAGTAGGACGTGTTGGGCAGATCCATCCATATTTTCTCAAAATCTATTTCTAGAAATCAAGATGGACCTCACCAAACAATTGTCCTAGCTCCTTCCAATACCACTTTAAACCATTGTACATCGAATATGATCATGGAGAACCTATGGTAATCCACTGAGATAACACTTTGCAAGTTTCCAAAATGCTCCATCTCATCTACAATGGTATTCAAATCTGTGGCCCGCTGTCGGCTCTCTTACTCCAACTTTGCCATGACACCACAGTCCATTGTGGAGCACATTTTGTCAATGGGCTCATCATGGAAATGTTGCTCGCACGACCATGCTGCACAATAGATTTTGTATTGTATAGTGAAACTATTAGATTAGTTGTTGTATATAAAGTCTAGATACAATAGCTTATAAAACATACAATTATTTTCAAACTACATCTCCTTGAGAATTTCCACTCCTTGGAAGAGACCTCTACTCCTTCACGAGAAGCTGCAATTAAACTTCCATGTAACAACCACATAGACATAAACCATGACACCTCCTCCATGCCCTCAGAATATTGAATCAATCGATGGTGTGTATAGCATTGAAATTCCAATCGCACTTCTTCCCACTATTTTCTAGCTTGCTCATACCTAGCGAGCCACTTCTCCATGGATGCATGATGCAACATATCAAAATGATTCACTTTCTCCTCCGTGGTAGTATCCAATACTTCTTCTACTCTATTTCCAACCAGCACATCTTTGATTAGTCTATCATCGTCGTTCAACAACCATAGCATACTGTTGTTTAAATCCACTATTGGTAGCCACTCTACAATATGCACTAATGCCTTTAACACTAGCCAATCTTTAGGTGTGCTACCTTTTAGCCGAGCTCCTTGTCGCATAAAGCCCTTCAAGGTTAAAAATAAAGAGAGAAGAGATAATGCACTTACCTCAACGCTCAAAGAAGAATCCGTTTGCACTTTTCTTCTTTTTCTTCTCCTTTGTGATACCTTTGAACCTTCAATGCTTTGAGCTCTTTCCCTCTCTTTTCTCTCTTGCTCCTCTTGCTTGTTTACAAACTTGTAAAATGATACGCTCCAGTTTCGATGCTTTTTTATGAAGCCCCTCTCTCTCCCCTTTTTGTTTCTCTCAATCTCTCTCTTCCTTTCCCTCATTTCTTCTTTCTATTTCTCTCCCTCCTTCCCTCCCCACTCTCATTCAACGCATCTTGTTACAAACATAATCAAATATAGAAAATAAAAGGCTTTTAAAACAAGATATTGAAAGCAATGTTTGCACAACTATCCTTATCTCTCTCTCTCCCCTCTCCCTTTACTTTTCTTTATTTCTCTATCTCTCTTTCTCCCTGTCTCTCTCTTCTTTTCACTCTCTTTCCTCTCTTTACCTCACCCTTCTTTTCTACCTCCTTCTCTCTTCCTTCCTCTCTCTCTCTCTCTCTCTCTCTCTCTCTCTCTCTCTCTCTCTCTCTCTCTCTCTCTCTCTCTCTCTCTCTCTCTCTCTCTCTCTATTTCTCTCCCCCTCTCTTTCTCTCTCTATTTCTCTTTCTTTGTTTCCTCTCTTTGTTTCTCCCCCCTCTCTCCCTCGTTGTTTCTCACTCATCCTCCTCTCTCCCTCCCTTCATCTCTCATTTCTCTCTTCCTCTTTTTCTTTGTTTCCTTACTTCCCTTTCTCTCCCTCTTTCTCTCTTCCTCTCCCTTCCTCCTTCTCCCTCCCTCCCTCCCTCCCTCTCTTTTCATGCATCTCTTTGCAAAGAAAAATTAAAAAAAAAGAAGAGAACACAAAAATAAATCAAGAAGAGACAATGTACCTACCTCAAAATCCTAAAGATGAGACCATTTGTCCCTCCTCTTCACGCTTTCCCTCCCCTTTCCCTTGCACACTTCTCTTTCTTGTTTGTGTACAGTGGCAACAATAGCAATGGAAGTGATGAGCTCCCCCACTCTCTCTCCCTCTTCCTCTCCCTTTCCCTCTTAAAGCTTTAAGATCTCTTTGTCTCTCTTTCATTATTTGTCGTAAATGTTTTTGGCAAATGTCACCCTCAGGTTTTTGAAACTTTTTTCTTAGAGCGGTATCACTATGAGCGTCATTATGTGCATCAAAAGTAGGTTTTTCGATGCTAGTAGCGATGCTTGTAGTGAGGCATATAGCGATGCTTTTAGCAACGTCACTATTTGTGTTGCAAATGGCCGTTGCTATTGCTCCATTCCCGTATATGGCCATGTACCTTTTGTATATTGGAACTTATTGTGAATGAGGTTTTAATAGAACTATTTACACAAAGAATCTACTCTTGATCACATAGGTATTGAACATGTACCTTTTGACGATAAAGGTGTAATATTTTGTTATGCTCTTCCAAACATTCCTGATCCTTTGAACTCCATGACCATTGGTTACTTTGAAGCTTGAGGATTAATGAGTGCAAATCCTCATCTTCCTTACCTTGAATTTGAAAACCAAGATAGTGTATAGCTCGTTTAAGCTCTATAAAATCATTGGGTGGCATTAGTTCAAATCATGTAAGTGGAGGTTCACTTCCATCCCCATAGACAATCAATTCCATTATTGTTTCCTCTAGATGGGGCAACACTACCTCCTGCATATTTTGCATATGAATCTTAACTTATGTAAGTCAACTTCTAGAACATCCAACTAGTCTCTTTGATAATAATGATACATCTTTTTTTAATTACTAATATAGGTCTTAAACGCATGATATAGCCAAGGAGCACTAGTACGGATTTTCACACAAGCTACAACTTCCAAACTGGATGTATGTTTGTGTTCACCCCAAATTTCATCCATTTACTCATGTTTGAAAGAGATTTTCTTATGGATGGCTCAGTGTGTCATTATTTAATTTAGATTCTTTCTCTTCTAAATACATCTCAAGAAGTGAAACTTCTTCTAGATATCACCTCTCCCTCAATTGGAATTCTTGCTTCTCTTTTTATAGCTCCAAAATTTTCCTCATTGCTTCATTTACTACAATCATTATTGCTTCCCACTTGATTCCCAATGTCATGTTTAATTCTATAACTATTTTATCATAACTATCTTGACATTAATTAGAAGTCTGCACAAATCTATGCAAGGCCAAAGATGGGTCTACCATCAGACAATATCATCCAGTGTAAGGATTTGCAACTGTCCATGTTTCTTCTATCCCTTTCCTTTTCAATCAACTGAGGAGAATAAATCCTCTTAGCTCTAACTGGAAATTTCTCAAACCCAAAAGGCAAAAAATCTTCCTCATAGGAAAGGTAGTAACTAAACTCTCCTTGGATTTGTCATAATCCTCGAGAGTGTTGATTTCCTCCATAATTGATGTGGAGTTTATTGAAATTTCATTTAGGCTTGATGTTCTTGCTTGGTCCTCGTCCTCCTCTTCTAAAGCCTCAGGAGTGGAAAGGATTTTTGACTTGTTATTTGCAAAAAATGCATCCCGAAGATCACTTTTCTCTTGAATTTCGCAACATTCAAGACATGCTTCAATGAATGAATCATTTAAATCATTGAATTTGTAGATTGCATCATCACCATGTTTTTCTTTCCTATTGAAATCATTAAACAATCTAGAGTTGTATCTTTTGAGATGAATAACCAATGAGTAATACTTCTATCATAGTCATTCTCTGATGAAAAAATTATAGTGTACTCACCAATACTTGCATGTTCTACATTGTGAGGTGTCCGCCCAACTCATTCCAAGGTGCACATTTTTGTAGTCCATCAATAGGTTTTCCAAATGATGCCACCCGGCACTCCCTTGGAACATCACGGGGTTTGTCACTTAGACTCCACTAGGTCTTTATGGCAACAAAAGTGTTCCGGTTGAATTCACTAGGATCGACTTGAATTTTCAAGTTCCTAAAATCAGATAGGTTTCCTAATAACCAGCTATAGCATCAGTAATTTCGAGTTTCCACTTCTTACAGGATTACTCAAACTAAAGTAGACTTGCCATTGCACTTGGTTCAAAGAGAATGGGAGATGGAGGGGAGTGTCGTACGTCAATCCTCTTGCCCATAAGGAAAAATCCCATTTTGGTCCCCTAAAACAATGCAAGTCAATTCTACCTAACGACTAGTTGGTCAATTTATCATCTTCTTATTTCTATCGTCGATTTAGAAAGGCTCCTAGCTAACACGACCACCCTACTATTGGACAAACCTATCAGGGGTTACACCTACCCACTTTCCTTGGATGACAGAATCATCTTTAGTTTTTTAATTGCCTACACTACATTTATTGGAACATATACAACCAGCTTTCTTAATTAGTCCATTAAATCACAAGTTCCTTCACGTAATTTATCAAAATATTACAATAATATTTTAACAATATGATTTACATACCCTTAAATAGATATTCACTTTTCATAACAATCATTAGTCAACCTTAACCTTGTCGTGTTGACAATGTATTGAGTTATTTAATTAATCTCAAGTGTACATATAATCTTTTACTCATTTTGTGCAATATTCTCTTGAAAATATTTCCATCATGATATTACAAATTACAATATTGATTAATCTAACTACAAATCATAGGTAGTAGTTAACCATTTATGCGTGTATTAATATGCTCTCTTTAGATAAAATTATCAATTCATGTAAGTGAAAAATATAGACGCTAATATTTTATGTAGAAATTTGGTATAAACCTTATTATTTTATGTGGAAAAATAATAATGTAGTACTAAATAACCTGGTTTGGCAGCACGACATTGGGAACTTCATCTTTGCTCACGCTTGCATTCACCACACCCGATATTCCATTAGTAGTGGCAACTTCGGCAACCTCGAGTACTCTCGTATCTCTAGCAATACCCATTTCTTCACTGATTATAGTAGTTCCCATGGTCTTTCCACCTCGTTGCTTTGGCGCGATCCTATGCAAGTGGATTCCAAAGACGAAGAAGGAATGAATTTGGGATGGGAGAGCATAAGAGAAGATGGCTTAGTTGTAGACGGAGACAAGGGGGATTGAGCTAACTCTCTTCCTCATAGCCTCTCGAGGTAACTCCTCTCTCTCTCTCTCTCTAGCTCCGTCTCCTAGCCTCTTGGAGGGGTATCCTTCTACCTCCCTTTCTCTACCTCCTTCTCATAGCCTCTTAGGGTCTCCTTGTGGCTCTCTAAATTGTTTCCCATGCCTCTTATTTATAGCTAAATTAGAGAAGAAGGGTTGTGATCGATGAGAATAATATCTCTTTATGGAGGGAATCTTGGCAAAATCAACAATCTGACACTTTTAAGATACAATTTGATGCTCAAATCAAAAATCTAATGGTTTCATTGACTCCAAAAGCAAAGTAAAACCCCAAGACACTTCATCAAAAATCTTCCAGATCACTCCTTCTTCTCCATGTTCGAAGTGTTGTTTTAGTGCATGTAAACTATGGATCGTGATGCGTGTGATTTCACCAATTCTTCTTTTTTAACATTAAATTCCAAAAATTGGCTTAAAAATCCACTTGTTGTTTTAACATGATACTCTGTTCTAAAATTTTCCATAGCTTTTTAGATATTTACAATAAATAATATCAAAATATAAAAAATATACTAGTTTTGATCAAAAATTTAGTATTTTTGGACTATCCATACTATACACACTTACACTAATGACTAATATGGCTAATAACTCTCATTCATGTGGTAAATTCCATGATGGGTGGTTACAATCCTGTCAATTTGGAAAAATATCGAGTTACGATCCTCAATTTTCTAAAAAATTATTAGTTAGTTTTTACTTTAGTTAGTAACCTTACTAACTTACTAATTGACTAACTAACTTTCAAAATAACCAACTAAATTTTCATTGCATGGAAGTATTACATCCTCCTCCCCTTAGAGAAATCAAGATGTCCTCAGGTTGAGAGAAATTGTGGATATTGTTGATAAAGAGTATTCTCATCTATCCATGTCGCATCTTCTTCCGGATAATCCTTCCACTGGACAAGGTATTCTCTAAGGGTTCTACTCCTCAATCTTCTCTCCCTTACATCAATTACTCGACTAGGTTGTAGCTCAAGGACTCCTTGAATATACATTGTGGAATTTCATATTCTCAAGGAGTTGTATCTTGTAAGCGCTTGGTCCTAAGCACTTGAGAATCTTATAGGGTCCACAATATCTTGGACTTAGCTTTATGAATTCTCCTAAAGACAACGAACTCTTCTTTGGATAGACACGGATGAAGACCATGTCTCCTTCTTTGAAGATTTTTTATTGCCTTTTCAAATTAGCAAACGCCTTTTGTCGAGTCCTTGGCAGCTTGAATATCTTGTTTGATAATCTTGATTTGATCATCCATTTCTTCTAACATTTTTATTGAAGCTTCTACCCTTAGAGTAGGATTGGAAAAATTAAGTCATATACGGCAATCTTAACCATATAGTGCTTGAAATGGAGTCATCTAAATACTTTGATGATAGGGGGCATTATAAGCAAATTCCGCTAAGAGTAGATATTGAATCCACCTTTTAGGTTCCTTGCTATAATATGCGTGTAGAATATCCTAAATTACTTGATTAACTTGTTATGTTTGATCATCAGTTTGTGGATGATAAGTAGTGCTTGAATAAAGTTGGGTTTCAATGGCTTTAAATAAACTCTTCCATAAGTGTGATGTGAAAAGAGAATCACGATCAATGATGATCCTTTTAGGTAACCCATGTAACCTAAAAATCTCTTTTATAAAAACTCTTGCAATATCTAAAGCTTTGTAATTGGTTTTTATTGGAATAAGATGAGCGACCTTTGTTAGCATGTCTACTATCACCATTGTTGAGTTATATCCTTCTTGCATATAAGGTAACCCAACTAAAAAGTCCATGCTGATAAACTCCCATTTCATTTAGAGAATGTCAAGTGGCTAGAGTTTATTTGGTAACTTAACACGTTCAGATTTTACTCTTTGGCAATTTAGACATTCAATGAGGTACTTAAGTACATCACCCTTGAGTCTTTGCTAGTAATAGCTTTTCCTAATAGCATTAAGAGTTTTTGCATACCTCGGGTGTCCTGAAAAAGGAGAGTCATGTTCTTCCCAAAGTATCTTTCTCTTGAGAGTCTCACTTGAAGGAATGCATAGTCTCATTCTGAAATAAACAAGTTCTTCGTCTTTATCTGTAGAGAATTCTTGATACTTATTCTTGAGTTTGGGATCTTGTTCCTTATTTTGAACTTCCCAAAATAATTGTTGATAGTATGGATCCTTATTTGCTTCATCCTTAGTCAACCCAATGATAGGATTAGTTGGCATTGATACCATTGTAGCCACAGTTTCTACCCTAGATGGATATTTAGTGATAATAGCATTAAGGAAGGCTTTATGACTAAGGGCATCTGCTACTACATTTTCTTTACAAGGTCTGAACTTAATTTCAAAGTCATATTCCTCTAGAATTTTGATCCACCATTATTGCCTCATATTAAGATCAGACTGAGTACAAATCCACTTAAGAATTTTATGATCTGTGACTAAGGAAAACTAATTTCCAAGCAGGTAATGTCTCCATAATTTGAGAGCATGAATCACAGCTAACAACTCCAAGTCTTGAGTAGCATATCTCTTTTCATGGGCTTTCAAATTTCTCAAGGAGTAAGCTACATGATGATCTTCCTACATTAGTACGCATCCCAATGCAAGAGAGTTGGAATCTGTGACAACTTCAAATTCCTTGCTTAAGTCAAGTAGCCTTAAGATAGGACTAGTTACCAAACTATGCTTTAGTTGCTCAAAGCTAGATTGTTCAATTGGCATCCAAATAATGGCAACTGGCTTTTTGAGTAGGTTTGTAAGAGGTGCTACAATTTGGGCATAGTTTCTGATGAATATTCTATACCATCTTGTTAGACCCATAAAACTTCTCACTTCCTTGATAGTGGCTGGGGATGGCCAATCTTGAATATCTTTTACCTTGGTAGGATCTCGTAATATACCTTCTGCAAACACTATGAATCCCAAGTATTCAATCTTCATTTTGAAGAAGGCACACTTCTTCTTCTTAGCATACAATTTGTGCATTCTCATCATCTCTAAGAAAAAGCAAAGATGCGGTTCATGATCTTCTTCCTCCTCAGAATAAGTTAGGACGTCATTAAAGAATACAAGAACAAAGTCATTGAGATGAGGTTTAAAAATTCCATGCATTAACCTATTGAAGGTAGCTTGGGGCATTTGTCAACCCAAGTGACATCACAATGAATTCGAAATGACCGTATCTTGTGTTGAAGAAGGTTTTAGAGATATCTTCATCCTTGACTCTAATCTAATAATATAATGATCAAAGATTGATCTTAGAAAAGATCCTTCCTCCTAGTAGATGATCAAGAAGCTCGTCTATCCTCGAGATCAGGTACTTATTTTTTATTGTTACCTGGTTCAACCCTCGAAAGTCAATACAAAGACGGAGACTTCCATGTTTCTTCTTTTGGAATAATACTAGGGCTCCCCATGGTGAATTACTTGGCTGAATATACCCTTGTTCTAGCAGTTGTTTGAGTTGCTCTTTTGTAAGGTCTCTTTGCCACAGCAATAGCTCCTATAACAAGTTTGATCTCATGGTCGACTTCTCTTTCTAGAGGTAACTCAGTTAGTTCTTCAAGAAATATGTCAGCGTACTCTCAAGGATGGTTCTTCCATCTAACCATATTCATTTACCTTATTAAGCTTAATCAAGTAAATAGGTAATCCTTTCTTCAAGCCTTTCACAATTTGAGAAGCTTTTGCTAATTGAACTTTAGGTTTCCCTGTTTCACCTTGTGTAGTTGCTATTTCACCATTCAAGTCTTGAAATGTGATTTGACTTTTTTCATAATGGATATGAGCATAATTAGGAATAAGCGAATCCATTCCTAGTAAACATTCATAAGCTCCTAAGTTCATTACTTTGAACCTCATACTTGAAAGGTTTTCTCCTAGGTTAAACTCTACCTTGGGAGTTTGCTGTGTAGAAAGTATTTCCTTTCCATTTGCTAATTCCACAAGCAGTTTTGATGCATTTACTCTATTTATTCCTAACTTCTTAGCACACTTGGGTGAAATAAATGAGCGTGTACTTCCACATTCAATCAAAACTTTAAATGATTTACCTCGATGACTAGGTGGTATCTGGAGTACCAAATATTGACAATTTGGACCCTTCCTATGGAATGAAGCATGAAGTTGCTCTTTTAATATCTTCTTTCATATCAAAGTCTTCCTCCCTATTAGTCTATGTTAGGGTAATATTTGACATTTTTACTCTTGCCATAGCTACTTGACCATGGCCTTGGGCAACTCTACCACCTTGACCTCAAAAATGGCCTTGGCAATGGTTTCCACCAAGCTTTGGACAATCTCTCCTAAAATGTCTTGGTCCATTACAGTGAAATAACCTAAGACCATCCCTGTTTCCCTGGGTATGAACAAAATTTCTAGCTGCATTGGATTTTGCCTTTTTCTTCTGACATTGGTAGAATTGGCCTTGGGTTCTTTTTACTTTTGACCTTTGAATCCTCCTTTGCTCTAGTTATTATAGCTCCAGAACTTATTATTTTTAGCCTTTGATTGTACTTCTCGCACAATAGGAGTAGCTTGAATCAAAGCATCTTGGAGGTCTATTGGCGGCGCATTGATTCCAAATGAGTGTTCATAGAGCATTTAGTCCATTGCAAAACTTGGATACTTGTTGAGAAGTATCCATGGAGGGTGCATATTTAAGAAGAGAAACAAACTTGGAGTAATATGCTTCTAGGGCCAGTCCCATTTTCTTCAAATCAAAGAACTCGTTCATCTTCTCGGTGCGATAAGCTAGAGGTAAATATCTTCCTCTTACAACTTCTTTCAACAAGTCCCAAGTAATGGTATTTTTAGGGACACCTTGATCTCGATACCACTGCTTCCACCAGAGTCAAGCTTCCCCAATGAGTTTTAGTTTTAAAAAGCTGGTACGTGGATAACATGTCCATAAGTTTCTCAAAACCATAATATGGCATGACCTATCATTGAAACGTGCTTGAAAAATGGAATCTATTGAGCTATAGAATGCTCGATTTGGAGTTATATAATTCAAGTTATGACAAATCCAAAGATTTGACCACATGTCCCAAACTTATGGAAATTTCCCATATTCCCCAATATGGTGTTGTAAAATAATTTTCTTTATTATGTTGAAAGTTTTATTACAATTTCCATCTTTTTGACCCTATGAAAGATATACAAAATTCCACAAGGGTGTTTTTTCCACCAAGATTCCACCCTTGTAACTAGTATTTAAGGTTACAGGATCCCATCTTGGGTCACATAGGGGCATGCCACATTCTAGGAGTAATGTAGAATCTATGGCCAGAGTCCCCCCCTGCACCCACATCTTCTACTGCCCGAGGCTACCCCTATGGACAAACCTTTCACTACAGATTTGGTCTAAGCCTCTCGAAGCGATAATCATGACCCCTTGGAGTAGGGTCTCGCAGCTAGCTTGGGGATAACCTAGTGCCCTTTCCTTTTATCCTGTTTGCCAATGTTATTAATTAGAGATCTAGATTCTAGTAAACACAAATAGTCCTTTCAAACATATATCAAATGATGCAATCACAATCGCACAATCATGCAGTTCACAGCTTCCATAACCAACGTAGACCTTATCCTAAGGTAACCAAACATTCTAATGAGGATTCTCCTCCCCATAAAGAAGTGTTGAGAACATCTCTTACAACATGTTAAGCAAGACATGAATTTCCCATTTGGGACTAACTTAAGCAACATAAGTGAATTTCTTTTAGAAAAAAATATTGCGACAATAATTTAAGGAGATGATTTATAGACCCTTAAATAGACATTCACTTTTCATATCAAGCATTAATCAACCTTAACCTTGTCAGGTTGACAATGTATTGAGTTATTTTATTAATCTCAAGTGCACATATAGTCTTTTACTCATTTTGTGTAATATTATCCTGCAATTATTTTGCATCATGATCTTACAAATTATAATCTTGATCAATCTAACTACAAATCATAGGTATTAGTTAACCATATACGCGTATATCAATACGCTTTCTAGATAAAATTATCAATTCATGTAAGTGAAAAATATAGAAGCTAATATTTTATGTAAAAATTTGGCATAAGCCTTATTATTTTATGTGGAAAAATAATAACCTAGTAGTGAATAACCTGGTTTGGCAGGATGACATTGGGAATTTTGTATTTGCTCATGCTCACATTCGCCACACCCAATGTTCTGTTGGTAGTGGCAACTTGGGCAACCTCGAGCACTCCCGTATCTCTAGCAATACCTGTTCCTTGACCGGTTGCAATGGTTCCCATGGTCCTTCCACCTTGTCATTTTGGAGCCATCGTGCGCAAGTGGATTAGAGAGACGAAGGAGGAATGAATTTGGGATGGGTGAGCATAAGAGAAGATGGCTTAGTTGAAGATCGAGACAGTGTAATGAAGGAGACCTAGGAGAGAGGAGAGAAGGGGAGACTGCAGAGAGAAGAGAGAAAGAGGAAGAAGATAAGAGAAGAAGAGAGAGAAAGACTAGCTGAAGAGAGAGAAAGATAAGAAGAGGAGAGAGAAATGACTGGCAGCCATGGAAGGACAGGGAAGAAGGTGAAAGGACATATGTATATTCATAAAATGGTACCCTAACCAGGTCCTTGTACACCTTAAATACCCCATCCGTGTAACCGAGTATTCGCATGTGCTATTCCCGTGTTAACCCCCTGTAAGACCCTCTAATCCCATTATTTACATTCCATCCCAACCCGAAAGGTTTTTGCCCTCAAAAATAAAAAGAGGATGTATTGGTATGGCTGGGTGGGGGAGGGGGGGGAATCTTGTGGAACGGTGGCCTATGAGCATGTATGCAGTGTGAGCATGAGGGGAGAAGGTAACTCGGTACAAAGATAGGCACCAATTCCAAACAAGAAGGGCTGGACAACACTGGACAGCATGCTGTCCTGAACAGGCTTGCAGTGGAAAACTAATCATAACTTGCCATGGGCAACTCCAAACGAGACCTTCAGCATGTCAAAACGAAGCTCGTTGAGCGTACTTTCAGCCCATGTAGGTCATGCATGGGTGCAATTAATGCAGGCCCAAAACTATTCAAAAATAAATGGTTGTCTACTACAAAACATGCCCAAATCGAGTTGTCCTTCAGCCAAGGTTGCCGCCTCAAGGTGAGGGGACTGCATGGGGGAGTGCTGATGTAGATAGAGCCTTTATTTAACCCCCAGGATCAAATGGATAACTTGCATGGTAATCATCACCAACATACAAGTCATCCATGCAAGTGTGGATCTCTGCACTACCATCGGGGTCAAATGGAAAGTGGTTATCCTTTCCATGCATTGGGTTACCATCCACAAGTAAAGCTAGAATGGTCAGAACCACTAGTTGTTGCATTGAGTCTACCATAAGCATCATATGATTAAGCTCGTTCTACGCTTGGATGTTTTCAACAACACCCGGGGTTGCATAAGCTAAAAATTTTACTGTGTCAACCCCTAAGTGTTGCATATTCATGGACCTTGCATTCTTAGTGATGTCCAAGCATTCAAACTGCAGGTCTGTGGACTGAAGGGGCTCCCGCATGGGGTCATGATCATCCAAATCCACATGCTGCCCATGATCTTCTTTCTTGAACTGAAGTTCTTGTTGTGGACCTATACCAAAATGGTCTTCAACAAGATCTTCTCCATCCTTTGCATCATAATACTCTAATACCAAGAGTATTTTGGCAGTCTTTGCCCTGCATGTGGCTTGATGATTACAAGATATTGGTTTAGCACATCGATAGCATAAGCCCACAGCATGCAATTCCCATATCGTATCACTAGTAAGGTGTCTAATGCGTTTAGCCTTAGATAGCAATTTACATACCTGCTCTCATAACCATTGGTTAGCTCAGTAATAGTTCTGACATACTGCTCATAGTCATCTTGCTGCTCATGTACAACAGATGGTTGTCCATGCTCATGACCATAATGCTCATGCTGTCCATATGGATGGTCATACCAATGTGTCATAATGATATTCATGCTGTCCATACTGCATATGGTGATAATAGCCCTGCTACGCATCACACGCATAACCGTCATAAGCATGCTGCCTTTGATCATTGATCCCACAGCATTGGTCATGCTGTCCATAATCTCTATGGAATGCATGTCACAAAAATATTCATGATGCTGCCCAAATACATCTATTTGTTGTTGCCTACTACCAAAACCTTGGCCATATTGTTGCCCATAAACATGATGCCCAAGATTGCATGATGACTGTCCAACATGACTACAAAAATGTCCTTGCATCCTAGGCAGACCATAAGTATGATGATTGGCAAGTCCATGAGCATAGGTATCGGCATGATGTCAGTCATAATCACTTGCTTGCCACTCCTGCATTGCATCAAGGTCTCCATGAGGCAGCTGCCCATATGGTTGCATGGCGTAAGAATCTCCATATGCATGATTCTGACCAATGTTGTATGAGCTACCATATACATGTCCATGATCATGACTTGCATAAGAACTATGTTACTGCATAAAGGAGTGCTTGTAAGCGTAATCATGCTGTCCATAATGGCCATAATCATGCTGCCCATGATAGCCATACTGCTGATCAAATCCATTGGAGTATGATCCACCCTCGTGACAAGGTACATAGCCTAGGTGTTGCCCAAAGTCGTATTGTAGAATACTTTGGCTATCAAAATTGTTGCCATCTGACTTTTGCATACCAGGCCCTTCCATCCGCCTAAAATCATTGCCACGATCTGTGTTAACACTGAGGCCTTGTACTCTTCTAAATACATCATAAAGTTTAGGACCAGGAATCCCAATCCCTTCCATTCTCCTCACAGTATCATCTTCGGGTTGTGGCATACTAGGTCCGTCCCTTCTCCTAAGAGTCTTGTCACTAGCAGGTTGTAGTATTCCGTGACCATCTATCCTCCTAAGAGCATTGACATTTTTAGGGTGAAGCACATCATGGCCTTCTCTTCTCTGCAAACTGTTGTCATCCCCAGGGTGAAGCATAACAGCACCATCAATCATCCTTAAAGTGAGATCCCTTTTGAGGTGCAATATACTAGGGCCAGGGGCATAGAATGCTAGCACCTTCAAGGTATAGTAAACCAGGGCCTTCCATTCTCTGTAAAACATGATTGCCCTACGGGCATGGCAAAACTGGGCCATCCATCCTTCTAGGCATGTTCTGTCCATCAATATGCAACAATCCAGGTCTATCAATACTCCTCTCAACCCCGATAGGCCTGGGGATGCCCATGGGCCGATCTACACCTAGCACCACTGCTCTCTGTCATACATCCTTATTTCCATCATTGTCCTTAAGGAGGCTCAGAAATCCGCTCTCAAATATGTCTATAAGTTGGTAATCAACTCAATTCATTCACAGACATCATAGCTATGAGAGGAAGGCACAATGTCTTCCAGTTTCCCATGCATTCCTGTAGGCTACATTCTAGGCTCATGCTATATTAGCATGGATGATTTTTCCAGGATAGAGATGCAATCTACAACCCTGAAATGCCTTCAATTTTTATGAGTTTCGATGAACAAGGAGTGCCATGGGGAGACAATGTCTTCTTGATCTGGATTGCTGCCCAAGCAAGTGTATTCTTGTATGAGACAATTCAGGGGAAAGCATCTCCCACAGCATTGCAGTCCTGATGATGGTCCTGATAATGGGAGTGGATGAGGAAGCAATTCTTGTGCTTGATAGAATCAATGTTGCCTATATGCGCAAGGGAATCCTGGAAGGTTTTCTTTCATCACTTTCTACAGGAGCAATCGTCTCTGATCTTCTATCTGAACCCCACTACCTGATCTACTATCCAATCTAGCTGGGTGTTCTGACCTTCTCTCATTACCAGTCTCTGATCTCTTATCAGATACAACCTTTGAATTACCCAAGCCTTTGCCAACTGCACTTTCTAACCATCTGTCTGCTGGAACCTTGCTGGCTTCAGAATCTCTCTCTACTGGCCCTTCCATTTAATCTTCATTTGAATTCCAAACTTATTTGAGCTTGACCGATTCACATGTCGAATGCCAATTATCTTTTCAACTTCAAACTCACCAGGCTCAATATCTGAATTATCACTCTCATCATCTGACGAACTGACTACAGAGAGTGAACGCCGCTGCCTACGGGCCTTTTTATCTTCAACATCCTCATCCTGGCAATACTTCTCACACAGCTTCTTTCATTCCCTTAGCAAAGTGAGAAAGTCCTCAGCAGCTTCATTGCACACCTCTGTCTCTGGATGGTTGTATTTCAAACTTTTTCATGCATACTCATTCAAATCAAGTGCCCATTTGTGACAAACTTTACAGCAGACAACAATGTTGCACCCATACACAACCCCTTTGACATGCCACCACTTTTCTTCCAAGTTCAAAGACCTAATCGGAGATTCAAAATTCTACACTGAGAAGATCTTTCACCACTTCATACATCACAAAAGCAAGTGCAATTGAAGGGACCACCTTGACATAATTAGGAAGCAAACCCTTGTGTTGTGCACCAAACCCCTCATTCTTAACTGTCTGCTTGAATGCATCTATCATGCAAGTGTATTGCACAAGAGCTTTCAACTGACCATCTGCTATTATGATAGCTGAAGCATCTTTCCATCCTACCATCTGCATCCTTCTGTGTACCACATCTAAAGGATATGCAACAGTCTGACCAACTATACCAGCTGCAGCTCCACACCCAAGCTTTGTCAGCACGCTTAGCTCTGAACTTTCTCCTGACAAGGCTTGATTCTTTTTCACAATGTAGTCCTTGAGAGACTCATGAACATCAAAATTCAGTTCCACATAAGGTATCACTCCAATAACCGATGGTGGCAGCTAGCCTTTGTACAAAGCCCTTGGCCCCTCTTCTTTTACAATAGTTGATGCAGCATGGAACATTCCTCTATAGCGTGCAGGTGAATCCTCTAGACTGTCAGCCTGCCCCGCACCATGTCCATTAGATATGTAGCAGACATAGCAATTATACACGCACATGCACCAATTCCCAGCCACAAAACTGGCATGAGTTCTGTCCTGTCCGGTTTGTCTTCTGTATAGCTATAGAATTGCACTTGAAGCTTGCTCATAGCTATAGAACTTTACTACAGAATTGGGTATAATTCGAGCACAATTTGTTCCATTGCCTTTGAAGAATCCAACAATGCCTTCATTTTGCCAGATGTATTTCAGCCATTGAACCATACCATTGTATTTTGGTTTAAGAGGATTTTGTACTTGTAATAGAATCTTGAGGCGCTCAAGTGGTGCAACAACACTGCATGAAACTCCTCCAGCCACGCCACCAGCAACGAGTGATTTGCAGACTGAGATAGCAGCATGACCTGGTGCTTTAACATCCATTGTGGCAAGCTTGGCCTCTTTCAAACACTACTGTTCAAGGACACAATGTAGCGCATGACTCAACTGGCTCCCTGGATGGATCTGCAGACACTATGTTGGGGCTTCGTACAATGTGCAGAGATGGCTCCTGGTGGGACCAGAGTGGATGCTATGGCTGGTGGAATAGTGCAGGAGGCTTGCTTAAAAGTCCCCCTCGACCTGCACTGTTCTCAATGCTCCGCACAAAGCTATTCATGTGATTCTGTAGAGGAAACACCAGCTTTTAAGCGGGTAAAAGTCATCCATGATTTGCGAATATTGGAGGTTTACCCTCATAGATTACAGTACCACAATCATTTGCTCTTGCAATTGGCAAGCAGGCTTCTATTGGGGGAAGCATCCCACAATGAAAGCCCACAGAAATATCAAATCGTAGTGGCTCAATGCAACCAAAGTCGGCAGAAAAACCAGGTCGTAGTAGTATTTTGCAATCAAAGTCAACAGAAAAAACCAGATCGCAATCATACCTCAATTTGTGTGTCTCAACTCTATCAGTACTCCTAGCAGTGGGATGGTTTCACCAACTTCTGTCAGCATTTCAACTTACATGGGCTTGATACAGTCGTTATCCACTTGTGCAAGTGCCTCATTAGGCGCTTCAATAAGCCACCATTGATATTCGATAGCATCTTCTGCTCTCCCTGTAAATTGCAATTTTTGTGCCCCAGCTATCATCCATGGCCATCGAGATTGTCTCTGCCCCTGTCTCAGATGTCGAAGCCCAGTCAGCTTCCCAGAAGCAAAGTCTGCTTGCTGCGGCAAAGAAGCCTAAAGTCACCAAGGCTCGCGTTGCGCATCCTACCTACCTCTAGATGATTGTGGAGGCCATCTCTGCCCTAAAGGAGCGCATTGGCTCATAGAGGAGTAGTACAAGACAGGCCTACCACTGAACTTCAAGAAGCTACTATCTGTGCAGTTGAAAAATCTAACAAAGAATGGGAAGTTGGTGCAGGTGAAGCACTCGTTCAAGTTGTCGAAGGGGCTAAAGATATTTGGATAGAGGATGATGGCCCTCAGCCCTCGCCCAAGCAGCCTGCGGCCACATCATTGGAGATGGAAGCCCCCAAGGATCTGTTCATACTCAACAATGCCATCGCAAGCATACTCAATACGAAAAATGAGCTGCTATTCTTGCCCTTCTACCTCGAGACACGGTCAAACATCCAATGACCTCCCCAAGAAAGGCTTCCATAGTCTTCAAGAAGGCTGACAGCTTGTTTGAGTACTCCCTATGTACTTGTGGAAACTGTGTAACTAGGATTTTCTAACTATGAAGAACTGTAATTAACCTAAATCTAAGGGAAGAAGAAGGATCAAGGACAAGGCTCTGATACCAACTATAATGAAGGAGACCTAGGAGAGGAAAGGAGAGAAGGGAGAGACTACAAAGAGGAGAGAGAAAGAGGAAGAAGATGAGAGAAGAAGAGAGAGAAAGACTAGCTGAAGAGAGAAAGACAAGAAGAGGAGAGAGAAATGATTGGCAGCCATAGAAGGACAGGGAAGAAGGTGAAAGGACAGATGTATATTCATAAAATGGTACCCTAACCAGGTCCTTGTACACCTTAAATACCCCATCCGTGTAACCGGGTATTCGCATGTGCTATTCCCGTGTTAACCCCATGTAAGACCCTCTAATCCCATTCTTTACAGATAGGGGGGATTGAGCTAACTCTCTCCCTTAAGGTAACTCCTCTCTCTCTCCTCTCTCTCTCTCTAGCTCCATCTCATAGCCCTTAACCCTTAAGAAAGTAGTAATTGTATCACATAGATATTTCAGAGTAGTTGTTCATGGCCTCTTTGGCATCCCAGTAAAGCTCTAGCCCGGTCCAAGTAGTAAAAGAGGGAACAAAATTTGATGAGGCTAAATCTCTTCACCATCCAATCAGAGCACTAATGCAGTCAATGCCATCAAACTCTGATGTTAACTTTGGTAGATTAAAAGAAGGCTTTGAAATTTTCAGAGCACCTTATGACCTGTCAGTATTGTCCCTTTGTTGACTGTTAGGGTGGGCCTATTCAGATGGCATCGAGTAGTCACAGAGGCGGAGCAGATGGAATTTGGAGCTTGAGAGGACGCCGAGAGCTCCTAAAGCTAGGCCTCCAAACCCTTCTACTCCTAGTTTGATACCTCGCAATAGTTGAAAAGTACTTTTAATTTTCTGTTTCCTGGATCTCTTGACTGGTCTTCTGCAATGTCTCTGTTTATTAGAATTGTTGCTAGAGCTCACCTCATCTAGGAAGTCCAAATAAAATGGGAGTAGCTCCTCTTTGCCATAGCTTGATTCCCAGCCTTGATTTTGCAAAGCTGACCTGAACTCATCATCAGCTTGCAAAGCAAAATTGAACTCGTTCACTTGTGAAACATCCGAAAAGTTGCCCAACAGTTCCTTCAAATATGAACTCGCTGATGTAGCTGCTGCAGAATCAGCATCGTCCTCATCTTCTGAAGAGCAATCTGTCACTTACTGATCTCAACAACATCATCATGGCTCCATCCTCTCCTTCACCTTTTGCTTTTCGTCGTCACTTTCTCTGGATTGTCTTCCAAAATCTCACCGTAGCCTCCCTCGATTCCCTGTTTCACTACAACAGAAACGAGGCATAGACGCGCATGTTAGACGCACAAAGTCGGGCGCGTCTATCACAGCGTCTATAAGCATGTGTAAATGTGTGTGTAAATAGATGCGAATTTTGCGTCTATATATCCGCGTAAATAGACGCGCTTATACACGCAAAAATAGATGCACACGTCAAAATTCAAATCATACTTAAATTATTTCTTTTCAAACTACGCCTTTCCTTTCCTACATTTTTTGCGGTTCTGAAGCTTGAGTTTAGCCGACATGCAGTCTCTTCATGCCTCACCTAGTCTCTTCATGCCTCACCTCCTCATGACTCACCTCTTCTTTCATTTCAAACACACAAGAAGGGAAAAAGGAAAGCCAAGGAGAGGAAGAAAGAGAGAACAAGAGAGAGGAGAACAAGAAGAAGCAGCAAGCAAGTAAGCAAGCATCAAGGGAGAATAACTTACCAAGGAGAGGAAGAAGGAGAAGGAAGAAGCGCCACCACCCACCACACCAAACACCCAAGGTGAGTCTCTCTCTCTCTCTCTCTCTCTCTCTCTCTCTCTCTCTCTCTCTCTCTCTCTCTCTCTCTCTCTCTCTCTCTCTCTCTCTCTTTTTGTTTCTCCCTTCCTCTCTTTGATCTGTCTTGTATTTAGGATTTGTGATTTCATTATGTATTGCATTTTGTAAATCAATAATGGAGGTCATCTGCTAAAATCAGTTGACCGAGCGCATCTGATAGCGCGTCTACATCTCAGTGTAGACGCAGATATAGACCCGAAAAATGTTTCTCTAGAGGCACGTCTTTGAGCGCGTGTGCGGATGCGTGTGCTCTGCAGTGTACACGCGAGGATACATGCGCTGACAGACGCCTATAGAGACGCAGGTATAGACGCGCACAGAGACGCAGGTATAGACGTTGTATGTAATATGTTTTATCTACACAGGGTAATATGGTTTTTCTTGTGTAGATGTGGAATCCTGGATCCTCCAGCACCGCATTCAACAAGGAGCAATTCATGGGGGAGATGACCAATTATCTTGGTTGCCCTCCCACTGCAGATGAGGTTTTCAGTGTGATGTCTGGGACACCTATCACATCTTTGCCTACACAGGGATCAGCTGAGGTACATGGATCGGCCGAAGCATGTACATCTGCAGAGGCACATGTATCGAGTGAGGTAGAGGGTAGTGCACGTTGAGGGAGGAGGGAGAGTGGTGCGAGAGGACGAGGAGGTCGAGGGCTTTGTTGGGGTTGCCTAGGTGGTGGCTCTCGATCACCCTCACCGGAAAATGAGAGAGGTGAGCCTCCACAAATGTACTACTCTATCACTGATGTTGGTGGTATCTTGCATGACTTTGAGGGGAGGGAAGTGATAGCCTACTTGAGGAGTGTCGTGCATGCCACATACAAAGATTGCATGATTCTCTTCAAGCACCAAAAAAATGGTTTGTGGCAAGAGGTGCTGCGAGCAGTACATAAAAGGTACCCTAATCCCGATAATTCACGATTCTCAGATGATTGGGGATGGTCAAAGGTGAGAGATGCGCTTCATAACAAGAGGTCTCACCTTATGACGCGCGCCAAGGAGTCATTGCGGAGACAAGAGCAGGGGTGCCCTGGATATGGCCAACCACCCAATTGCCACCGCAAGTAGTGGAAAGAGGCCAAGAAGAGAGCAACGGAGAAAATGACAAGTCGCCAGCATGCAGATGCGCGACATATCCAGATGGCAACCATGGGATCGTCGCATTATGGATCGGGTGGCAGGGAGTCATGGGAGGCTGAGTTTGTAAGTATTATTTGATTATTATTTTTTAATTAAATTTTGTAATTTGTTTCACTTCATTATGTAGTGTGTTTTAATACATTTTATGTTCAAATTGTTTTGTAGTTCCATATCGTTGGTAGGGTGCCTACTCCTAGAGAGGTAGGCTACCATCGAGGTCATAACCGGGCATCCACTTGGCAGCATTTCTACGAGGAGGGACTCATCATGGAGGAGCAATATAATCGTGCCATGAGGATTCCACCACCAGAAGAGGTATGTTTTATTTTTTACATGAAAAGTATAGATAACTCTAATTTATTGTTTGTAATGGTATTTATATACCTTAATCCTTTGTGTAGGCGAACCCTAATGCAGTTGAGGATAGCGAAGGGGGGACTAGCAGTAGCAGTGGCGGCAACGGCAGCGGCACAGGCAGCGGTGGTGGTAGCGATGATGATGCCTCTTCTGAGGAGATATAGAGGAGCCCCATGCATGCATGCCTCCCCTTGGCTTGTAATTTTCATTTTTGATATGTACTACTTTCAGCTAGTGCTTGCGACCATGACGTCACAAGCACTAGAAATCATAATGTAAAAACGTTTCATCTATATATATGAAATTTCGTGTGCTACATACATTGTTTTGTTTTCATTATCCAATCTTCGAAATAATCTTTCTCTATTTTTCCTAAGCATACAATTTGATGTTGATGGGGGGAAAAAACCAGAGAGCATGTGGCTTGCAAAGCCACATTCTCTCTGGTTTTTTTTTTCATACCTCTGTTTTGCGCATCTATCAGCGCGTCTAAATTGCAGGATAAATGTGCGTCTATTCTTGTCAAAAACTTTCAGAGTAAACGCGATTTTAGACGTGTAGATACACGCTTGTATAGACGCACAATATGAATATGTGCACTTTTTTATAAATATGATTATATATTTACGTAGCGCATTTATATGTGTGTCTATAGGCGCGTCTAAGTGTGTGTGTGTGTAACTCTGATCATAAGCGCGCTTTTAGACGCGATTTTGTAGACACGGAAATAGACGTGTTAATAAACACGCCCGATATTTTTTTTCACAATTCAAATATTGCGTCTACAAGCGCGTCTATGGAGCCTTTTTGTTGTAGTGTTTGCGTTTTTTAATTGCCTCCTTCACTCCGATCGCATGCCAAAGTACCCTTCTTCTCCCTTGTTTTCTCTGTTTTCTTCTGCCCGTTGCTTTTTCTTCCCAATCCTCTATTTTCAGAAAAGCGGCCCCCTCACTCCTTTCGTTCCTTGCTTTTTCTTCAAGCTCGATATACTGCGCTCAGAAAAGCGCAAACACTGGCCAAATAAGAAGCTCGCTGCGCATAATGCGGAAGTTTGATGCACAGTCAATGAAGTTTATCCCCATGCTTCCAGCCACTCTAACATTAGGGCCTTCGACAGAAGACTCCTGAGTTACACCCACTATAGCATTTTCACTTTCATAATGTGACAATGGCTTTAAGCCACATTCAGTTGATCTTCCTTTCTCTGGACAATTTGGCAGCGGATCAGTATTGTGAGTATGAACAGGAGGGGACACAAAGCCAACAATATTCAAACCATCCGTGTGGAACTACGAGGGCACTTGATTGACAACAGGCTTCTCATGAACTGAAGCCTCAATAAAAGAATCGCCATGTCCAGTATGGGAAACATTATTCCTAGTTTGATCTGATGATCCTTCTAAGGCATGATCCTCAGCAGAGATTGCACAAGCATTTGTTATTATATCTTTAATGACCATATCAGTTCCTTGAGCACTTTGCTCCTCAACCTATACCGACAAGGTTGAATGAATCATGCCCTCATGTGTAACAATTTTGTTTGCAGCCTCAAGACTTCCCTGTTTTTCACATGGTTCACTAGTAGACATATAAGAATCCACAGGTTGATAGTGTTGCTCGCTCACATTCAGCAAAGAAGAGAACTTTTCAATCCCTATCTCACAAGTTTCATGACTTGATGAATTCTCAGGAGCTTTCACTTCTTGATTATTGCCCTGCAAATCTCCCAAAATAGAATCTCCATCCTTCGATTCCACAGCAGCCCCTTTCTCACAAGTTCCATAAATTGTCGGACACTTGACAAAATCTTCTCAACTGTCATGCTAAATCTTCCAAGAAAAATTTCACCATCCTTGGGTTGCAAGTGATCATGCTCGGACTACTCCATACCCAATGATGCAGTTATAGCTCCTTTGTAATGCTCCACATCCAACACTTGATCCTTGGCTGGCTCGTCTTCAGTAGACTGAATATTTAGATCAAGAATAGTGTCATTTGTGTGCCTATTGAGACCAAGTTCCTGACCTGCATCTGGTCAAGCATTTGTTGGATAGCTTCTGAATCTCGTAAACCAATAGATAATTGAATCAAAACATCAAGCATTGCAGCCTATTCCAACCCTTTTGAACCTTGCTCTAATTAAGCCATCAATGCCTCATAATTTGCCTCTACAAGAACCATAGCCTTCTCAATGTCTCCTCTCCATGAACTAGAATAATGTTAGGTAGTCTCAACTCATTCAAAATCGTACTCGTCTGATTAAAATTTGCATGTGTAGAGAAACATATCTAAAAGAAAACTGCACTTTTGTGCATCAGCATTTGGTAGGTTTCCATACTTAGCATACATGCCAACTAGAGCATTACAGATAAGTTCCTCTTGCTCCAATCCCTTCTCCACTATATTGCCTACGCAGAACAAATGCAAACACAACGACTAAGTATGTACAAAGTAACAAATGCCACACACACAAATTTTTGGTGGATTCCACACCTCGGATGCGCAGCAGTACGACAACGTGGTAACTTCCATGATGGGTGGCTACAATCCTTGTCAATTCAAAAAAAAATTGTTAGGTTACGATTCTCGATTTTTAAAAATTTTAAATTGTTAGTTAGTTTTTACTTTAGTTAGTAATCTTACTAACTTACTAATTTACTTACCAACTAGCTTTTAATTGCATGGAAGTATTACATTCATGTACACTTTTTATGCTCTCCCTAGTCATTGTGTTTTGAATAGCTAGGCATAAGCCCCTTCATTATCAATTCTCTCTAATTTTGAATCATAGAACTCATTAGTAGATTTTTCATCCATTTCACTAATCACTTATCTCCTAACTCTCTCAAAAACCCCTTTGAAATAACTTGTATTTTGACCCTATTGTTTCAAGGACCAATCACAATTAAACGTCGATACTAATCTTGAGTAGATCTCACTTTATATAACCAAGGTTGACCCAACAACATCAAATATGAAGAAATATTTGTCGAGGAATGGAATACTAAGTAATTCACATGAAATTCTAGTCTAACTATTATAGGTTTATCATTGTGAAGTAACCCCAAAGAAATCACTTTCCTTGGATCAGCCACATGCAAAACTATATGGGTGGATTCCAAGTTCTTCAACCCTAGTTATTGCATAGTTTGTTCTATCATCAAATTTAGTGTTAAACCACCATCCAATTTTACTTATTCAACAAGTGGCCATTAGTTGTATCAATAGATGGAGCTCATGGATCCACAAATAAATCTACTATTTTTACTTTCCTAATTGCTTTCCTTTGGGTTGCATTTGCACATACTCTAAAAGTGTTAGTCTCTATCTTTTTCCTTCTATGTTGAACTAGTTCATGATATAGTTGCATCAGCATGTAGGTGCTATTTTGAGCAATTGCCTAAGGTTAATTGTCAAAAATAATTTATTTGATTCTACCCAAAGATCATAGGCCTTATTTGTTGCTTCTACTTGCTCTTTTCTCCCTTCCATTGGGGGGATCAATCTATCTGGAGAAAGACATGTCCCCAATTGAATCCTAGGATTTGCTAGGGGCACAACCAATAACAAATGATCAAAAGAGTGTACAGTAGAGTTTGATTTCAAGTAGCTCTATATTAGGATCTACATCCTTAAATTTATCCATTGCAACTTCTTTTAATTGTGATCTCTCTCTTTTTTTACCTTGTTCCTTTTGTTGCTACTTTTGCAATCTAGTAATGACACCAATCATGGGGTCAACCCTGAAATTCACCTTATGAGGTAAGAATTTAGACTTAATTCTACTCTCTTGCTCCTTCATTTCTACTTCAACTAGATTTGCAGATGAAGTGGAGAGTTCATTGAAAACTTGTTTACCTTTGTCATTTGTCTTGTTATCTTCCCACTTGGGACAAATTCCCTCATAATGCCCTTTGTCACTACACCTCCTACAAACATGTATATAGCCTTGATTTTGGTGGGCATTTGGACAACATGTAGCTAGATGACCTTCAAATTGGCATCAATAGCAATTTATCATTCCTCTAGGCCTTTGTTGTCCATTTTGTCTCATTAAATTACAAAAAGTACCATTATTTCTCATGAAGGGGAAATTTCTCCCTCGATTCCCATCACATTTATAACTGTTTTGGGGCACTGGAGGTCTACATTGGGCCTAAAATGTTTATTAGGTATCCCAATCTCATAACTAGTGTTATTGCAATCCATGTAATTTGTTTGCATTGCACGATCCTCTTGTTATTCTTGGCCTATTTTATGCCAACAATTGATGTCCAAATGCCATTTTTTGAGACAAAAAGGTACAAAATGGAGGATTGTCATGCATTCATCTTGAAGGTGTTGGGCATCACTAGCCACATGGCCATACCCATGACACTTATCATAGTAGATGCTCAATCTTGGTGGGTTTGAAGTTGAAATACTTGATAGTTATTGTGCATTAGTGGTGTGTGTCGTTATTGAATAAATTTCTTTTAATGGTGCTTGGACTACACCCATTATTTCAGCTTTTAATTTTCCTAGGGACTTTGCAATGATGTCCACTACCTTAGCTTCATCTAATGGAGAGTGAGTTTGAGTCATAGATGGCATTCCTATTTGCATCATATAAGCTGAAATTGAAGTGTACAGATGCAAAGGAACATTTGGTAAATTTTAGTTTGTAGTTACAAGTGGATTTAGAGGAATGGTCACATATGACACATTCTTAGGCACACCCCTTGAAATGCTGGTAGGGTATTCCATTCAACGTTCTTTGAATAGATCCTTCCATTGTTGTTGTCTAAGTTGCACTTCTTCCCACCATCTAGCATGTTTTCTAGCATCAGTCAGCATACCTAGCCTTTGTATGCTAAGATGCTAATGGACTTTGGGATTAAGCTCGTTAATAATTTACACTTTTTATAGGTTGCTAGATTCATCTTTCAAATCATCTTTTCCATATGCTCAATGTAATCTCAACGCTTCCAATTGCTCCTTGGGATAAGTAATCTACTTAAAGAGCTAACCTATCTTGGAAACGTTGCCCCTGAAAATTTTCTAAAAATTTTCTTGATAGGCCAACATAGGTCCCTTTATTTTGAGCATGCAAGTTGTCATACCACCTTTTTGCTTCATCTTTTAAGGTCATTGGAAAAATATGAAACTTTTGGTCACATCATCCACAATCTCATTTGCTACGTAGGTCAATTCAAACCTTTGTATATGCACATCAAGGTCTTCATCCCACAACCCCTCAAATTGGGTGAAGTCAACTAATTAATCTTACAAGATTACGAGTCATTGTTTCTTTAAGTAGTGTCCTTAGCCCGAAATCTTGAGTGATTTCAAACCACACAAGTTCTTTGGCCTCCTTAAATAGGGGTTTTAACCCTAAGTCAAGAACTTCCAACGATGGTATCCCTTAACATGAAATTCTAAACAAGGATTTCAATCCTAAGTTTGACACTTGTTCTCTCCACAAAATATCCACTGGTTCTTTGAATTATTAGTTTAATCCAATATTGCACTCTAAGTCCTAGTCAATGGATGGTTCGTTACTCCCTACTGTAGCATTAGCTTCAATTTCTATGCTCTCGCTTTGCCTACTCCCTTCCCTAGTGGGACTATCAGAATTTGAAATCACTTGATCCTAGTGATACGAGTATATTCACTTTCTTTTGAAGGTGTTTTATCAAATGATAGGTTAGGCCCAATAGACTCCTTGATTGAACTAGATATAGCATCTATTCAAGGTTCAGCAATGCATGTACCCTTTCTAGCCTCTCTAGTAACCAAGCTTCTTGCTGAGTTGCTCATTCCCTTGCATTTTGTCCTCTCTTTAAAATTCATTCACAATTAATGTAGCACCTACTACTATCATACTTCACAATTTCTTTAAACTAATGGGTCTTCTCTAAAGCTCTAAAGATAGGATTTTCATGGTTGCATACATGGTTAAAAGTTTAAGAATAATTGGTAATTCTAGGTCTACTTCTCCATATGGGTTTTCTCTAAAGCTCTAAAGATAGGGTTTTCATGGTTGCATACATGGTAAAGTTTAAGAATAATTGGTAATTTTGGGTCTACTTCTCCATAAGTTATTTCTCCTCCTACTTAGGAATCAAACATAAAATATTTGCAATATCTCACACATCTTTTATATCAAAAGTAACTTTCAAACCTTTAGATACATGAATCCAAGGCAACACATCCTCCCACTTGACCCTTCTAAAATTTTGATAAGCCATCCTAAAGTACCAATCAAAGTGGTATGAGACACTAATCATGTTTGTTTTTTTCATCTACCAATCGAGTATGTACCACTAAGAAAGCAATAGTCTATGCACAATTGCTATACTCCCAACTCTAAGAGGATAATTATTCAATGTCTATAGTTATTTGTGGACCAAAATATTGGCCCCCTTCAACTAACTCTATATCTCTTGCCCAATCTAATACTTGCCTTTGGCAATCTAGGGGAAACTTTGAAAAATAATCCCTTAAGAAAGAGACTTCGTATTCACTCATTAATTTCACAAAATATACCTAGGATTTAAATGTCATAAGGAGATTCACTACTCATTCGAGTGCACTTGGCTCTCAACAAACACACCAAAAATGACCAACCAAAGGCTAAGACATTTAATTTTTCCTTTCAAGCTCACTCCTAAGAGTTCTTCTACCATGTAGGTGGGACTTATTGCTATTTTTTATAACTTTGACTAGCCTTCCAAGTATTTACGACACTCTTTTGAAGTAGTCCAACCAACATTACACAATATTTGTGAATTAAGTAAACCTACACAATTTCCATTTACATCAATTTCTAAAATCAATTATAGTGGGGTCTTTAATATAGGAACTAGAATTCTAATCCTAAGCTAACTATGGCTTCCCCCATCTTGTAAGCGCAACTCCTTATAATTTGCTCCTGTTGCACTGTGATAGTTTATCTAGGAGTTGTACTTTGTTCGAGATTGAGTAAGTTTGTTTCAAAACCTAGATCCATTGGATCTACAATCATACACTATTAAACTTCATTTTTAAATTTCTTTCAGTGTAAACACGCAATAACACAATAAGGAAATAACTACATGTTCTTGTTTCAATAATGTAAGTGCGTAAAATTGACTTAATGTTTTTATTTTAACTCTTTCTTATCTTATTTTAAATTAATAAGGTAACATGAAATTAGAATCATTTTTCTTTCCATACTCACAAATTTTCAACTACTTTTAAGATATCTTCATTATTTATGTAATAGTAAAAAATATAAATTTTACTCAAAAAGCTTAGTTCAATATTTTTTAAAAATAGTGAATGGATTTTATTTTTTATTATTATTATAATATATTTTTAATTTAAAAATCCATATTTAATTAGTATGCATTTTGTATTTTTATTTAAAATTTTAAAGGTCTATTTATAAGCAAAAGAGAAAGACATTGGCATGGCAAAAGATACTTCTTCTGACACTGCAAATCCATAAGACTTTGGCACATCCCAGAGGATGTGCAAGTTAAGAGGGGGTGGATGTCGTGCTATTACATGCACACCATGTAAAAAAATCTAGAGTGTGGCTTCCTTTTAGATTTAGAGAGCCAATGCCACTTTAGGCATTAGTGTTAGCGTCCATGGTTCAAATTATTAGATTTTTTTGGACAAATTTTTAGTCAATTTTTTATATTCTAGATATTATCTCTTGTAAAAATCCATAAAACTATAGACAACTTCTAGATTAGGATGACATGTAAAAGAAAGCATGTAGCTTTCAGCCGATTTGAGAGGATTTTATGTAAAAAGAGAGATCGGCAAAATCGTGTGATGCGCGATTGCTGTTTTTAGGCAGTGAATAGCAGTCCGAAGTGGGAGATGAAGAAGGAGTGATCTGGCTGAATTTTGGTCAGGTGTCCTGATATTTAACCCCCTTTAGGAGCTAATGGAGGCATCAGATTGGCGATCTAAGCAGCATAGAGGAAGGTATTATTTTGTGCACGTTTTTATCTATTAGAGTTATATTTTCTCATAATGCTGAAAGAAATTGACAGCCTTCATCTTTATTAGTATTCTTATATACTTTCTAATTCTTTTTGGGATTATTCTTCTACTGTAAGAGCCAATGAGAGAGGAAGAGCAGCAGGTGCTGCTAAAAGAAGAGGGGCAAGACTTTGCAACAGCAAGGCAACAAGATGAGAAACAAGTCTCCCAACCACCCTCTCCAAGACCGGAAGCCCACCAAGAAGCACAACTTGAGGATGCAACGACTGAAAGAAAAGAGGAGGCTAGGAAATGAAGGAAGAGGCTGCTAGAGCAAGCACGATGAAGACTAAGGGTATGACTCCTAGCAACCCCAAAAGACCCAATTCTGCAGAGAGAAGAATGCTTTCCACTCCATTGGAACCTAGAACTTGCGGCATGGGAGAAATGGGAGAATAAGAGCAAGTCCTCTGAGTTCACCTTCTATTACCCACCCACACTAAGCAAGATGTTATCCCTAAAGTGGTGGAGGAAGTGATCAGCATGGGCCAAAGTCTTGGGGGAGCCGCTCCTGAAAGATGGAGGCAAACTGTAGTTATCCTAGGTTAGCATTTTAGTGCCCAATATAAAGACCTAGCTGAAAAAGGTTGAAAAGAAATGAAGTGTGAGATTAAGTATGTTTACTGGAGTTTAGATATCTATAGTTGGACTACTACGAACAAACGTCGTAAATACTGGAAGGTTAAACCAAATTAGTAAAGTTAGTATTAACAATCACCTGTTAGTGCAACAACTCCTAGGAGTTGGCTTGACATCTGGGTTAAAAGTGGCTTGGTCTTTGGCCAGTCACCTACCAGGCCTTCGCTAGGCGATGATCAACTGCTTATAAATTTTCCTTTCTTTTCTTTTCTATTTTGATAGGGGTTAGAACCCCTTTTTACACACCTTCGTATATATTTTTCCTTTAAGATATTCAAGATTTTTCCTTCTTCTTATCATTATCATTTTTTCTCGCAGGCTTCTCTATCAGCATCATAACTAGGAAGAACTCCTAGAACGTCTGCCTAGTAGGCTAGCAGAACAGGGTCACTAGGACTCCCTTCTAAAACAGGTCTTTCAGTGTCTGACAATGTCGTTACAGGAGGCCACAACTACTCAGACCTCCCTCAAACACACTGAACCTAAACTTGGGACTACATGCCTTGGTCTTTCGGTCCCCAACAAGAAACGAAAACCCCCTTAACAAGTACCCAAACACATATAACAAATAAAAAAACCACAGTACTCAAAAAGGAAGGATATCACCTGGATAGGGCCACAAGAAACTTCCGTGCAACAAAAGGCTCCTTCCAAGCTCTTCTTCGAACCTGTCTAGCACAGAACTAAAACAAGAAACCATTAACCATACCTGCACTAAATAGAAAATTGGCCCTCTTGGCCTAATGAAATAAAACACTTCACCACAAAAAAGAATCGGCCCTCTTGGCCTAACGAGATCAAACAGAATAACACCTACACATCCTTCCCTGGAAGAATCCAGATATACAATAATAGGCTCCCTCCCAAGGAGGAAAAACAAGCTCGTAGCCCTAAACTAAATGCATAAGGTTGTGACCCATCCCTCCTACATAGATAGCAAGAGGCGTACGCATAATATGTTGTCTAATTAACCTATGGGTCCAGGATAATAATGGTAGATTGGTCTCGGCAACTCTTTGCATCACCCATATCAACCATCGTCTACCATATATTGCATCCTCTGATAACATTCCCCACAAGTGACCGGGTCCTATTTCATCATTGATCACAATATCCAAACTAGGACCACAATTAAAGAAGAGGTATTCCTCATAAGCAAGATTTGCTAATGAATCCGCAAACTGATTCCAATAACGTGGAATTAGCTGAAAAGACACTCTCTAAAACTCTTTAAGTAGGGCCATAGCAGTTCGATGATACATACAGAGAATGGGATTCCGCACTGTGTATGTCCCATCTAGCTGATTCAGGATCAACTGGGAATCCCCTTTTACTAACAACTGATGAATACCACCTTGTTTGGCAATATGCAGTCCCATAATCAAGGCTTTATACTCCGCCATATTGTTAGTGAATCCTACCCCGAGATAAGCAGCTAACTTCATCGTAACTCTACGTCAGGGATCTCGGATTACTACTCCAACACTTCCTTTTCTATTAGGGCCCCTGGACGCTCCATCAAAATATAATGTATACGTCCACAATGGGTTTACACAGCCTGCCATCATGAACTCCTCTATTCGTAATTATGGTAATCAAAGTTTAGCATGTTGAGAGGATGAATTGACGGCTCCATCCCACCTTCTTCATTAAACTCCACAGGGATACTCGTCAACAGTCGTAAGCAGTGATGGCAGAAGACTTTAATCTCCCACACAAAGGTTCCGTCTTCTTGCTCAATCACTTTGTATCCTTTGCTCCACCAGATAAGTTTCTCCTAATGGTATCTCTGCTCCATATATGGGTGCTCCAAATAAGGGATTAACCGCCCCACCCACCGGCTTTTAAGCTCTTGTCGCAGGTCTCAAATCATCCCCAGCATGGACCTGCAATGCATTTCTCTGTATTAGCATGCTTAGAAATAATAAGGTTTAATCTTATTAAGATTAACCTTATTTTTAAACTCTACTCCCTGTAGATCAACTAATAGGGCCGTAGACCTATTCTTCCCGAGCCTCACAATCTTGTAGGGGCCATCCCATTTAGGTTTCAGCTTCCCTGGAAACAACTCCCTACGCGCATCGTAATAGAGGACTAATTGCCCTTTTTTAAAGGTATATCTCTTCGCTCTAAGGTCATGCAACTGCTTCATCCGACGCTTCGCTACCTCCTGGTGTAATAAGCTCTGCAACTTCAGCTCATCCAAGTGGGCTATAGTCGTGAAACGTTCAAAAAGGGAATCCTTATCTCCCAAAGAATGGTTAATTGCAAACCGTATGGTCGGCAATTCGATTTCAAGGGGTAACACACACTCTTCCCCATAAACCAATTTGAATGGAGTATGGCCGGTAGCTCGCTTGAACGTGGTATTATACGCCCATACTGCCACATACAACTTCTTGTCCCAGTCTCGTTTCTTCTCGGAGACTATTTTAGACAAGATACCGACAAGCTGTTTATTAGTACTTTCAACTTGCCCATTCGCTTGTGGATTATAAGGAGTCGTTTTATTCTGCTTGATTTGCCAAGCTTCAGTCAAGATTTTGATCACCTTATTCAAAAAATGGGTTCCACGGTCCGACACTAATTCTCTCGGTGGATCAAAGTGACAGATAATCTGTTCTAACAGGAAACTTGCAGTCTCTTTTGCATTGTCCTGCCTCGTCGCCCGCGCTTCTAACCATTTTGTAAAATAATCAATGGCTACTATAATATACCTCTTCTGGGTAGTAGACGACGGGGTAATGGGACCCACAAAATCAATGCCCCACTTCTCGAATGGAAGGATAGCCATGATAGGCGTAAGTGGATGTTTCCTATTCTCTCTACTGTCATGTATTTGACAGGTATCACATCGCATCACATACTCAAAAGAATCTTGGAAGATGGACGGCCACCGATATCCAGCTCATAAAGCTTTCTGCGCCATCAACCGTCCCGCGAAGTGCCCCCCACATGCAAAGTCATGGCACTCTTCCAAGATAAAAGGAACCTCATCAGGCATCACACATCGGCGATAGATATCATCAACACCTTGCCAATATAGCATTCATGCAATCAAGGAAAACTTCAAAGCTTGTTGTTTGATTTTTCTCTTTTCAGACTTTGATAAACCAGCTCTCGTCTCTCCTGTTGATAAATAATGCGTAATAGCAGCATACCATGATGAAATAGAAGCTGTATCAATTTTAAACATTTCCTCAATATCACTTCCTTCAGTCAAAGTCTCTTTCGGCTCCCCAAAATCCACAAGGCATTCCACAATACCCTGCAACCTCGGTGGCTTACTCTTAATCTCATAATCGAACTCCTGCAAAGTGATTAACCACTTTGCCAAACGATCAGGCGGCTGTAGCTTGTTCATAAGCAATCTGAGTCCTTCCGCCTTCGTATAGAATACTACCTTTTCATAGAGGATGTAGTGCCTGAATTTCTTATTCCCAAAGACCATCGCAAGACACAACTTCTCCATGTAGGTATAATTAATCTCTGATATGCCCAACTTCCGGCTAGCAAAATCTATCAGATGATACCACTTTTCCTCCCAGATTTGGACTAGACAACAGCTGATACTATGCATGGTGGCTGCTGAAAATATATAGAACACCTCACCCCTTTTAGGCGCTTTTAAAACGGGTGCTTTAGTGAGCTCCTGCTTCACATCCTCAAATGATATTTTGCAAGCATCACTCCATGCAAATAGACAGTTATAGGATAATAAATTCGTTATGGCAAGGTTCTTTCTGCCAGGGCATTGATAAACCTCCGATAATACCCTACTGATGACAGAAAGCTGTGTACCTCTTTTGGAGTACATGGCAGACTCATAACGACTATAACCTTGATCTTTTCAGGGTCAGTTGCTATTCCTACTGAACTAACCACATGTCCTAGCAATAGCCCATAAGGTACTCCAAAGACACACTTCCGTAGGTTAAGAGCGATACAAAATTGTCTGCAGTGCTCAAAGCATTTTCTTAAAATAATCAACATCCTTTCCCTTACAGTGGCTGCCCCCAGGTCATCAATAAATACCTTCAACTCATCTGGGGAGATGTCACCAAAGGTCTTGTATGCTGTTCGTTGCCACGATCCAGGTGCATTGCATAAACCAAAGGCCATCACATGGTACGCAAAAGTACCAAAGACAGTAATAAAAGTTGTTTTCAACTTGTCTTCTTCTGCAATTGCCATCAAGTTATATCCTGCAAAGCAATCCATGAACAAATATATCTCCCTACCCGCTAATTGATCCAAAATCTGGTCAATAAATGGCAACGGGTAGTAATCCTTAACTGTCTGCTTATTCAGCTCTCTAAAATCTACACATAATCGGATCTGGTTATTTTTCTTCTTTCTGATAACAACTGGTGAACACCATTCTGTGTGTTGTACAGGGAAGATTAACTTAGCTTTCCTTAACTTCTGTAACTCCTCAAATAGACCGTCCCTCAATTCAAAAGGCATACGCCTTACAATGTGACGCACAGGACGACTGCCATCTTTTACAGGAATAGTATGAACAGCTAGACTGGGAGGAATGCCTCTCAGCTTATTATAACTCCAAGCAAAGATATCGCGGAATTCTTGAATCAAGGACACATAGTCCTCCCTTTCTGCTGAACTGAGCATGGAACCTAATTTAATTGGCCGCGAATCATTCGGCATGCCAAGGTCCAACTCAATCACATCCGCATCTCTTATCCTATCTTGCGGCTCTATCGGCTCATTTAGAGTTATCTGATAAATATCCTCTGTGGTGGATCCCTCTTTAGATTCATCGTTAGATGATGTCTCACTACCAGATGGATCGTCTGTTGTCTCTAATTCAGTAGAAGATAAAGGAGCTCTCTCACTTTGAGGAGACTCAGGATAAGCATCGACTATTACTCGATTAGCACCTCAACCTAGAACCACTCGACTAGTGGGTATATAGACTTGACAGTCTGTTTGTAAGATCCAAGGCCTACCTAGCAAAACCCGATAGCTAGGACGTCCTGCAAATCTTATCACCCTAAAGTCCAAGAAACATTATACACTCACAACTATAACATGGACTCTAGTAACGCAACCTTCTGGTTGTCTTAGACTATCATCAGCCATTCTCAGAGGGGTGGAGCTGTCTTTCTGGATGCCTAGACCAAACCTCTCCATCAATTCTAAACTCATGATATTGACGGAGGATCCAGTGTCTACAATGGCATGTTCCACTAATATTCCATCCACATAAGCTAGAACCCTAGGGCAGTTCTTTTAAGCATGGTCAAACCAATCTTCCCCTACTCGTGCTATGCCCAGAGGTTCCACAATATACCCAATACGCAGGATCTTCTTAAATTCCTTGCGTACTCCTGGAGATAATTTGATCAATTGCAGGAGGTTCACATCTGGTTTAACTTTGCAAAGAGAACTTGCTAAATCAAAGTCATGATAAGTAGCCAAAGCTCTCTTTTCTCGCCAAACCATCCTCTCTTTTGGTCTTTGGACCGAGTTCGGTGCTTCTTTCTTAGCTCTTGCCTTCTTTCTTAGCACTTCCTCATCCTTCTTAGGGTCGCCTTTCTTGTCAACCGGTCTTAACGGTCCCCCTTCCATGCTAGAACTCTGGACTTGCGTCCCCTTATCCCCTTGTTTAGGGTTTGCCTCAATCAGTTTTGTATTATCTTTGTCAACCTCTTAAGCGTTTGGGCCTCTTGTCACGGCTCTTAAGTTAGAGGTTTCAGCATCATTGACTCGTACAGCCTCAATAAGGCTGACTCCGTTGCCTTGTGGCAACTCTTCTATAGTTGTTTTTCCCCTCTACAATATTTGCCTAGGTGCATCATTCTGCTGCAAGTTATTTCCTTGCGCTCTATGATTCACTGGGCCCGACTTCCCACAAATGTCACATTTCACATTTGGACAATTTCTGGGGAAGTGCTGTCCACCACACCATTTACAAATGAATCTAGAGGGTCCACCCTCTTCAGGGTGTCAACTCCCTATCAAATTTTGTTGCTTCTTTAAGAAATTAACGTCGACGGCTATTTGTCGATATCGTTCAGAGATCATATCGGTATAATTCTTCATCATATCCTTGACTTCACCAAGGACATTAGATGCACTCGACTCGTAGCCTCGATCGTCAACTCGCCGTTCCATTGGCCTAACAATCTGATTTGGCATTGGCTGTTGACCCACAGGAACAACATTCGAATTTGAAACTTGGCCTCCAATATTTGATGGAGCCAACTGACTTGCCATGGGCATAGTCACACTGGGAGGAGCCGGTAATAAAGGTACATTCGAAACCATACTCCCTCTCCCAATAGGGTTAGTCATAGGCATCCCTTGACTTCCATTCGTCAATGATGGATTGCCACTAGGTACTAAACCCCCATTAACATTCATTCAAGAGGAGTAGGCCATTTGTAATCGTGCTTCTACTCCCTCTGCCTACATAATAGCGGTGTCTATGTCTACCAAGGCCACACTGCTCAATTGTACTTGGATATTAAAGTCCAACCCATGCAAATAGTATTGCAATTGGGCAGCTGGTGGAATGGGAATGTAAGTTTGCAACTTACGGAATACTTCCTTCAACTTCTTGGCATATGCTTTTACATTCTCGTGAGGATCTTGACATGTTACATTCAAGACCCGCAACCAATATTGGCCACCTCTTTCAGGGGCATATTTCGCTCAGAAAGCTGCATAGAATTGATCAATGGTGGTTATGGTTCCAGACTCTATGCTGTGTTACCATACCGTAGCCCTTCCTTTTAACGTCATATTGAGGATCATGAGATGTCCCTCGTCTTGGATGCGATAATTGAACATCAACCTCTGAAATTCACAAATGTGAAATTCTGCATCCTCTTCTGCTAACCCATTAAAAATGGGCAAGGGAACTCCTAAGGCTGGTAAATCCGACGTCCCTGCAAGAATCGCAATAGGTTGTGCCATGGTGACAATCAGATTAGCAGTAAGAGATTGAAGTGACGGATTAACACCCCCACTTAAAGTGGGTAGACTTGGTGGAGAAGAGGAAGAACTTATGCTTCCTCCTGCCCCTAATGGAATAGGTGGAGCAATTAAGTGACTAAGACCACTGCTTCGTATACATACTGGACTACTCCTTTGAGGAGAATAATGTCATACGATCTCTAACCGCCATTTAGCCCTCTCAGCACGTTTGGCTTTTTGGATTTTGGCTTGACGGTCCTTGTCAAAGGATATAAACCAACTTCCTTTTGGTCCTTCGAAACCCTAGATCCGAAAACCACCACTTATAAGTGGCTCCCGGCAGACGCACCACTGATTGGACCTAAAATGGGCTGACCTTGGCTATAGCACTAGCCGGATCTCATGCTCATGACACACAAACACCCTCACGGCCTCGCGGACCAAGAGCGTCAATCTAGTGCTAAAGGACAAACTGCCCTAAAGCTTAATTCATGTGTTTATAGTTTATAGTCCAACATTTCCCTTAAACTCCTCAGAGGGAGATCCCAAAGTACTTAGGCATAACGCCTCGTCACACACATATAGGAGGCACTCCACCGACTAATAGTCGGAGCCCCACTGCAGCTCTCTTACATCGTAGGGATTGGCCCTTTGATGCGCTGCTAAACATATAACACAAACGAGCACAAACTCCTCTCTTTTATATTTCTCGTATTTCCAGGAGATATACCATGCTTCCTCACTTCAGAGTCCCTTAAGAAACCAACCCTCTACCCTACGACAAGGGATAACCTCACACTCTCAATCGTGGGTCAAAGTCCTAAGAAAACAATGGCTATGCAGTCCAGGAGATTTCCCTTCGATACCATGAACCATGCATAGTGCATAATGTGAATGGTTTAGTGCACAAACAATAGAAAATCAGCATTGTGCATCGTGCGAAACCAATCTTTTCATGATTTCCATGCTAACGTTTATGTATTGAAACAAGGAGAGACACCGAGCCTTACGCTCATGCTGCCTTTTCCTTTATTTTAAAATAACGTCCTATAGCCATGATGCAACACATAAATCAGATTTAAGATTATACTTTGACGCTCAAACTCCCCTCTCACCCTACCGTTTAATGTTTTGCAATCGTTGATAGGTGTAAGAGTCGTTTTATGTGTATTTCTTTGTAGAGAAAGCAATAGATACGGACAAAAACATAGAAATGAGGGTAAACTGAGGCTAACCTTATGCTCTACCTTCATTATACATTGCACAAACACTTACGGAACTCTCCTTTTATCGTTTCCTAATTTTCTCCCATTTAAAACCCATTTTTCACCATTTTTTGGTATTTTTCCTCTATTATTTTCAATAAAAATGACTAGAAATTGAGATTGGTTGTGGGTTATGGCCCTTAGGTTCTTTGACAGCAAAATTTCAAGTTTTATTGATGTTATATCTCATGTTTCCCCTTTATTTTGCAAAAAACCCCTATTTTGCCTCGTAAACGCGTGTTTTACGGGTTTTACGCCATTAATTTCAGTCACAACACTTATGGTTTTCTGATTTTCTGAGCATAAATTGATCAAACTCATAGTAAACAACAACATAATGCATAATCATCCCATGGGAACAAATATTCATGAAGCAAATTGCATAAAACATCAATTTCCTTTGTAAAAATAAAATTACCGTTCTTTGCGGGTTGCGGGTCTTTATTTGCCATGTCTCGGGACTGATTTCCAGCCACCATTAATGCTCATGACAGTCCATAATCAGCAATCTACCCTCCTCTTGAACCACAGAGCAATCCGGTCTTCATTAGACAAGCATCCGTCATCCATTCTTCTTCTTCTTCTTCACCGCATGAATCTGCCCTTAGAGGAGAGAGAGGGAGGAGAGAGAAAGATTGATTTTCTCTCTCTCTCTACAATCCACCATTTTGCGCATGAAGGACGGTGATACGAAGTGAAGAAGTAGTGGAGCAGCCTTGCCTCATCATTGTTATGGCTTCTTTGCAGCCATAAATCTCATCCATGGGGGGGGGGCCATTTTTTCTACGCGCGGCTGCCTTCAGACATGCCGCCCTCCTTCTCGTTGATTTTTGGGGGTGGGGGATCCCAAGAGGCACCCCCCACTAGCCACTTGATTCATGCCTCTTCAAATTTGGCCAAATTTTGGCACCTCCGGCATCCGATTTGCGATTTGAAAAATCCTGGGCGTCCGTCTCGGCATCCTGGACTGGTCGGCAGCTTCCCTGACTCGCACAAGCACATGGAAAAATTACTAAAACTCCGCAAGTGTTGCATGGGCATCCTTAGGGCACTTTGACGCTTAAAATCGTCCTAGATCGAGCCGCCGCCTTCGACGTTGAATATTTTTCCCTTGATATTCATAATTTTTAGCTATTTTTAAGCACTTCTCGGCATCAAAATTTCGCTCTCATACTGTTGTTTATATTATGAACAGAACTCCCACAACTGCAGTTCATGGTATGACCCCTGAAGAATGTTTTACAGGTAAGAAGCCTGATGTCTCACACTTGAAAGTGTTTGAATGTATTGCATATGTTCATGTGCCAGATGAGTTGCGGAAGAAACTGGATCCAAAGGCTGAAAAGTGTGTCTTTGTTGGATACTCTTTAGAGCAAAATAGGTATTGTTGTTATAACCCTATCACATGTAAGTTCAGAGTGAGCAGGGATGTCATCTTTGATGAAATGAGCAATTGGTATGCATCTAGTGGTGATGCATTGGATGATGATGATGATCATGACACTCATGTGCAGGTTGAAAAGCAAGAATCACGGACTCTCAGTGGACTAGAGACATCATCTGGTAGTCATTGGTCTAGGAGACTAAAGAGTAGCTCTATATCTTCAGGTGCATCTAGTAGCACTATAGGTAAAGACAAAGGAAAGAATAAAGTGTCAGATGGCATTGATGTAGTTCTTGATGGAGACTCTAGTGGCTCAGAGAGCTTGGATGATGAGCTTGGCATTCCTTCAGTGAGGACTCCAGGTGTGCAGAGAGCACGCGTCAATGCAAAGACTCCATTGAGTGATCCAGTGGTATGCATGTCTAGCAGGGTGAGATACCCTGTTAATAGATTTGGTTTTGAAGGTTATGCAACTTACCATTATGCTTATGTGGTGAAAGTGATTGAGAATGTTGAGCCCACATGTTTTGAGGAGGCTGTTGATCATGCTCATTGGGATGCAGTAATGGATGAGGAGATGGCTGCATTAGAGGCCAATAAGACTTCGGATCTAGTATCATTTTCGAAGGGCATGAAAGCTATTGGATGTAAGTGGGTTTATAAGATTAAGCACAATGCAGATGGTTCTATTAGTAGGTACAAAGCTAGGCTAGTTGCAAAAGGCTATGCACAGACATATGGCATAGATTTTGAAGAAACCTTCAGTCCAGTTGCTAGGATGAAAACTGTCAGATGTGTGATTGCTTTGGCAGCAGCCAAAGGTTGGAGGTTGCAGCAAATGGATGTGAAGAATGCCTTCTTGCATGGTGATTTGCAGGAAGAAGTGTATATGGATCAGCCAGTAGGTTATAAAGATTTAGAGCATCCTACGTATGTGTGCAGGTTGAAGAATGTGCTCTATGGGCTCAAGCAAGCACCTAGAGCATGGTTTGACAAGATCAGAGAGTATCTTGTCAATATTGGGTTTATGTTTCTAATGCTGATCACTCACTTTATGTAAGAAAGAGAGATGCAGGTTTGGTCATCATAGTCATCTATGTGGATGACTTGATTATTACAGGTGATAGTGATAGTGGGACTGCTGAAGTCAAGGACTTTTTGAAGAAGAAGTTTGAGATAAAGGATTTAGGTGAGCTAAGGTACTTTCTTGGCATTGAAGTGATCAGATGTGATGATGGTATATGGCTGTCCCAAAGACAGTATGGCTTGGATATGTTGTCCAAGTATGGTATGACAGCATGCAAACCACTTTCAGTCCCGTTGGAGCAGAATGTAAGGTTAAGTGCTGATGTTGGGGATGAGATAGAAGACCCTACTATGTTCAAGAGGATAGTCGGGAGTTTGATCTACATGACCATTACAAGGCCAGACTTGAGCTATGCTGTTGGTCTTGTGAGTCAATTTATGCAAGTACCTAGAAAGCCACATTTGGATGCAGTCAGACGCATATTGAGATATGTGAAGTCCACATTACATTATGGACTTTTCTATGAGGCAGGTACAGATGTACAGGTGTTTGGATACACAGATGCAGATTGGGCTGGTAGTATGTCTGATAGAAGATCTACCAACAGATACATGTTCTCTCTTGGTAGTGCAGTAGTTACTTCGAGCAGTAGAAAGCAATCTACAGTTGCTTTGTCGAGTATAGAGGCTGAGTATAGAGGTGCTGATGTTGCAACATTTGAGGTAGTATGGCTACAAAAGTTATTGGCTGATTTAGATGTGCAGGTGGAAGGTCCAGTTGTCATTTATTGTGACAACATGAGCAGTATACAGTTGGCTAGGAACCATGTGTTCCATGCCAGGACAAAACATATTGAGGTACACTACCACTTTGTGAGAGAGAAGGTACTAGCATGTGAGATTGACTTGGTGTATGTCAGCACACAGGATCAGATAGCTGACATCTTCACGAAGGCATTGGGTACAGAGAAGCTTCAAAATTTTCGAAGCTTACTTGGAGTTGCAGAGATGCAGTTGAGCTTGAGGGGGAGTGTTGAGATGACAAGCTCAACACATGCGGACATTAATGATGGACCGCATGGTTAGATGGGTTCACACGTCTACACTTAGCATGTCGGTGGTCATTATGACTCTTACATGGCCACTGACTCATTACTTATTATATTCAGGTTGTTGCACCTATTTATAGCTGGCATAGTTATAGTGCCAATCGACTAGTGTAGTCAGTTACGCATTGTTTGACTTAGTAGGCCACTTTCCTTTATGTTGTGTCTTATCTATACTTTGTGTACATTGAAAAGTGTGTGGAAGAAGAAGAAGAAACCAGCAAGAAAACGTTTTGGCCTCCATCTCTCTTCTTGTCTCTTGAGTGAGCTTCTCCTTGTGCATTCTGTGTGTGTTTGGCGCCGCAGCTCAAGCAAGTCCCCCCACCACGCGATTCTTGACATTTAACATGTTGTAAATGCTCTTCTTTGCTCTTAATATATATCAATATATCATCAAAGAAGACCAAAATTTTCTTAAATAAGAGTGGCTGAAGTATTTTATTTATCAATGCTTGAAATGTGGCTGGAGTGTTTGAAAAACCAAAGGGCATAACCAAAAAATGATATAGTCCCCTATTAGTCCTAAAAGTTGTTTTGTATTCATCTCCCTCCTTCATATGTATTTACTGGTATCCCGATCGCAAATCAATCTTTGAAAATACCTTAGCATCCTTCAACTCATCCAATAGATCATCAATTATTGGTATCAGATACCTATTCTTGATTGTGGCCTTATTCAAATCACGATAATCTATGTACATACAAAATGATCCATCCTTCTTCTTCACCAAAAGAATGGGAGAAGAAAATGGAGATTGACTTGGTTGTATGAGATGCATCTCAAGTAATTCCTTTACTTGGTGTTCAACTTCTTCCCTCTCCATCTTACGGAGGCTTATTGATAGGCTTGGTATTTGGAAGCAAGCCAATGGGATGATCCACTTTACGTTTAGGAAGAAGAGAAGAGGGAGGCTGAAATAGATCATCATAGTCTTCTAACAATTTGCAAAGGCAAAGATCCATGTCATTGGGATGTGTATAGGGCTGATCCTCATCAATCTTAGACAAGAGAAGAGTGAACATACAAGCCCTAGCATTGATTTCCCTCTTAATATTCTTGGAATTGATCACCTCCAACTTTTTCTTCTCGATCCCTTGAAGAATAACTTGTTGTCCATGCCATTGGAATTTCATATGTAGCCTTTTCAAATCCATGGTAAATCTACCAATACTCTTCAGTCAATTATAGCCAAGTATCACATCAATGGGATCCATCTCCAAGGCAATAAGACTCACCAAAGTGGTACATAATGAAGATAAAGTGATAGGAACATTTGAACAAATCTGATTACTACCCTCATAAGCTCCATTTGCCACTTGAATCCATAGAGACGAAGGTATTTCTTGAGTGTTCAACTTCAACCCATCAATAGACTTTGTGTTTATGAAGCTATGAGTACTATCGGTGTCAATTAGAATGTGAGCTATTCTTCCATTGATGTAGCCTCTAAGGCATAGAGTATTATCCCTTTTAGAGTCATTCCTTGCGTCATAAGAAACACAGCATAGTCTCAAGGAATCTAGATTAGTTCATGGATCATCCATATAATATTCACCTGAGTCGAATGGAAAACCATCCTTGGGATCATAAAATTCATCGTGGTTGTCTTCTTCATGGTCATGCATCTCTTCAAGAGTGGATGGGCTCTCAAGTTGAAATACATTGCCTTCAATTGCTTCAACATCAAAATGTCCCTCAAAGATCATACTCACCTTGACATTCTTGGCTTTGCATTTTGCCTTATGGTCGGGAGACCATTTCTCTCCACATTTGAAGCATAGTCCTTTTGCATACATGTCCTTTAGCTTGTCATTAGAAACATGTTTGTCTTGCACTAGACGAGCTTAAGTTTTCCCACTAATTTCTGTCCTTTTTCCATATACTCTATTTCCAACATTAAACTAAAATTAGTGCCTTGTTTAGAACCTAAACTATAGGAAATGAAGGAATCTTATTGTAGGTTTTTGATTGTTTTCCTCCATGCTAAAAATCAATCTTTTTCTACCCAAAATTAGCAATAGTCCTAATGGTCTGGTTTTGGCTGAAAATGATGCCCCGTTCTTGGCAAAAAATTCTTGTACTTTTGACCATAGCTTTTAGCCAATTATATAGTTGTTTGTAATGAGGAAGTTTCATGACTCCCACTTCTAAAGATAGAGAATATTTGAGCCCAAATATGTATTTATTTAGCTTGGCATTTTCGAATATCCCATCCACATACATAGAGAGGTTAAGGAATTGGTTAGAATAGTCTCTGACCGACAATCCCCTTTATTCAAAAGCATACCACTTCTTTTCCAGCCTCTATTTTTCAATAGGTGATACAAATACTTTGATCATTGCTCTCTTTAACGCTTCCCATCTCAAGAACTCATGACCAATCTTTGACATGTACCGCCACCAAGTGTGTGCATAACCCTCCAAGTGTAGGGCTGCAAAATTGACTTTAGCATTTTCCGGTCTAGGATACAAAGAGAAATACATATCAAGTTTCTCAAACCATTCTTCTAATTGAGTGGAGGATGGATTATTGCCCTTGAAATTAGAAATGGTAATCTTCTCCTTTTATTCCCTCTCAAATTGATGTGGTTGACCATTATAGTGTTGCTGCCCATAAGGATTTGCACCAAATGAATTTTGCCTTTGAGTATCATTGCTCCATGTTCCATGAGCATAAGGTTGTTGTTGTCCTTGAGGGGTTCCAAATCCATGCGGCTAATTATATTGTCCGTGTGGCTGATAGAAATAATTACCCATGACATGTGGTTATCCATATACCCCTTGATGTTGTCCATACACAAGAGAAATAGATGAGAAATTTGGAAGCTAAAGTATGATTATGGCAATGAAATCATAATGGTTTGGTAATCATCAGCATCTATGAAAGCTCTAGGGAAAGATCATGTAATACATTTAGGTTTATGGATAAATTTCTTATCAATTTAACCTCTCTTTCATCAATTGGGTAAGCTTAGCAATAGACTATTCAACAAAGGTTAAAATATGTTTGAAAATACCAATTGTACTTGGGTTGAGGAATATTGTTGATGAAGAACCCTTTGACAAGAATGGCTTCAATTCAGCCTCAAATTGAGCAAGATTATTCATTATAAGCTTGCTCCATGTTGGATTTAAGCCTTGTAGCGTGCTCTTCTCCTTCAATCTCCATAGGTACTCCATTGAACCAAGATTTGTCGAATGTAGCCAAAAATGTAATGAAAACCTATAGTGTCCATATGGCTAGGTTTGCAGAGTCTGTCATCATGAAAGATAGAGTTATAGGCATGGCCAGAGGCTTTTAATTTGTGGCCTTTGCAGATCCAGCAGTTGTTGACAGAGTTATTCAAGAAAGACATATGATCAATGGACACATGGTTGAATGTAAGACGATTGTCCTCAAAGAAGAGCAGTAAAATTTTCCAGAAATAGCAATGCAACTTCTGCAACATAGTCTTGCTAGGATCAAGAAGGTCTTTGTTATCTTAGTTGAAATTTGCAGCAACAATAGGTGGTGATGATTCCTACTCCTACAACTTGCCAGACAACAATGACAGCAATGTCCATGTCCTCTGACAAATGCAAGCATACTAGGAGGCTCATCTACTGCTCAAAAAGGGTGACTGAACTTCAGAGATGTATGCTTGTAGAATGGCATGCCCCTGGTATCGGTGATGCGCAAATCTCCATATCCCAACACCTTCAACTTTCAAGAGCAGTGATTGTCTCTACACCACAAGATATTGCACTAATAGATGCTCGACTGGGTGCAACATTCGATAATGTGCAAATCTCGATATCTCAATGCCTTCAACTTTCATAGCACTGATGAACATGAGTTCACAAACATATGCTTGCATAATGATATGCCCTTAGTACTGGTGATGCATAGATCTCCATATCTCAATGCCTATTTTATCAGCCTCTACTTAGTGCTTCAAACTCTACACGATGCTCCTATTTTAGGCCCTTCCACCAACATACCTGAGATTATGCTTAGATGGAGCAACTTTAGGGAGAGATGATCAAGCTGGTGACTCTATTGTAGTAGCTATTACATGTCCATTCTTTGCTTTTGCAAACTCAGATTTAGCACCTTCTAGCAGCCATAGAGAAGTGCAAAAATCTCCTTTGGTGGCATCCTCTCCAAAGCTCCTATTTATTGAAGCATATATCAGAAAACATATTCCATCTTTGCTTATATCAAAGTTGACCATTGTTTGTTTCTTCAATCTTGTGGTCAAACTCATAAGCAAATTGTTGTCACTCCTAGTAAAGAAAGAAGAGGCTTAGAATGCTTGTTCATAAGAAGGAATAGTAGGAATTCTCCACCATGTCCAAAAGAGTGAAGGAGCCAATGTCTATGAAAACATTGCCAAGACAGTTCTTGCAAAGCTACAAAACGGGACTTCTACTAATGGATTGCGAGCTTTCCCGGACTCTAATAGAAAAGAACCCTGCAGACACAAAAAGAGAGAGATAGAGAGAGAGTGAGGGAGGGAGATAGAGAGAGAGGATGCAGGACAGCCAAGGCTGCCATCTGCTTGTTGTTCAGATGCCTCCCTGCAAGGAGGAATCCCCTAGCCTCATCATCCTTTAAAAAGGCTTTTGGTGCTGAAATCATTTTGGTCACAACTGAGAAGCTAGAGCCAGCAAATAGCAACATGAATAGAAATGAGAACAAGCAACAAAAGACTTACTTTGGTGGATTACTTCTCACGAGAAGAAAGATGCTTGAATGTAGACCTGTTGTTGATACACCCTGTGAATCATTCCAATCTTGATGGCAGGGTTGTCACGGTTGAAACAAAACCACCATAAATGGTGCTTGTAGGCAAGCTTAGATGTTGAAGAAGCTTGTTATGGAATCCCTTTGCAGGGTAGAAGCCATAGAATCAAGGTAGGAGCAGGGTTTATCCAAGGAATCCATGAAAGAAAGCTTGAAGAAAGAGAAGAAACCCCGTCTTTCAAAAAAGTAACTCAAGTTTGGTCTCCATTAAAGACTGTAGCCTTCATTTCATCCACCTTGCCCTAAATTTTGGTTAAAAATTTTGTCATGACCTGCCAAAATAGCTGGAGCTTGCCATTATCCATTGGTTCATGCCAACAACCTCCATCTTGGTCATAGTTTGTGATAAATCTTCATATCTAACCACAATTATGAAGGAACTAACTCCTGTGACTAAATTTAAACTACATTTTTCTCTTCCTATTCACTGCAACTAAATCTAATGCATGAAAATGACTTTTGACAAAATCTAAACCTATGCTCTAAAACCAATGTAAAGAAGGCCTATTCTACCATGAAAAATCAACAAAAAACTTATGCATTAAACTTTAAAATAATAGGAAATAGCATGAAATGCTTCATTCCAAGCCATGCCATATTCATCTTCCATTATACCATAGCACATTGTAGCCATGGAAGCTGAAATCAAGATACAAGAAGAATAATGCTTTGTACTCATCCCAAGATGGTGATGAACAAGCCCCTCCACATTAGTTGTTCTTGCCTTTTATAGTAAACCCTAGTACCCTCATGGCTAATGTATTTACATGGTTTTATTTTAGTAAAAGTAAGTGAACTAATGCAACTGATTTGATTCATTACAATAGTCCATAAGAACTAAGTTTCCCTCTTCATCATATGAGATGTAGGGGTTTACATGAGGCTCCTCATTGAGTAGTTCCTCTACATATAATGCATGAGCATCGCTTTATGGCAAGGTAATCATTAGTGTTGGAGGCCTAGGTATACTAGTTGGATGGATGTCTACAGTTTGGTTGGGGTATCTAATGATTAGGGATAGGTAAAGTTAATGGATCACCTTGATTGAGAGCTAATTTTAAGGTAAATTTAAAGGGAAAAAGTGGCCTAAGAGCTGTAAAAGTGGCAATTTTGGCAAAAATTGTAATCGCAAATTGAGGAGTTGGAGTTTTATTAAGTGGATTTCGATGTTGGGAATCCAATGCAAGTGTCCATTTGTTGATCGAAGTCCATTTGGCCCTCTATTTAATGGCTGCAAGTTTTATTGTTATAAAGTAGCTACTTGACTCAAAAGTTGGAAATAGCGTCCAAGAGGCCAACATAGTAGTTTTTTATGACGAGAATCTGCATATGTTTTTAAATTACAATTCTAAGTTTGTTTAGGCCTTCGATTTTAAGCACGCCACTTGTTGTGGCAGTGTAAACATGAAAGATATGAACTAGATAATTTGCAAGTTCGTGTTCATGAAGATTAAGAAGGCAACTAATGAAAAAAACTAAACGTGAGGATGGGGTGCATTTTTCGACATGCCCCTTCATGACCCCACAAAAGTGATTTTTCACTTAATCAAATCATAATGAACAACTGTGGCCATGGCTTCCCATAATTTTTCACTCTATTTTGTTGCAAATAGCAAGAAAAAAGATGCACTGAATGAAAAGAACAAAATCTAATCTTTCTTTCTTCTCTTTCTCTCTCACCATAATTCTTGTTTGTATGGGCTAAGAGAATGGGGGTGGGGAATAGGTGATGTTTCATTGGCAATATATAAGGAATGGAATGAGAAGCACCAAGGTGAGAATTAGCAATTGTGTGATGGCATTATTAGCTCCTTTTTTTGAAATACGATGTGTCACGTATATAAGAGTTATTGTAAGTGTTGATTTATTGTATATTATGTCGTATCGCTTGTGTCCATCTTAAAAAATGGTTGAAAATACTTGAGTTATATTTGTTAATGTCTAGAACCATTAAAAACTCAATTTCTTTTTGTCATTTACATAAAAAAATATTAAAAACACAAAACCTGAGATACAGGATTTAATGCAAAAATGGAGATTTTGTTGGATTTTGAGGATTCAATGTTGTTCACATACAATAATAATTGATATGCAAATCGACCATAGTCCATACTAGTCACATAAATAAAAATTTGAGAAAAATTAATCATTTATATTTAAATAAATAAATAATTGTAAAATAGTCTTTTTAAAAGAAAATATTAAGAAAAAATAGTTTTAATGTATCAAAAATTATAAAAAATTAAGAGTGCATATGTGGATGTATAATGAGGGTAGGGCATGAGGATTTGTCTTAGCCTACCTCCATTTATGTGTGAAAAGCACATACTTATTGCTTATTTGTACAAAAAATTACAAAAAAACCCTTTTATACCTATGTACGAAAGCAAAACCTAAGCAGTATGGAAAAAATGGATGAAAAGAGATGAGATTTGAATAAGTTCTGATTCCATTGCATATTGTGGCATATAGGCTTCGGTTTATTTAAGTTTAATGAGCTCAGTGGCATGAGATAGCTCGATACTATCATGTTGCAATGCAGCATAACGTTAGAGAAAAGCAATCGTTGAAAGACTATTTTTTCATGAGACTTGGTCGATTTATAGTCAAAATTGTTTGACCACAATGAGTCATACATTGCATTTGCATTTAAGCATTGTATTAAGAGGAAAAATCCTATATGCATAGCACCAATATACCTAGTTCTAACCAATGATGAGGGTGTGAGGTTCCTTTGCTACAATGTAGCACGATGATCTTTGGGGACATGTTATGTAAGGTTGAATATTCCTAGATCATCATATACATCATGAGAGAATTTCGGTATGTTTATTCTTTATGTTTGAGATAGCACATCCTGGGGCCAATACCTGGGGTGTAGGAGAGCCATAAAAGCCACAAAAATTAGCTTGGGAGGTACTCTATTTGTGTGTATAAGGAGGTGTTAGTAACCTATATGTATGGGATACTCCCTCCACTTGGAATCAAGATGGGAAGTATGTTGGGTTACAATTTGAAACTCATGTCTACAAACATATTTGTTAGATAAACCATTTCATAACATCCAAACTCTCCTAGCCGCAAGGCCATGAGGATTGTTTGGAGTGTGTAGGTAGGAGCCTAGCTAGAGCCTTAGAGCTAATGTTGGTCCCATTTTTAGTCCCGTACAGGTGGTTCATTTGCCATGAGCTATTACTAAGTGGTGATTTTCGAATCTTAGCCATAGAGGGATCTAAAAAAGTATAACCTTGACCATTAGGGATGTGCTAAAATATTCACAAATGGGGTTTGTCCAAGATTTAAAACACTTGGCTTACCCTATGCCGAACCTACTGATGGACCTAATTAATTATGCAAAAGCATGAATCCTCTCTATTAGAGATAATTCATGTAATGTGGAAAGTAACCATTTAGTGGATATTCCATCCTCTAGTATGATGGCATGAATTGAGGTTCCTCTCAGTGTGGTCTCTATGCAAGAGACATTGTGTACCACCATCCATTAACCTAGAACACCATATTAGAGAATTTGGGAGTTTTCCAAGTCCCAATTCAAATAAGTGATAAATATTTAACCATATGGCTAACTCTTGATTCATATTTGAAAGTGGGACTTGGGAAGGTAGCTTATATAGTATTTAGACTAGACTCCACCTTTAACTAAGACAACAAGATTCGACCATGCGGTCAAATAATAAAGGTATTGGGGTTTGCCAAAGTGCATGGAAATTTTCAAATTTCCTAATATAGTGTTCTAGAGGATATGCAACAAGTATGTTAAAACCCATGGCAATCATGGCATCGACTAATGATCATGCTAAAGTCATAACGCCATGGAAAAATACTAACACACAATGGAATTTAGTTGTGGCTGAAACGTCCCACGTGGTGGGTCACCATTGTGAAATATTAGGCCTCACAAGGACATTGAAAGCCTTAGTTGTTAAGAGGAAACCATTGCTCAAAAGGCACGACCCCCAATCTCTAAGTAAGGTTGATATATTTGTTTTAGGTGCGGGGCAAAAGCTCCTGCATAAATCTATTATGGAATTGTCTATGAACAACCAAGGGATGGAAGATCCTTTGAGAAAGGATCAGAGTGATATGCTGAAAGCTATAGGAATCCCTAGACTACTCTGTGAGTTGGTAGAAAGGGATGTCAATGGGAATATTAACCTTTCTACACCCGTAAAGGTGGAAACGAAAGACATTAGTGACCTTGAGATGCTAGGATTAGATCAATATGAATATGAAGATCTAGATGACTTAGTGTTGATCCTAAAGAAATGAATAAATTTCCTCCTTCTTATAGGGATCTTTTAGTGTTTTATGGGCTACTAGATGAGGATCCAATGTTGCATTTGGAAGAATACAATCTAACTTTTGTTGCAAGTGAGTTTGATTATATACATCGCATGCTCGTGTTTTCAAGTACCTTGAAGGGGGAGAGGCCACGAAATGGTATTGGAGCCTCCTAAGAGGGTCAATAAAAACCTTTGAGAAACTATGTGACAAATTCCTAGATGAGTATATGAAGAAGGTTCACATGACTTTAGTCTTCGAATAGCTTGCACTGATTTGGCAAGAGTCATATATCTCCATTAAAGAATATGCTAGAGCCTTTGATAATATTCTTCGGCTTTGGCCAAGAACAACCATTGTGTTGCTAAATGATGTGCTATGTGAGCTCTTAATGAGCGGCTTAATGATTAATGCACAAATCCAAGTGTGGATGCAAGATCCTAAGTCATTAAGTGAGGCTAAGATGCGGGTAGTTGAGTATAAGCAATATATTCAAAGATGTGGGGAAAACTTTTGGAGTTTCCCCCACTCATTGCAAGTGCATCTAAGTATACAACCTTTTCTACAAGAAGATAATTTACTTGCTAATACCAAGCCAACCTATGTGGGGGACCTTGGTAGTCTCAAAATCTCCAGGTAGGCAATGTGAATTCTATGTGCAGTGATAGTATGGTTCTTGGTGGAAAGGTTCCAAGCCAAGCAAGTCCCAGTAGGGCTTACAACACTTCCATGAGAGGTAGTTGTGAAGGAAAAATCAATAGAATTATTCAAACTACAAGTGTGGATGAGCATCCTATGAGTGGTTCTCATTTTTCTCCTAGAAAGGCTCTTGAGAGACATTTTCCATCTATAAGTGAATCATGCTTTTGGGTGGATATTGTTGCTTTTAGTAGTAAGAGCATGATTCCTATGAGTGAGAAGTTACATCGTAGACAGATGCAAGTAAAGGCATCCTATGTAAAGAAGATGTAGAATGCCAAAGGCCCACCTATGTTGGATGGAAGTCATGAGTATGTGAGGCTATTGGGTCATAGCAATAAGTTTGTGTTGAGTCCATTCGACTAATATGGAAAATTGAGGCAGTGCAAGAATATAAAGAGGAATGTGAGATGGGTTTGGAGGCCCAAAATCTCTGAAAGTGTGCCTAGTGTGTTAGATAAAAGGCCAAGAATTTCAAGTGCACATACCATGGTCAATTTCCAAGTGGATGAGACCAAAGGCCATAATGATACATCTAATAGCATGCACCACTCTAGGATGCATCTATGTGATGGGCCTAAGGATTGACACTCCACCTAGTTTGGATTGCAACATTGACACGTGCAATAATCCAAATACGAAGGTTTAAATGAGCATAAATTTGTGATTCTCTCTCTAGGAGGGATCTCTAGGAAGCCCAGACTACAAATCTATTTGAATGACAATGGAGATGGGACACATGATCCCAATGAGGTCATTCATTTAGCTAACAGCACCTAAGAAGGAATAGCCCATATCAACATTATATCAATGGGAAGGATTGAACTTGTGGATATACACAAGCTGAAGAGTAAACTTTGATGATTAGATTATAGTAAGCTAACTTGCATATGTAGCATGAGGCTAGCCCTCCCATCTTATGTCATTTTTGGTTTAGCTTGTTTAGTCTTACAAGATGCAATGCATATGCCAAGAAGACCATATATTTGATAGATCAAAATGACCTATTCTCTTTAGGCCAAAAGGTCCCTGTGTCTGTTTGGTGTAGGTGTATTTGATGGTTATTTATTTTAGTGTTGCACTAGACAACTTTGAAGAAGCACCTAGAGGGAGCCAATTGCTAATGAAAGCTTTTTGTGGCGAGCACATGTGATATCTTTCATTTCCAAGTTATTCTCCCTTAAGAAAAATGTGTTATGTGTATTTTGGGGATTTTTCTTTCTTGTGTCAAGGATTGGAAATCAATCCATGAAGTCTCAAGATTAGGTTAGGTATGTGTAGGGAGGTTTGGAGCAGTTGTCCGCTCCTACTAACCATGTCGCACTAGCCTACTAGGGAGCTGGCTCTAGGAATCCCTCTTAGTTGTGAGGAAACTAGAAAAGCCTGCTAAATAAAACAGAAAGATAATCAATGTATTTGAAATATATATAAAATGGAGATGTGTAAAACAAGGTTCTAACCCCTGCAATAAGGAAAAATAAAGACAAGAAATTTTCAATGAGTTGATATTCATTGCTTTGTGAAGCCTTGATAGATTCCTAATGATAAGTCAGACCAATACCTTATCTTCCTGGGAGTGGCATTTTGCCCAAAAGGAAATAAGGATGGTTGGAGTGAAAATAAAAGGAGTGGGAATAAAAAGGAAAACTGTGTCCCCTCGCAAGAGCTTGGTAGATTCTTAGGTATCGAGACTAGACCTAAGACCAATGGCGTCTTCTCCTTGGGTGACAATATGCTCTTTACACATCCGAGTACCACACGAAAAATAATAGAGATTGAGATAAATGGAAAAAAATATATCAATGAGACAGGCTAGAGGATTACTTGCCTAGTAGGAGTTCTTAGTCTAGTTGTCTTGGGTTAGGTAGGCACGTCAAATCACCACTTAGAATGACTCATTTGATAGCTCTTTTAGCCGGTCTGTATTGAAGCAATTGGTTAGCAACTAGCTTTTGACTTCTTTGTTAGATTATGCTAGACCTATCTCTCATGGAATTCATGCTCTAATTTTGTCAGAGGATAGGGTGAGAGCTATGTTATGCTATATTGCGTATTTTATTTGAATCAACTTGATGTTCTTTATGGTTCTATCTATGTGTAGATCAGTTCGTGGCTTTGACAGGTTGAGTCCTTCCATCCCGTGGTTACCAATGAGAGCTAATTTTAGGGTGAAATTCAAAGCACAAAAGTGGCTCAGGAGCTGTAAAAGTGGCCATTTTGGTGAAAATTATGTCGATCGCATATCAAGAAGCTAGAGTTTTCATAGGTGGATTTCGATGCCGAGAATCCAATGCAAATGTCTATTTGTCGATCGGAGTCCATTTGACCCCCCATTTAATGGCTGCAAGGTTTGGCATTCTAAAGTAGCTACTTCATTTAGAAGTTGAAAACAGCGTCCAATAGGTCAAACTAGTAGTTTTCAATGTCAATAATGTGTCTATGTTTTGATATTTCAATTCTGAGTCCGTTTTAGGCCTCCAATTTTAACCAAACCACTTATCGACAATACGAATGCGAAGGAGATGAACTAGATAATTTGCAAGTTAGTGTTAAAATATTAAGAAGGGAATTATGCAAAAAACTAAACGTGATGGAGCACGTAGCATTTTTCGAAAAAAAACCCCTTCATGGCCCCAAAAATGTAATTTTTCACATAATTGAATCATGATGAGCAGTCCTGGCCATGGCTTCTTGCAATTTTTTGCTCCATTTTTCCACAAACAGTAAGAAAAATGATTCATTGAATAAAAAGATCAAAATCTAGTCTTTCTCTCTTGCCATAATTGTTGTTTGTATGGACTGAAAAGATGAGAGGAAACGGGCATGGGTTTGTGGCAAAATGCAAGGAATGGAGTAAGGAAGCATGAAGGTAAGCATCAATAGCTATGTGATGGCATAAACAGCTCCATTTTTTGAAATATGATGTGTCACAAATTCGGGATTTAGTGTAAGTTCCAATTTATTGCATATTATATCATATATCTTGTATATTGTAAAAAATGACAAAAAATGCTTGAGTTATGTTTGCCAATACTTAGAATCGTAAAAAAATCAATCACTTTCAAACATTTACATTTAAAAAACATTAAAATCGCAAAACCTAAGATGCGAGATTTAATGCAAAAATGGATATTTTGTTAGGTTTTGAGTGTTCAATGTTGTTCACATGGAATAATAATTGATATGCTAATCAACCATAGTCCATACTAGTCACATAAATCAAAAAATTGGAAACTTTTAATAATTTATTTTTAAATAAATATAAAAAATCATGAAAACTATTCTTCTTGAAGAAATTAGTTTTAATGTGTCAAAATTTATAAAAAATTAAGAGTGTGTATGTGGATGTATAATGTGGGTAGGGCATGAGGATTTGCCTCAATCTCTGCCTCCATTTATGTGTGAAAAGTGTGTATTTATTACTTATTTATAGAAAAGATTATGACAAAATCTTTTTATACCTATGCACGAAAACAACACCTAAGCGATAGGAAAAAAGATTTGAAAAGAGATAAGATTTGAATAAGTTCTGATTCCATTGCAACATATAGGCTTCAGTTTATTTAAGTTTGATTAGCTCAATAGCACAAGTTAGCTCAGTATTGTCCCTTTGCAACACAGCATAACATTAGAGAAAAGAAATCATAAAAATATTATTTTTGTATAACTCTTGGATTTAAATATTTGAGCACAATAAGTCATACACTTTGCATTTGCATTTAAAAATGGTATCAAAAGAAAAACTCTTGGATGCATAGCACACGTATACCTAGTTGTGACCAACACTGAGGGTGTGAGGTTCCTTTACTGTAGGATAGTATGGTGATATTTGGAGAGACATTATGTGTAATGTTGAAATATTCCTAGATCGTTATATATCATGAGAGGATTTTATCACATTTGTTCTTTATTATTGAGACGGCGCATCTTAGGGCCAATTCTTGGGGTGTAGGAAAGCTATAAGAGCCACAATAATCACCTAGGGATGCTCTATTTGTGTGTATAATGATGTGTTAGTCACCTATATGTATGGGATACTCCCTCTACTTAGAGTTGGGATGGGCAATATATTGGACTATAGTTTGAAACTCATATTTACAAATGCATTCATTAGATAAATCATTTCATAACATTCAGACAATCCTAGCTATGCGAGGCCGTGGGGGTTTTTTTGAGTGTATAGGAGCCCAACTACAACCTTAGAGCCAATGTCAGGCTTGTTTTTGGTTCCGACATTGACCAAATTGGATACTGCTATTGATAAGGTTTTTGGTATAATAAGCATCGAGGCAATCTACAATTGATAACTTCATGCTTGTACCTGCTGCAATTAGCACAAGTCTTAGAGATCTTGGCTCAAGACTCTCTGTCGACAAATGGTTACCTCCAAAGTGTACATGTACACCTTGGATGTTTGTTCTAGTAGGTCTTGGCAAGGCATCTTGAAAATTTACAATCTCTAGCTTGAGATTAGACATCTCCTGAGATAAGTCCACTTTCTTGCCTTTATCCTACACTTCAGATGTTGCTTGCTCACTGCATATGGTTAATCTTTCACTATGAATAGTGATGATTCCTACCGAATGTGTGGCTTTGTTGCTCCATTCCTTTAGCAATTTGTCCACCTTGATGGCCTCATCAAATACATTTTCCAATAATCTCTCTATAGGCTCGAGTTGCTACCCAGGGCTTTGTACAACTCATTTTCTATCCCGTTAATAAAGACAATTGACACAGTGCTAGGCATAAGTCTCTCAAGTTCTGGGATCCTCTTACAAGATACTTCTCAGATGGGTGACGTAATCTCAGATTTCCTCCTTGTTCTTCTGGCTCACATTCATGCGCTTGACAATTAGATTACCAAAGTACCCAATTGCTAGGAAGCATTTGATGAACAAGTTCTTGAGAGTGTCGAAACTATTCCTTTTGGTGTCATTGAGGGTTGTAAACCATGTTTGGCCTTTTTCCCTAGACACAACCCAAAAGCTTATGCTCTCTTGTCAACATCCATGAGGTTGTTTGCCTCATAGACCTATTTGAACTATTCAACAAAGTTTTAAGGGTCATCTCCTACCCTATACTTGTTGACCTGCTTTCTGAAAATTGGTATTTTCACTTGGTTTCTAGCCTTTGGTGCTGCTCCTACTCCGATCAAGAAAGTGGTAGCTAATGCAGTACTTCCCTTCTCTATGAGGTCCTATCCACCCAATAACCGCTTGAGAATGAGTTCAGAGGGACTGAGGTTAGAATTGGATGTCTCTATCTCCCCTGCCTTTTCTCTAATTGATGTCCCTCCAACTAGATCCAAGATATGTTTGATTTGACCCTACTTTGTCTCCTTTCTTCACTCTCTAACCTTTGATTTCGTGTAGACCTTGCAACTTGATTAATGAGATCCCTGCTCAGCTTCCTCTTTGGCTTCTACATCAACCATCATCTCTTTCACATCCTTCCTCTATGTTCAACCCCCATGTGTTGGTCATAGAGTGATATTAAATGTTGGATATTTGTAGGGAACTCCATAGCATCCAACTCTAGACTATCCATGTTAGAGCTCATCCTTGCCATGATCTCTCATTGCCCTTGGTGGCTAACAAGCTCCTAGATGAAATTGATGATTTTTGGCAGTGTCAAGAATGTACCTATTAGTCCCCTTTAGAAGGTCACACTGCTCTTATCATGTGTCTCAGAGAATTAATGTGCCAAGTACTTGTCAAGATTGTGGGAGAGAAGGAAGGAGTCTCACTTGTAGCTTTCTTGCTTGCACAATGGGGGAATACACACAAGGATGGAGGCTGAAAATAGTTTTCCTCTTCTTAGTTGTGTAAGCCAAAAGAACTCTAGTACAAAGAAATAGAAGAACCCTATATATGGGTCTCAAACCAAAATCAACTAACTAAGGTGGCATACTAACTGAGCCACGAACTAGAGTAGATAAGGATAGCTATCATGTAGCTATTATTCATGGGCGGTGTACCAACCGTGTCTGCAACTGACAAGTCGGTGACATAAATACACAACGGTCACCCTGGCATATCACGAGTGGAGCTCGATATCTCAACACTCCCCCTTGAGCTCAATCCCAATTCGTGCACACCAAGCAGGTCTCTGAACTTGCGCAGCTTCTCTACGCCCAATGCCTTCGTGAATATGTCAGCTACCTAATCCTCTGTGCTGACATAAACTAGATCAATAAGACCCAGTAAAACCCTCTCTCGCACATAGTGATAATGCACCTCAATGTGCTTTGTTCTAGCATGATATACTTGGTTATTTGCCAAGTGTATACTACTCATGTTGTCACAATAAATGACAACTGGTCCATCTGTAGACTGATGCATATCATAAAGTAGCTTATGCAACCAAGCTACCTCACATGCAGCCATTGCTGCACCCCTGTACTCAGCCTCTGTGCTCGACAAGGCAACTGTAGGCTGTTTCTTGCTGCTCCAAGTGACTGCAGCACTCCCAAAAGAGAACACATATCCACTGGTAGATCGTCTATCAGAAATACTACCAGCCCAATTAGCATCAGTGTATCCATGCAACTGTATCTGAACCCTAGTCTCATAAAATAGTCCATACTGCAATGTGGACTTCACATACCTGAGTATGCGTCTAGCCGCATCCAAATGTGGTTTCCTTGGAGCCTGCATAAACTGACTTACCAATCCAACAGCATAGCTCAAATCTGGCCTGGTAATAGTCATATAAATCAAACTTCCTACTATGCGTCTGTACATAGTAGGGTCTTCTAGAAGCTCACCTGCATCTGTGCTCAGCTTCACATTCAGCTCCAAAGGAACTGAAATAGGCTTACAGCCTGTCATCCCATATTTGGACAGCATGTCCAATCCATACTGCCTCTGCAAGAGCTGTATCCCACTTGGTGATCTAATCACCTCAATGCCCAAGAAATAACGCAGCTCTCCCAAATCCTTCATCTCAAACTTCTGCTTCAATAGCATTTTCACATGAAGGATATCTTCATCACTGTCACCTGTCATAATCAAATCATCAACATAAATAACAAGTAGCATAATACCTTTCTCTATTTTTCTCACATAAAGTGAGAAATCTGCCTTGGAAATCTGAAAGCCAATAGTGACAAGATATTGTCCTATCTTGTCAGACCATGCTCTAGGTGCTTGCTTCAAGCCATACAAGGCTTTCTTCAACCTGCAAACAAACTCAGGATGAACAGCATGCACATAACCTGGTGGCTGCTCCATATAGACCTCTTCTTGCAAATCACCATGCAAGAAGGCATTCTTTACATCCATCTGATGTAAAGACCATCCCTTTGATGCAGCCATAGCAATGACTGCTCTTACGGTTGCCATCCTTGCAACCGGACTGAATGTTTCTTCATAGTCAATGCCATATGTTTGTGCATACCCCTTGACTACTAATCTTACCTTATATCTGTTCACAGAACCATCTGCATTGTGCTTCACCTTGCAACAAATTCCCAATATCCTTTTCCCATAAGGAAATTCGTCATTCTAAACTTCCATGCTTGGAAGTTGTTCTTGTCAAGCTTTTCAGTGACAATCTATGAGAGAGAATCAGACGCCATTACAGAACACTGCAAAAAATTCTGTCACTGCAAAGAACACAGCTTCAGCCTCACAAAGGCAAATCTGCAAAACTGACGAAAGTGGTATTTGACCACACAGTCACTTCCTAGTGACGATTTTGCATCAACAGGCAATAGGGATGATTCTGTAACTCCCAATGTCTCTGCGCACAAGCATACGATGCAATTTCTACAGTAACTTTTCACCGACCTCTAGAACAGTGGCTGCACAGCATAAAACTGGGCCTTTTCCTGAGTGTGTGCAGAAAACTTCCGCCTCCAAAACAGGCCCCGAAATGGCCTCAAATCAAAAAAACAGGGTCACCAAGGGCTAAAGCCCTTACCCGCAGCATATATTGCCCTCTTGCTTCACCGCGAAGGGCGTCTCAACCTGAGATAATGCACTCCTGCACTTTCCGGCTGTGCTACCTGCAGAGATCTGCTCCCAAAACAGAAAATGAAAGCAACACTGCTCCTCTTACCAGAACAGAGCGAGCTTGGCTTGCTTTCTTGAGCTCCTTACCACGAACAAGGCTCTGATACCATGTCAAGATTGTGGGAGAGAAGGAAGGAGTCTCACTTGTAGCTTTCTTGCTTGCACAATGGGGGAATACACACAAGGGTGGAGGTTGAAAACAGTTTTCCTCTTCTTAGTTGTGTAAGCCAAAAGAAATCTAGTACAAAGAAATAGAAGAACCCTATATATGGGTCTCAAACCAAACTCAACTAACTAAGGTGGCATACTAACTGAGCCACGAACTAGAGTAGATAAGGATAGCTATCATGTAGCTATTATTCATGGGCGGTGTACCAACCGTGTCTGCAAATGACAAGTCGGTGACATAAATACACAACGGTCACCCTGGCATATCACGAGTGGAGCTCGATATCTCAACAGTACTAAGATGGGTTTCCTTCGATACCCTTGTTGTTTTATAGGAACATTCACTTCTTTTTATATCACTGTGTAGAGATGTTTCGTTGTTTCACTGCCTATTCCCTTAAGTGAGTCACGAGGCTTCCTTGTTCCCTTCTTTTGCACTTTAAGCATTCAAGCTGGTGTAATTGCCAAGGTTCTTCTTAAGGATCAACCCCCCTTCCTTTATGCCATTATCCTCTCTCTTTTCCTGGGCTTATAAAGCCTTCAAGCTATCCAAATTTGTCAATATGGTGTATTCATGAAGTATCTAACACAAGTTTTTGTTTTGCCTTGAGTGTTAACCCTTCTCTAGCAATTCTCTGGGTGAGTTCTGATGTTTTTGTGTTACAAGCTCTCTACTTGAATGTTGTGGTTCAAGCCCTCCCTTATTGGTCAATTGTGATTACGACTATTCTAGTCCCACTCAAATATTCATGATATGGAGAGTTACTTGGAGTCTTTGATTTCAAGACTGCCTTGGATACTTATCTCGACTGTGTAAGTGATTTGGTATTGTGTGGTCGATAGCACTAGTTGCAATGGAACTTTCCTTTTGGGGAGGTGGTTGCTATAGTACTTCCAAAGTTGTGTAGCAGCACCAAGGTGTTTGCACAAGAGAGATCCAACTCTCGAGGTTGGATCAAAGCACTCTAACTCCCTTCAAGGGCACAACTCTCAAAAGGTGAACAAGGCAAGTGCTAATCCTCTAAGATGAGCCTCGTGGTTATGTATCACTTGATGAGTACTTGCAATGGATAGAGAGTGTCGACACTTGAGTCCATGGACTGCAAGTGTATGCCTTGTACTCAAGAAAAATGGGAAACCCTTTCTACTATGAAGTTTAAGAGAGCTCAAATCATTTCTAAGATGTTATTAGTTCTTCTCATAAGGTCATGAAACTACTAAGTGATTTACCAACCCATCTTAGTAGTATGTGGAGTGTCGTAGCTCAAGGTTGTGATCGCCCTACAATTCCACAAGGTTGCGAGCTACCCCCTTTGACTTAGGAATGGATTTTGTACGAATGACCTAGTGACCTTCAATGTAAAGAGGTGGATCACTAAACTAAATACAAGTCATCCCTTCTAGATCCAAAAAGGCAAGCTTGTCACTAGACTATGTCTAGTTGCCCACTTCCTAGATGCCGATCAACTCATAATGGATAGCTGAGAATGGGAGGGTCATGTTTAGTGCAAAACCTACAATTCAGCCCAAAAAACCTACAATTCTCAAACCGGCTAGGATCAATCAACCTAAACTATGTCTGTTGGGAGCCGCAAATCTCTTTGAGCCCCCCAATTGACATGTCAATTGCTTGTAATAGCACTTTTGACTCTAAGTGGTTCAACCCTCCTCCTTCGCTAGAAATATCTATGAACTTTTTGGTGTGAAAGCAGAACCCAATGCATCTTATGCATCAGCCCTTATCTCCTCAAACTATATACTCTTCCGTCCCCATAGAAAAGAGCCAGTCAACCTCTTGCAGAGGACTTTCTCAACGAATCATGCAACCCTAGAAACATTATGGTTAGTACTAAAAAAACATCAAAGAATTTGTAGGTTTGCAGCATACTTTGGCTGATCACATTAAGAGTTTACGAATTCCCAACAAGTTCTGGACACCCACAACTAGTCATTTTAGTTAGTAGTGATGTCATGGCAACTAGTATATCTATCTATTCACCGCAATTGGCTCCAATGCCTGATGATTTGATGTTCAGCCCAATATCAAAAAATTTTACTAAAAAAACACAATAAATTACAGCAAATACAATCTCGAATGTGTCATCAATAAAACACCTACAAGTAGCCTACTAGACAATTACCGACTAGCTAGTCATCATCCCACCAGCTTCAAAAAAACCTTTTAATCCCAACCAATGAGCATTCAAAAATTTCATAGAGATTTTACGATGAAACTCTAGCCAACTTAGTTCCAAAACTAGTCCACACAATAGTTCCATACTAGCTCTCGTAAATCATGACTATATCCACTCATAGTATGTCCTTGGTACCTATCCTGTGCAAGTCTAGTTGGCTATCATAAGATCACCAATATTCCACGAAATTTCATGTCAAAAACTGAATTTTAGGTTGAATTACTGATGCTAAATGACCAGCACTCTTCTCCCTCTTCATGCACTTATATTCTAGTCTTTTAGGCTACACGTGGGAACTGTGACTAACTAGTTGTCAAGATGTTGCCACTACCTTTGCCTATTTTGTCCAAGCATCCATTCTCATAAAAAATTCAGCATAAATCTTTAAAAAACCAACAAATCTCTAGCATTACCCACATTACTTTACGATTTGAAAATATGCTCCAAGACATACAACTAGCAAACAATGTACCTAGTTGTTACAAGTCCAATGCTTCTAAGAGCCTCTTGCTTAATTCATCAAAATTAGAAAATCCAAATTTATTACAAAAAATCCATCCTATTTTTATACTCATTATGAGTGTCTTTTTTTCCTATACAAAAATCGCAATGATATCCGCACTCAATGCTCTTTGCGGGTACTTGATCGTTAACTGTAACTAGATAGTTGCCGTCAAACTCCCTATCCATGATATGTCAATCCATCCCATGATGAAAATTGATGAAAATCAGTAAAATCAAGAGAAAAACTTGCAACTTATATGGCTTTCCAACCCACGAAGCTCATCCAAGTGCTTAAGCACATGTTCTTGCCTCTATTGCATCATGAGATTTATTGATAAGTGAAATTGTTTTGTTTTATTTTTTCCAAAAAAAATTATGAATCAAAACTATTTTTCCCTAATCTAGAAAAAAAATATCCCAATCCAACCTATCCTATGAAAAGAAAAATATGTGAGGTTTCCATATCAAGTCCACGGCAAGAAAATCCATCTTGCTCGGACAGCATATTCTACTTGCCGTCCATGATCAAAGACTCGACAAGAGTGATACCATCATATCCTCACAACAACGAAACCAAAATGTAGGTTTGAGTCCCTACTTGCCGGATCTAGATGGGAATCACACATCACTCATGTGCCCTGTCTAACCGAGTTTGCTCACGGTCTCTCACCTCCTCGTGAACTCTCTTTTCATCAAATCTCTCTCACTCTGCTTAGGTATGGATAGCTACCCACGGCCCACCAAGCAAGAAGAATACCAAAAGAGAATAGTCGAAATAGGAGGCTCACCATGTTGTAGTCAAAGCTTTGATGACTCCACTAACGTCTACAGTCGAGCTCCGCACTTCTAGCTCAGTCATCCCTTGCATGCATAAAGAAAATCCTCTTGCTCATTTGTCCAAGACAAGATGGTTCCACCTTCTCTCTCTCTCTCTCTCTCTCTCTCTCTCTCTCTCTCTCTCTCTCTCTCTCTCTCTCTCTCTCTCTCTCTCTCTCTCTCTCTCTCTCTCTCTCTCTCTCTCTCTCTCTCTCTCTCTCTCTCTCTCTCTCTCTCTCTCTCTCTCTCTCTCTCTCTCTCTCTCTCTCTCTCTCTCTCTCTCTCTCTCTCCCTCTTAAACTCTCTACTCACCTGATGTTGCAACTCTATCTCTCTACCTCTCAATCTGGGAAGAAATCCCAAGAGGGTGAGGAAAAAGGGTAGAGGACCAAACACAGAGCAAGAACCAACACACAAGCCCGCACAAGACCTCTCTCTCCATGCCTCAGAATGCTTGTATACTCAAAGTACTCACCTTATATATGAAGTTTTAATCTTTTGAAGCTTGGTCAGGGCCCTATTCTCTATTGGCGCCCACTGCCCATTCACTTAAAACTTGCCCTCAAGGTCCTATGACCCTTCGAGCTATTTATTTTCCTCAAGAGGCTAACTCATGCACCCCTGCATCATTAATTGTGCTTTTGATTTTAAATGTTGTATGGGAGCAAGCCCAATGCTTGAGAAATTTTAATTTTATAACTTCTATTTGTAGGCAGCATGGCATTAAATGTTGGCACATTTAATGTTAGTCCATCGTCTTTTCCTACTACTTGCACTTCCTTTGACACCGGTTTCCAATCTTTCAGTTGCTTTTCTCTTTTTCCTGTTACCCTTAGTTGTTTCCTCTTGCATGCTCCACTTTTGTCCAAGTTTGTCTTTTTTTACTAAATCGGTTAATAGTGGGCATCCAACTGTAAAGCATCACTAGAAATATATGTCGATACATGTGCTAATCATGTCAATGGTAAGAATGCAAAAATGTTCACCGAAGTACATGAGAGCTCGTGTTGAGCTTGAAATATCAACAAAAAATAGAACATTAAAATATAAAGCATGGAAAAAGAATAGGGGTGCCACCCATGATTAAATGAATAAAATCCTAAAGATCAATAAAAAATTCATTCTTACATGTGCTAAATCCAAATCTTAACTTTCTAACCCTTTGCTTTTTACCTTGGATAAAGAAAAACAATTGGGGTTTTGCTTTCTGAACCACATGAGAGAGAGAGAGAGAGAGGGGGGGGGGAGGAGAGAACTACAAGAACATAATTCGAGAGATTGAGAGCTTGAGAGGGATTATGGATGACAGAGATACCATCATGGTACCCATAGCATCATCTTCATTTGGTTTTCTACTCCTCTTCTTTTTATCTCTTTGCATGTTCACTACTTAGTAGGATATCAAGGGGAGGAACTTCTCCTTCCATAATGTGTGGCTTTTTTCCTCTCAATCTCACCCCAGCAAACAATGATAAACTATGCCTAAGCACACAATAGGAGCTTCAAAGATTGATATGTGATAACAAACATTCCTCAAAATCAAAGGTTCTTCACCATTTTGGAGGGCTTAAAAATGAATTGTGCATCACTACAATCTATCAATAGGAATCAAAAGTAGCTTATTTAAACTCGTAGGTTTTTACTAGATCATGTTTACTAAGTTCTATAATTTTTTTAATCTTTCCTTGATTCAAGTGAAAATCAAGAAGGGGTATTGAAAACCTAAAATTTCATGTAACTTGAGTATACCATTGCATGCATAGCGCCTATGGGATTGAACTAGTCATTATTGGGAGGATTTTAGTGCTTATATTCTGCAATATTGATGCTTTTCTGTTTGCATGTAGATTCTTAAATACATGAGAGTAAATTTTTCATAACTTCTTGATTTACCCAACTCTTGAATTCCTTGCAAAGTTTGAACATCAAAAATTGTTTGTACTTTGATATGGAGCATTGTCTTGGGAAAAATTTTGCAAAATGGCTATGTTGCAACCATAAAATAAACTTTGAGAGCCCAAAACTTGCAAACTCATGATATTGGATTGATTAATACTTCAATTTTCATCATCCTTGTGTCTAGGACTTTTGAGAAATCAATTGACAACACAAGCTTGCATCTTGAGACTTTCTATCCACTAGAACGTTATCTTGAATTGGGTCTTGTCCTACATGTATGTTTTGGCTTGAAAACATTTCTAATACTTTAATGGCTACAAAACCTAGTTATAGCTAATGATAAAATCTCATTGGAACATGTTCACACCTTTGGAACTTACAAAGGGTGCTTCGCTCATGATCTTGCACCTAGTTCTTGTCAAGAAGATTGTTTTCTATAGACAATTAACTTATCTTGAGATATGCTTCCAAGTCAACCTTAAAAGCTTCAAAACTATAAATTCAATGTATTGGGTTTGGAATACCTAGATCTAACTAATTGTTAACAGTCATAACTCATAAGAAGGCAATTGACTCCATGATTCATCACCTATAGTATTTTAACATTAACTAGAATATTATGTTGCGTAGTACTTTGAATTGACCGCTTTTTTATGTCAAAATCACATGTAAAACTTTTCAACCTAAAAAATAGAGGTATTGGAGCTACAATAGCTCAATTTGATTCACTTTGAGCCTTTAACACCACTCAAAGGAGTTCTAACTTAGTGATTTTGCGCTCTTAGTATTACAATTTATCATATGTATCAAGAAGCAATTTGTCTTGTTTGATTTGATTGCAAAATTACTTCTAAGATTATATTTTTTTAAACACGAGGTATTCCCACTTGAGTCCTCTAAGTTGGCACCACCTAGAAATAAAGAATCCCTTATAGCAATTGGAACTAGGAACCAAGCCTTTGAACATCTTGTTGAGCTAGTGAGCTAGCTTAACAACTTGGAGTGAAATAGCTACATCTACATCTCCAGTAAATATTCAAGAAATTCCCACATTGAATACATCAAGGAATGAATTTTGAGTCACTACCTTGTCTTGAACATCAAAGAAGGGACAAAAAAGGTATTGAACTACCTTGTGTACCATCCCTAAGGCCACCTTGCCAACCTAGAAGCTTGAAACTTCAATAGAGGCCATTCTTGCTCGAGTGGCACAACACAAGGTATTCCCACATTGAATAATTTGAGGTCACATTTCTAAACTTGAATCATTGCATTATTTCTTGAGCTCAAAATTCCATTTCCTCATCCATATGTCATGAGAACTATTTGTACATGATCTAGGGAATTCAAAATTTATTGATAGAATTGATAAGGAGACCATCTTGGATCCTTGGATACCTTGAGTTAATGCAACTAGGAGACAAGAATATCTCCTCAAGATTCCTTCAAAGTAGAACCCCTAGGTAGCACATGGAAAGACCTTCTAGCCTAGCAAGAGGCTTGATATTTGACTAAAGCTTGAAAAGTGATCTCTCCTAGCACATAAAAAACCCTCAATCTATTGGTTTGATAACAAATAAATCCTACACTAAAAATTCTAGCTCTATTATTATTTTACTATCTTGAAGGCTTAACATCTTGCTTAATGTATAAACTTCAAAACAAGTGAATATAACTTGAGAAGGAAACATCTTGCTTCTAAGTTGAGAAGGAACCCATCATTGTGTCTCATTGTCTCATCAAAGAAAAAATCAATGTAAAATATTACACGGCACAGCGAACAGAATCTGAGAAAGAGATAGAGAGTACACAACAGATAAGAGGAGAATCAGTAAATTCTTTAGCTCCAAACAACTGATACAAAGATGGCTCTGTCCACCTGTGCGCTTCCACTGTGTGAAGCTTAGATGGCGATCTAGACAGAAGATAGGTGAAGAGCTTAAGGCTAGCTGGTACAACAACTCTGACTGGGTGAAAGATGAATGATCGATGGCTGTGAAGGGGTTTAGCTTTTATAGCCTGCGAAGGCCATTAGGTCGGCCTAACCAACCTACCATATAAGCCTCCACTAGTCGGTCAGGGAATATTCCCTTTACCATCGGGCCGGGGGCAGCACCCCGGGACCCCCCCAGCCAGGGGCTGCTTCCACGGTCCCCCGGACCCCAAAATAGGGGCCCCTTTTAACTCCCTTACCCCGCAACTCGATGCAATGCGCCTCGAGTTGCTACTAGCTTAACCACTCCGTCTAAACCAAAGATTAGGCCCACAATGGTCACCTTTTTTGCCATCCGGTCACATAGACCTCATCTGATATTCAAGTCAGGACTCAACCAATGTCCGGGCTCACATTTGGCTTCTCCTCATAATGGGGGCCTTACAACTTTGAGCACCATGGACCATTGGTGGCACCTAATAAGGGTGGGACATTGATCATATCTAACACCCCCCCTCAATGTCCACCCATAGGTAAACTATCTCCTCGGCCCAATGCCGAGTCTCTGAAGATGAACTTGAAGCAGATCCTTCATAAGTGCTTTGGTGAAGATATCTGCTCCATTCTCCTCTATTGGATAGTAGACTAGTTCCACTATCCCATCCTCCATCAAATCACACACATAGTGATACTGGATCTCTATATATTTGGTGCGTGCATGAAACACTGGATTTTTGGCAATGGCAATGCAACTCTAATTGTCACATCTCAGCATAGTTGGTTCTTCATCCTGCACTCCCATATGCCATAGAATCCTTCTCAACCATACAGCTTCACATGCAGCAAAACAAGCTACCTTGTACTCTGCTTCAGTAGAAGACAATGCCACTGTTGGCTGCTTCTTACTAATCCAAGAGAAAATTCCTGAACCCAAAGAGAAACAATAACCAGAAACTGACTTCCTAGAATCAATGTCTCATGCCCAATCTGAGTCACAGTTCCCCACAAGAGAAGTTTCAAAACTGTATGTGATACCATAGTCAAGAGTTTCCTTCAAGTATCTGAGCACCTGCATCCCAGCCTTCCAATGACTCTCATGAGGCTTGTTTGAGAACCTGCTCAAAACACCAACAACAAAACTGATATCTGGTCTGGTGTTACACAAGTAGATCAGACTGCCGACCAACCTCCTATACCTCTCAATGTCTGCTAGTGCTGATGTATCCTCAATGGATAACTTTGCATTCACTTCCATAGGTGTAGCTATCTCCTTGCACTCAGTCATGCCAAATGCCTTCAAGATCTCCCATGCATACTTCTTCTGAGAGATGAAGATCTTTCCTGGCTCTTGCCAGACTTCAATCCCCAAACAATAGTGCGATAAGCCCAAGTCTATCATTTCAAACTCAGAACTCAAAGCCTTTCGAGTTTGGTTGATCATATCTTCATAGTCACCTGTAATAAGAAGGTTGTCCACATATAGGACACTCACTACAGACTTTTTACCATCCCTGTAAACATACAAGTTAGCATCTGAGGCACATCTTTTGAAGTTTAGGTTTAAAAATAACTTATCTATCCGCTGGTACTATGCTCTGGGGGCTTGTTTCAGCCCATACAATGCCTTCTTTTGCTTACACACTTTGTTCTCAGAATGGGGGGCCTCAAACCCTGGTGGCTGAGCCACGTACACCTCCTCCTTGAGGTCACCATTTAAGAACGTTGACTTAACATCCATTTGGTACACTGGCCACTTCTTGTAGGCAGTTGCAAGTACCGTGCGAATAGTGGTTATTCTGGCAGTTGGGGCAAATGACTCTTGAAAATCAAACCCTTCAACTTGTGAAAATCCTTGGGCAACCAATCTAGCTTTCTACTTTTCTAAGGTACCATCAGCCTTGTACTTTACCTTCCAGATCCACTTGTTGCCAATAACCTTCCTCTTTGCTTGTCAATCCACTAGCTCCCGTGTCATTATTCATTATGCTGTCATACTCCGCTTGCATAGCAGCCTTCCATGATGGATCTGCAAGTGCTTCTTCTAAGTCAGTTGGCTCCTTTACTTCTCTCATAATCTCAACCATCAAGGCCATATTGACTATGTGAGCAGAAGCCCTCCTTTGCTCCTCTATTCTCTGAGACCTCCTTGGTCCGTCTGCCTTCTCCTCAACAGATGCAAGTATAGGATTATTGTGGTCATAGAGCTGCTTCACCCAGTGCGGCAATGGCTTTTCCGGTGGGGTGATGTCAGGTTGGTGAACTTTTTCCTCATCATCTGAAGATGATGCTTCCTCCTCCTTAAGGATGGGGATAGCTCTCGGGACAAGTTCATAGTGGACTACTTCTTCGCTTGATGATAAAGTGGAATAACTTGCCTTCTCCTCCTCCACTGTATGCGGCTCCTCCTTGAATACTAGATCACGGCTTGCGATGATCTTCTTTGCCTCTTGGTCATATAATTTGTAAGCCTCCTGCTCATCACTATAACCCAAGAAGATACATTTTCTGCTTTTTGGTTTTAACTTGTTTCTCTTCTCATCTGGAACATGTGCATAACATTTACATCTAAAATTTTTGAAATGTGAGATAGATGGTTTCTTACCAGTGTAAGCCTCATGAGGTGTTTTTCCCTTGAGAGCCTTTGTAGCTCCGATTTAGAATGTAGACTGCAGTATTAACAGCTTCAGCCCAAAAATGGTTAGGCAATCCCTTGCCCTTTAGCATGCATCTTGCCATCTCCACAATGGTGCGATTCCTATGTTCCACAACACCGTTCTGCTGAGGTGTGTGAGGCATCGTCAATTGACACTTGATCCCTTTGCTCTTGCAAAAGCCTTCAAACTCCTTTGAGTTGAACTCACCACCACTATCTATTCTAAATTTCTTCACACTTTTCCCTGTTTCATTCTCAACAAGTTTTAGCCATTCTTTAAACTTACCAAAAGCTTGAGCCTTATCACGAAGGAAGTACACCTACATCTTCCTACTGTAGTCGTCGACAATCAACATAAAATAAGAAGATCCCCCCAAGGCCTGTGTAGGCATCTTACCACACAAGTCAGCATGCACCAACTCTAGAGGAGCCTGTGCTCTATTCTTGCTTTCTTGTGGAAATGCCTTTCTCTGTTGCTTGCCCATCATACAAGCTTCACATGGTTCCTTCAATTCAGTTATTGTAGGTAGGTGAGCAACCATATCTTGCTTTTGCATCTCCTTCAACAATGCAAATCCGATGTGTCCAAACCTTTCATGCCAAAGCTTACTTGTGCCCACTCCAGCGGTGGCTGTAAGAGCACTTAGCTCATACAAGTTGTTCCTTCTTTCTCCTTTGCCAACAATTATGCCAGCACTATCAAGAATTTCTACACCTGTCTTCTTGAACCTTACTTCATGACCAAGATCAGTTATGGCAGCACAACTGATAGCAGATTTCTCCTGATTTTGGGAACATATAACACATTTGAAAGCTTTTTGACTTCATCATTTGCAGCAACAAAAGAAATAGTACATGCGCGCCTGCAGCAGGGCATTTAGCATCATTTCCAACCGTCACAGTGATGGATTCTTCTAGAGACTGCATAGAACTGTATAGACCTTTCTTATTGGTCATGTGACGGGAGGCCCCACTATCCAACACCCATGAGTTAGTGGTAGATTCTTCTTGCACCGAGGAGCACACTTCCTCAATGGTCGCTATGAATAATTCCAACTCTGCTTCAGCCGTATTGGCTGTCTCTTTCCCTGTAAGGGTATCATTCTTTTCATCTGCCTTCTTAACACAACAATCTGCCTTTGCATGTCCTTTCTTCTTGTACTAGAAGCACTCTCCTTGAAACTTCTTCTTGCCGCCCTTCTTCTTTTTGTCACCATCATTTTTTGTGGAGAAACCACCTTTGCCTTTTGCATTGGTAGAGAATGCAGCATCTCAATTGTTGCTTCCTTCTCGGGCTTTCAGCCTCTACTCCTCCTCCATTAATAATGCATAAAACTCCTCAAGAGTCAAAGCTTGAGGTCTCACTTGAGTATTAAGGGCAGTTACTAGTCTATCAAACTTTTGTGGAAAAATCCGAAGACACCTCCGAGCTAGCTCTTTGCTAGTCTTTTGTATCCCAGCGCCAGCCATCTGGTCGCGCAGATTCTTAATCCAAGTGATGAATGCTTCAACCATCTCTCCTTCCGCAAACTTCTCCACTGCTAGTTGATTCTCCAAGTTTTGAATCCTTGTTTGGTTTCGTGTTTCATACTGACTCCTTAGTACATTCCAAGCCTGTGACGCTTTGGTTATATGCTGAATCAAAGTCAGAACACTGTCAGAACAGCTTGTAACTAAGGCACACAATGCATCTGCATTCCTTCGTTTCCAAGCTCGTAGAATATCTGCATTCGGAGGAATCATCACACTAGGATTTGATTTTTTGAACTTCCACAAGGTGTAGTTTGTACCATCTAACTTGCCTTCGCTGAAGATTGGTGCACGAATCCTCAGTGTTTGAATAGCTGGTACATCAGCACCACCTCCTGCACCGCTTCCTGATGTGCCAGAACCGCTTCCGGAAGTCGACATAATTTCTCTTTGCTGTTGAAGCCTTTGCCTCTTGCACACTCTCCGATCTCTAGAGCCACCTGGGCTCTGATACCATGTAAAATATTACACGGTGCAGCGAACAGAATCTGAGAAAGAGATAGAGAGTACACAACAGATAAGAGGAGAATTAGTAAATTCTTTAGCTCCAAACAACTGATACAAAGATGGCTCTGTCCACCTGTGCGCTTCCACTGTGTGAAGCTTAGATGGCGATCTAGACAGAAGATAGGTGAAGAGCTTAAGGCTAGCTGGAACAACAACTCTGACTGGGTGAAAGATGAATAATCGATGGCTGTGAAGGGGTTTAGCTTTTATAGCCTGCGAAGGCCATTAGGTTGGCCTAACCGACCTACCATATAAGCCTCCACTAGTCGGTCAAGAATATTCCACTAGCCAGGGGCCGCTTCCACGGCCCCCGAACCCCAAAATAGGGGCTCCTTTTAACTCCCTTACCCCGCAACTCGATGCAATGCGCCTCGAGTTGCTATCAGCTTAACCACTCCGTCTAACCCAAAGATTAGACGCACAATGGTCACCTTTTTTGCCATCCGGTCACATTGACCTCATCTGATATTCAAGTTGGGAATCAACCAATGTCCGGGCTCACATTTGGCTTCTCCTCATAATGGGGGCGTTACAACTTTGAGCACCATGGATCATTGGTGGTACCTAATGAGGGTAGGACATTGATCATATCTAACAATCAAGATATAGGCAAGGATAATACCTTGAGCCTATGCTTCCAATCTTGAATATTTGCCAGCCTCACATTTTTACAAAAGCTCTATTGTTTACTAGAGAGACTCCCATGTCTAGTCTAAAGGACCTACTCTTAGAACTTGAATTGAGAAGGCTCATTCTTGTGAAGCACACCCAAAATTGACAAAGTCCAAGACAAAACCTTGAGGTGACAATTTTGGACCTTAACTCGTGATCTAGAGGACCCTAAAATGGGACACCTAGATTGCACATAACAAAACCTACCCAACCTATTCCAAGGCTTGTCAATTGATCCTTGTCTTGAAGAGTGAACCATCTTGGCATAGCTAGTGTACTTGAGGTATGTCAATACATTGAGCCTACATAGACAAGCTCCACACTTTTTCCAACTATAGCTAGTTGAAGGATCTACTTTGAGACCTTGCATACATCATTCCAAGATTGTGTATCACAAGCAAGTAGCGCCCGTTGTACTTGAGCTAAAAGAAGATCCACCCTTGCTTGAGAGACCAAATCTCAAGGAAAGTCATGTGAATAATTTGGTTGAGTACCTTAGATTTGCTTTTTCAAGCCAAGGTTTACTAGTTGGAAGATTTTGGCCTTGAAAGTCATTCGCCACACATTTAACTATATCCTCAATAAAAATTTGTGGATGAAAAGAAAATATTTCATCTTGCAAAACTAAACTTGAGGTAATGATTGATGAGTACCGCAATCCAATGTCTTGAGAGCCTAGACCCTTGTCAAAGCATTACAAAGTGGATTCTTGACCCCCTTGCATATATTTTAGAAAGCAATAGTTGAGGAGAGTCACGCTTTCCTAGCTCTTAGAAGCCCTCTTTCGCATTAAATCATATGATCATGGTATATCTTAAGATCTTAGTGTTCCTTTAGTTACTGTTTCCACCACTCTAAATATAATTTTAGCACCTTGGGCCAATGCGGACACCTTGTTCACAACACTCCAAAACCACTTTGTCTTCATAGAAGTATCCATACACAACTTGATCTGAGATAACACTTCTTCAATTTTCCCAAAGGTGAGTCAAGGTATGGAGTATGACAAGATATTCCTACTACACCTAAAAACATCAAGCTTGGACCTTGAACAAAGCCCAACACATCTCTTACAACATAGTAAAACTACATTGCCTATCTAAAAGGACCTCTTAATTGTCTTCATTCAATATGCACTCATAATTGGGTGATAACATCAACTCAAGCTATTAGAAATGTATCTTGAGTTACATGTAGATTGTCTAGAAACCAAAAAAACAAGCCTAGCTAGAGGTGCATGAGCACCCACTCCTTCCACAAAATTAATCGACAATATTGCCATATATCGAATGCTACGTTAAAGCTTATATACACTGGCCTAAGGGATTATATTGAGAAACAATAATCATCCTAGCCATTGGCATAGTATAGCCTTACATGGGGCACCTCTATCTGCTCATGAAGGATCATCTAATTAGGAGCTAACATCTCCTTGTCTATCAAGGTGAATATCTCAAGCCTATCAACAAGATCTCTGACATCTTTTGTGAACATCAAGACATTGCACTTACAAAAGCACTTTAGCCTTGGACTACAAATCTTGCATTCAAAAGGTTTTTGAATTCAATTCTATTTGAGATTTACCTTATCAAGACCATCACTCCTTCCCCTCAAGGTATTAAGAGATATCTTTAGCCCACAAATTAGGAGCTCCTAGACCTAAAAGGCTTTAACCTCAAGTTTCAAAGTAATTGCCTTACATAACAAAAGTGTGTTGACCCTCATGCTTCTTCAATACCTCAAGTTGTACCTTAAAAACAAAAATTGGAAACCTTATGAAACACAGCAAACTTGAGAGTTGAATTTTAGAAAGACTAAGACTTATTAACCATTAAATTGACTCAAGCGGTGCACTTATAAGAAACCTTCGACATCACATGTGTTCAAAGGATATCAAAAACCCCCTTTACATGCATGTCACGAGGCAATGAACTGGCCCCTTTTTCTTAGGAAACTCATGTCGTTTTTTCAAAGTTCAATCAACATGTTCCTTATATAAATGTAGCATATAAATTTATCCAACTTTTGTCAAGTGAAGCAGCCATTCTATTGATCATGTGTAACATACTCACATTTTTTGACATCCATCCCCCAAGAATCAAGAAATCTCTAAGAAATGGCCCTACCCTGTAAGGAACTGAGAGCAAAACACATAGATCAAACTTGACTTGCAACTAAAATAGAATAGCCCATTTGTCCATCTACTACTTGAATGGCATAATCATATCACCTAGAAGGATACCTTGAAATCTTAGATCTTGAAGACAACTCAAGGTGGTTGTCACATTGCTTCTTATATGGAACCCACATCTTATCTTTAACAAGCCTTATCAAAAACCTTGTTTGTTAAGATTTTAACAAAAGGGTGGAAGATTAGACTAGCTAGTTTTAGAGAATCATCAAAGGCATTTTTAGGGACTACATTAGGCGCAATAAGATAATACATGAAGTTAATTAACCAAATGAGGTATTTGCCAATATTGAATATTTTGGGATCATAGTAAAAAATCTCATATAGGAAATGTCCGAACACTCTAGAAAGCAACAAGAAGTTAAGAACTAAGTAGAAGAACAACTTGATAAAGTCAAAAAGATAAAATTATTGATGTAGAACTAGACATATCAATTGTTTGACCAACAGTGTTTAGCTTTGGCAACCCATCTGCTAACACGTGTAGGAGTAGAACTTGCAAGCAATTAATCATCCAAATTTCATAATATTTTCAAAGAGCTCTAGAAACTTAAAGCCTCTTAAAATCCTCATAAATGTATACAAGTCAAGCAAAAATAATTATTCAAATACACAAGTAATTTTTCATCGATTGACTCTTAAAGTTGTTATATGTCAGGTCTTTATGATTAGAATTAAAAATAAAGAGTTGTATAAAGTCTTGGTAGATAACTCAAGTCCAAATAAAAGCAACTTGATAGGAGTTTTTAAAGATGCCATTAGAGTAGAGGGTCTATAATAGAGAGAAATAAAGAGAAGACACAAACCTCAAGCATCATCACACTATACAACAATAAGAAAACTGAGACAATCATGTCATAAAAAGTGGCCAACCTTAACAAGAGCTTATAAAGATAAAGGAGACAATAAAAATTAGATTGTAGAAGCAAATGTTCAATGGATCCATGGTGAAGGAGACCACTTGTAAGTAGTACAAACTACTGCAAGGAAGCCTATGTTATCATTGTCAATCATTTAGCCTTGTTTGTAGCATAACATGTCTCCATTAGGTTTCATCTCAAGTATTGCATAACCGAGCTTAAAGAAAAAAACATATGTTACAAGCAACAATGGAGGTGATGATCAAACCTTGCAATGTATATATTCATCATAAGGCATGTTATCTTCAAAGGATATAAGTCCCATAGTGAGATACTAGATATGAAAAGCTTTAGGTGGTGGTTTTTCTTTTTTGGAAAAGGGTTTTGGGTTTTGGGTTTTGGGCGAGGGGGGGGGGGGGGGGGGGGGGGCCACAGGGGAGTGTTTACAAGGGAGTGTTAAAACCATAGCATTAGCATTAGCATTATAAACAAACAAATTGGCCCGATGATTTGTACATCATGTGGCTAAATGTTAAACTACGAAAAAGCTTTTTACATTGATATTACCGAAAGTTACAACAATGAAGCAAGGACCTACATTCAAGCAACCAAGGGATATGTGAATATTAAACACTCAAAATTTAATGAACTTTGTATGTGCACATGCACAATCATGTTCGAATGAAATTGAAAGGAGTCCAAAGATTTAACATCACTTGAGCCCAAGGTTATGATTAAGACCAAAATCTAATTGATTTCCCTCAAGTAAATTTCAACATTCCTAACATTTACAATGCCCAATCCATCACCAGTGATTCTTGTTTTCAACCAAGTCCTACCAAAATAAAACATTAACCATAAGTTTTCCCCATCCACAAAAATTTCCTAATCAAACCATCCCCTCACTAAATATCGTCCTCGAATTAAGAACATATTGAGATTTAGAATTAAAAGACAACATAGGTTAAGGATTCAATTTTTTAAAACTAGAAATGAAAGGGCCAAGCCATATTATACCAAGCATTGACCTAGTTTGGACCCAAGAGTTTTGCCTTTAGGATTGACATCAAGTCGTAGTGGAAAACCAAGAAGCCTAAAAACCAAACCCCTTCTCATAATCATGCCTTTTCAACTTAGCTTCAATAGGTCTTCAGCCATACTAGCTAGTGTAGTTTTATGGAAAATTATGGATCTAGTAGCCTCCCCATATATTTGAACAATCATGCTCATTCTTATAAACTTAATTATTTGTAATATTGTAATATCAAGAATCATGTTAGTGTCTTTAGGGTATCTTGGTGTTCGAGCTATTAATATCTATACCTCGACACAGAGTAGCTATCCTTCTACAAACATATAGTTTAATAAATAAGACGTATATTATTTGGATAAGATGTTAGAATGGAACAAAACAAAAAGAATGAAGTAAAAAAATACGTATAAAACAACAAATACCCCTACAAGTGATAATAGATAATGTACATAAAAGACATTTGGTTTTAAAAAAAAAGTTAGCAAATATGAATACAAAATACCCTTGCATGACAACAATAAAAAATTGATATCATGTGAGAGCAAATTACAAGCTAGTTGAGAATAGTTCTTCAAGAAATGGAGTAAAATAAGCATGTGCCCATTGCCTACATTAGAGTTCTTTGATAAAAGGACATGATCCCACATGATAATTGACAAACCAATTAAAAATGAAAATATTAATCATGAAGAGGCTTTTTAATGAAATAAAAGAAAAATTACAAAACATAATATAAGATATATCTTGTATTGTAGGACGAAATGGCAAGAAAAGTTGAGATGAAGACATTTTATTCTTTGAACATTCTAACTTCAGTCAAACTTTATAAACAAGACTAATATGCAATCTTCAAGATTCCCTTCCTTGTAGAGATATTGTGAAGCTCTAATCAATGCAATTGCTTTCCCTTTTCAATTTAGAGCATTCCAACTTTAAACTAGATTGAAATGTGCAACTCTATAAGGAGGTTTAAGGTTTTATATGCAATTCTTGCATGTTTACTTTGTTGCAATATACCGATGGTGTTTAAATGTGTCATGTTTCGAAGTGAAGTACATTTTTAGATGAGTTTTGTGTTGTTAAAATACATGGAGGATGTCGAAAGAAGAATATATATGCATATACAATTCGAGACACTAATCATGATTTTGGACATTCACATCTCTTTTGGTTGTAGACGCCATGGCCAAGTGAAAAGAAAAACGGAAACACTTCTTTTCCAAGGTCATATCTAAACAAGGTGAGGTTCTTATAGGCGAGTCGTTCATCCTGAGCACCATTCTTTCAATGAGATTTTTATTATTCTATAATATGATACATGCACTCTCATGTTGATTGGCTCTTTGAAATACCTGTCATTGGCTTGGCTCAACTACATTTATTAGCAAACTGTAAGTTCGAAAGTTGTGCTTTCATTTTCTTAAATACATTCAAAAGTTCCTTACATTTTTATTTTTGCCATGCGTTCAAAAGATCATTTTCTATCATTTTTGTTTCACTACTATTTACTAATCCTAAAAAGAACGAATGACAAATTTGAATCTAGCCCTAATAAACAAAAAGGATTGATAAAATTGCTTAAACTAATCTTAAAAAGAACGATTAACAAAGATTTGAATCTAACCTTTTAGCTTGCGAACGTGACGACCAAGGAAAAAAGTATGCACCTCCACACACTTCTCAATGACCTTTCTCTCTCCTTAAATAAGAGATGTTTACAAACTTGAAAAGTTTAAAAACCTTTCAAATGTTTAAACTTTTCTTAATAGCTTTTCTTCAATTGGGTGTACCCTTATGTTTTCCTACTTCAACCCAAGAAAATAACAAAAAAGATCATTACAATACGTCACATAACTACAATTGTAACATGTTACAGGTCTTAAAAAACAATCAACAAAATTTGTGCTTTGATTGTAGCCTACCTGTTGTAACAAATGTTTCTATTGCTCATGAAAGACCAGCAACTTTCCTTGGCTACAAACTACCTCAATTAGATAGTGTGATCAATTTTCCTAGTTCAGTAGCTTAAGGTGAATCTATATACTAAATCAATCTTATCAATCATTTCCATAAGCAATATTTATCATCAACGATTATAGATCCATACATTCCAAAAGGTATTAAAATACCCTCTAGCAATTCACCAATGAGGCAGATGTCTTACATCGAAACCATTAAAAACATCAAACTAACATTGGTTATTTAATAAAACTATATAAAGGACATCAATCCCAAACAAAGGTGTGAATAGTGAGATACACGCCCCAATTTTCCTAAGTAGAAACTAAAATTCAGGAGTATTGGGACACACTTCAAGGTCAAATTGAGTGTGTTGTCTTCATTAATGCTCTGCGTTTCATTAATGCACACTCCTACTTGGACTTGGTATCAAAAACCAAACCCCCTTTCATCAAAAAGCTAACTGCTTCAGTCTGATAGTGTAGCATTTGCAATGTTAACAGAATCAAAAAGCACTCGAGTTGGGGCTGCAACTCTGCGCATCTACAACTGAACAGAATTATGGCGCTTCAATTTAGAACGGTCTAGACCTTTCAGCAAAGAAAACAACGCTTTGAAGGTGTACACAGGACAAGTCTCAAAGATTAATTAGCACACTTTACTCTTGGCAAGGCACCCTTACAGCCGTCATATCCATTCCATCATGGTCCACAAGGTTAACATGATACGAGCAACTGCTCCTAAAAACCTTCACATGCAGTTTTTGCTGCTGCAGAAATGATTTACAAGAGTACGTATACAGGCTGATTCGCTTGAGACATTTTCCATAAACTGTACTTCCAATGCAAACAACTTTGCATGCGATTTAACCTGGAATGTACTTCTGCCAAAACACTTAACATGCCAGTTTAGCTGTGCCATAAAAAGACTTAAGAAGAGTCCTATTGCAAGCCAATGTACTTCCACTGCAGAAAGCCTAACATGTAAGTCAACCCTGCTGCAAAACACTGTCCAAGAACGTTTGTGCAAGCTAAATCTACTACAGGACCTTCACAGGAAGTGTTAAGTTTGTAGTCAGGTTTTCATCTTCTGACTACTGATGCTAGGTGCCATCTTGGCAAAAGACTTCCATCCTAATTGATTTGACCTTAGTTCCATCGGTATGAAAAAAATAGAAAGGTTCTTGCCAAGGTACACTAAATAGCCTACACTTACACTTCAAAATGTGCTTTCCAACTCCAGAAATACTACATCAGACAAATTTTCTCTTCTAAAAAGACAGGCAAAGACATTATCCAACTAAAATGAGCAGGCACATATACCACATACACCCGAGCTCTAAAATATACATTTAGATGTTGCACACATTACAAACCACATGGATTTATAAACGAAACCGCAAAAGCTGAAAACCTGGATGTATATGTTCTTTGGTCCATAGTTTAACAATTCCAAGTCCAATTATCTAATTCCTTTCCTTTTGGTGCCCCCAATTTAAGAGAAATTCAAACCACAGATTACAAAGAGCATGATACATTACTGTAAATGACAGACTCGGACCTTGATATGCACATCAAACAAAGTTCATTGAAAATATAAAGAATGCTATCATAGTAAAGCGATGATGATTAATTAATGAACTGAAGAAAATGCTAGAAAAAATAAAAACAATGTAAGAAAGTAAAATCAGAAAAAGGTAAAAAGGAACAACACCTCATGTTCATGGCAGCTATCATTTATCCAAGCAATAAAACAAACAGAAGAAAGTATTCATGCTGATGTACCTACTGATGCAATCTTTACTTCAAAATACAAATTTCAACAATTTTACAGCCTAAACTAGTCAACGATTCACATTAAGTCCACCATCACAGTGAGATTGCATCTACCTCATTCAAAATTTTCTGATATAATTTAGAGTGTTCAAACATCAAACTTTGGTAGACAAGCACTTAAGACACTGCAGACTTGATAAGATGACACTTTAATGAGGACAACACAATTTACTTTGTAAGAGGGGCACTGAGATCTAGTCTATGTCCAGCAAAGCAGCCACGTTCTTTTTTTTTCTGTGATAAGATATGCACACCTAAGCACCCTCAAGCGAGGGCACCTTCCTCCAAATATAAACTGAGAGAGCATGCTCTTGCCGCATTGGCAATGTTCCTGTGCACAGATAGGCCATACTTGTGGGAAGTGCCCACATCTTGGTCCGGTAGGCACAGTCTTTGGCCAGTCATCTAGCGTATATAAAGCAGCTTGCTATTATAGTCACACCAAGATTGGGAGGCTGCAAGTTTTTAAACCCTTAATTTGCAATCATACCAGCAAGGTTTGAAGTCTAATTTGTACAGCTCCTCCAATGCAGCAACTCATGCTTTAACAGGCTGATCCAGTTTGAGAGAGTATTGTCATCACGGATGGGGATCTCGGGAGGCTTCTAGGGCTCTCTCCAGCGAGCATAAGAGACTTATTGGCAATGGAAATGAGAATTGTATAAGGCTTCGTTTAGAGAGCATAAGTGCAGTTCCGATACTTACTTTCATCATTTGGCATGGCTGAGAACATTGCTATTTCTTCTCCTATGGACCCTTTATCATATGGATTTCAAGTCAACCTTCACTCACTCAGACCTCAATATCCCTGGATTAAGGTTGTGCAACCACTTGCATAAGGCCGCCCTTTACTGGATGACTTGCTCATCACAAGTGTAGTTGACAAACATGAAACATTCGTGACCATTGAGCTAAAGGTGCATTACACATTGAACCTTAATTAGCTCATTCAACATCCCAAAAACTCGTTTAATGCACCCAAAGTGTTCTAAGACCACGCTAGAAAATGAAGGCGCCAACCCAAACAGAGTTGGCTCATGTGTCTATAAATAGGGATCTGTCCAGTCACTTAGCATATCTTGAATCCTTTATGCATCCCTAATCTCTCCATTCTACCCATCAACTTCTGCTGCTGCCATGACCTCCTAGAGGCTTTCCATACCTACCTTTGGTTCTAGCTGTTGTCACCATAACTCCAGCCCTTTTTTTGACTACTACAGCCCTTGTTCGAGTATTCCTAGTTACTGCCCTAATCATTATGATCCAGTGGACTGCTGTGTTCTCATCCCTACATAATGCCACTCCCACAAGAGTCATCCCTACATAATGCTATTTGTCATTTGGAGCACCTTTTCAACATCAGCCTAATCTGCATTTGCATCTGCAGAATCTCCTTTGGAGTTTCACAACACTTATTCATAATCAGCATGATCTGTGTTTGCATGTGCAGCAGGTTGTTTCGAGTTTTCAACACTTTCCACATCATCTTATGCTCTCACTGTTGGTTACTGCAAGGAAGATCCAGCTCCGGTGGACGACACACATCAAACTCTCCTTCAGCCCACTCCCACAAGAGTCATCCTCTGTTGGACCGCTCTACCCTTGAGCACATCAAACTGTTGGTTACTGCAAGGAAGATCCAGCTCCGGTGGACGACGCACATCAAACTCTCCTTCAGCCCACTCCCACAAGAGTCATCCTCTGTTGGACCGCTCTACCCTTGAGCATTGTGTGCATTCGCTTGTGTACATTCAGCATTCATTCAGTGTCGTCAGATTCCACTCTCCTCTATTTTGGTATTTTTGTTCTTTTTCCAGGTCTGACTTATTGTGTATCAATCATCTACTTCATTTTGCAATTTTATTTCATTCCTCATTTTTCTTGGCACCCATATATCTTCACATGGTATCAAAGACAATGCTCTACTGAAGAGTAACCAGCAGCTATTGTGAAGACTTAATTTTGTGCAAGATACACAAACCACATGCAACCAACTTACAATGGGATACAAATGCAATATTACTCATGATGGCTAAGAAAAATCTGGTGTCTTCTCAGGATTCTTCATCACTAGAGGCCCTAAGGAGGCATTGTGGTCTCAATGAGGAGGACAATGTTGAGCTAAAAATGTATTACAAACTGATTAACTCTTTAAAACAGCCCCAGAACATGTACATCACCAAAAGTTTCATTGAATTGTGTGCAGTCCTAGAGAGTCTTTATGTCTTATAAGCAAAACCCTTAATTGAGGATGCTTCTGAATCTATAAATAAACTGGCTGCCCACCATTCAGGCCCATCCTTTTGTGCAGGTTTCTCACTCTACGGTGCAGATTTCATCCATCAGCCACCTATCATCTACTGTCCAGCCTTCATCGATTGCAGCCCATCACAATGCAGCCCCGCGCAGCCTGTTTCCAGCCATCGCTGTGCTATCTGCAGATCCTGTTCTGCTGCACTTGCTGCTCCTCTGCAAGTGCCATCCATCATGTCATCATTGCACCTCTTCAGCTTGCATTTTCAAGATCTAGTGCTAGGTGACAAGCTGCTGCCATCTCTCCCTCCAAGTGACTGTTGGAACACTTGCGTTTTTGCTATCCAATAGGCCACTTGCATCAACACACATCTCTCCAGTGATTGCCTTACTATCCTCAACCTCAAGATGATACTGTATTTACTAGATTTCAGCCTCTAGACGACTGCATTTTGGTAATGAGCCTGCTGCCCTTCATTATTCAGCACTTTCTCAGCTCTGACTAGTGGTTGCAGCACTCAGGATCCATCTCCCATTTACATCACTCCAACATCATTCACTATACCCTTGAGCATCCTGTACACTCTTCCATTCATCTATAGCATTGATTCATTCACTTCAGAGTACTCTTCTCTCTCAACGTGTGATTGTGTTTTTGTAATTTGGGTTCGAGTTTTGAGAGTTGTGTTTAGGATTTGTGTTTATTACGTTATTGTCTAAGTTATTGTCTTAATCTTGGTCATATTTTATGTTTTCTTTGCACAAACTCCAGCATACCTTTACATGGAATCAAAGCCAGTGCTCCTTTAAAGAGTATTATGTAGTATTGTGAAGGCTTGGTTTTTGTGTGAGATACATGGACGACACACAACCATTTTTCAATGTCTCAAGATCCTTCTATGTCATGTCAAGCTTCTCCATCATTGGAGGCCTTGAGGAGGTATTATGGACTCCATGACAAGGATGACACTTCATCTTCACCTTCACTTTCTTCTCCTTTGCCAAGCTTCAAGATAGACCAAGAGTTTGAAGACTCACATGCATCACATATGGTCCCAATTACATCCCTCCTACTAGCTTTTCTACTACATCCGGACCCATTGGTGAGGCTAGCCACCTCTCCGATCAAGGAGGACATACGGCATTCGGGACAACTGGTGAACCAACTTCTTCATCTCAGCTGGGCCCAATGTCAAGTTTGTATAAACCCTTTGAGTCATATGAATCTAGACCCTTGCTTTGTTTCTCCTTTTGATGTGCAAGAACCGGATAATTTTCAATATGTCAATTTTTATTGAGGAAGCCCTAAATGCAAATATGCATCTACAAGTATACCTGGAACTATATCTTCTATTTATTTTTGACATGGAATTGGCACTTCTCTATCACACTTTCCCCTATCCCAATCTCCTCTCTCAAATCTTTTTCTTTTGCATTCTATAATTTAGGATTGCACTCCACTTTTGCATCCAGCACCATGGGAGTTAGGTTTTCCATCTCTCCTCCTAGTTCATTCTCCTTCTCTACACCCCATGTTACCTGTCCTTACGTGAAATCCACTTGACACCTTGGTACATCATTAGGGGGCATTCCAACCTTCAACACTGTGCCTTCCACCTACCCGCAAGTGAGCACATCCTTTTACCCTTGGACGATTGTGACACGTATCCCCCTAACTACCACACATACTCACTTCCATTGACCTTTCAAACACAAGGATTTCCATTCTCTACTTATGGTGAATTGTCACACGCTCCCTGGGTCACTCCCATGCAAGGATATTCATTCTTTGCCACACATGTCCCTATCCCCCCTTTATGGGCTGCTCATGCCATCAAACTACCCTACTGCTGAAAACACAAATTTTCAAAGTTGTGTTTGCTGCATGAATTTTTTGTGTTCTATAAGTGCTTTCTACAAAGACAAGACAAGACAAGACATGTACAATTGTTTCTTTGCAGATGTAGCTGCTTATTCTCTCTGCTCAAGCTCTTCTTTAGTCAAACGCAGAAAATTTAGTGTTTGCAGGTTTCAAGATATGGAATATCACCAAGGCTTTGATCACTCATATGTCGAGTCTATCCATACTCCCTCCGATAGACAGTGTGATCATTGCAAAGATCGGAAGTCCAAATCCCATTTTGAGCAAAAAACCTCTATTGCCGGGTCACACACAAATTGGAGCAACCAACTCCTCCCCCCTCTGGTCATGTCTCCCATAGGGCCATTTCTTTTGGCCCCAAGATGCATATAATGGAACCGTCAATGCAGGTGCCTATACTCCCTTGTTAGACGATATGAGGAATGAGCTTGCATCCCGTGGCAGGATGATATCTTTAAAGGATATGGCAATAATTTTGTGGACTCAACTACCTTCTCCGAAGTATGAAGTCCTCTACACCAACCTTCTTACATTAAGCACCCGAGAGACACTTCTATGGGAGGAGCTAGCCCCGCTTGTCTTAGTGCACGACGAGCATCTCGGATAGGTAGAAGCAAGTGCATCCAGCTCCATGAAGGCTTTTAGAATACGTACAAAGGAGGGAAGAAGGAGAAATCGAAGGCCAAGCACAAGAAAGAGAAACAAGAGAGTTCTTTAAGCTCAAACACAAATTCAAAGCCTAGATGCTCACACTATGGGAAGGGGACACATCCCAAGGAGCAATGTTGGAAGAAGTACCCTCACCTTCGTCCATGACAACTAAATCATATGAGCCTCCCTCTACCTCTATACCAACTGTTATTGTCACGAGGACGTAAAGTTTTATTGCTTTACATAGCATTTGATTAAAACTTAATCAAATGTACTAATGTAACTTGCATATGTGAGGTGCAACTTAATTATTTCACAGTGTGGGGCGGGAACCTAAGACACCCCCCGAAATATCAATTGACACCAAAGGCAAAATTTGTAACAAGTTATATGGGCTAATTTATCTCCCAAGATGCACGAGTGAACGTCAATCCCCTAGCAAATCAAGGGGCAAATTGATTTAAAGGCTCGATTGTCATTTATGACAGCAACAAGCACTGGGACTAGTGGGGGAGGTTGAAGAATCTCAATTCTCCGACACTAAGTTTTGGGACCAACAAGCTATCCAATGTCCAAGATTAAGCATTAACATTTGCATTTTCAGTTTATGTGAAAGTTATACTTGTTGCAATTTGTGTTAAATCAAGTAATTACCACCCTATCAGAGAAGGAAGCTTGATTTCAATTACCCATGAGTTTGTGATTCTTCATATCCATGTGTTGGAGAAGCCTTCTTCAATGGATGCTTTGTCTTCCAAGCAGCTTTGGCTGATTGATAACAGTGCTTCGAGTCATATGACTCCAAAAGGAGAATTGGTACATGCTCTTCATCCATCTAACGGTCTTGTCAATATTGGTCACATTTGTTCCGTGCCACTTAGAGGTGTTGGCACTTTGCCATGATTGCATGCATGTTCCTTGAGCTCCATTTCGAAAATCCTACATGTTCCAAGCTTGGGCTTTCCACGTCTCTCTGTCCATGGGCTTACTAGGAAGGTTACATGGGTAGTCTTCACCAAGCATGCCATTTTATTGAGATTCTACTTTAGAAGCTCTTTTAGCCACATGTTGCCAAGGGAGCGAGCTACACAAGCTCAATTCCCCTTCTCTTGTGCAAGGTCCTCTGCGATATTTGTCTCTTGCTACACCAGTTGCCGGTTAAGCACCATCTATCCCACAAGCTTCATCCCATCCCCAACCATCTCCTCTAGTGCTTCCCTCGTACCCCCCATCCCTTTCAAAGGGGGGCCATCTCAATAAAGTGGCTATGGATTCTGTGGCCCCTAGTGTTTTAGAGGGTGATTCCCAAGATTGTGAGGATCGTGATGAGCTTCTTTATCAACAATCTACATTGATGGACTTCTTCAACATTAGCGCTCTTCTTGACACCCTCGGATCCGCAAACCTTCTTTGGCCTTTAGCCACATCTAAGATTTAAGAGGGGGTATTAGCACTCATGTTTGTCATGTGCTATCCTCTCGCACTTGAGAGCCTCAGTCTAAATCAATTGGGTACATTGGGAGCTGACATATCTCTCATGTGTTTTGACAAAGGAGGCAAAGGTTTAGGTGTCTTCACACCATGCATTTTATCCCTGTTTAGTCTTGTTTGGTTGCAATCAGCCTAGAGACCTGCCAAGCCAGCTTTGTGCTACCATGCTGGTATTTTTGCTGTCCAAACTTGCCGTCCAACTATATTAAATGCAATCAACTAGCATCAATCAATCAATTTTGCCTATTTTTTGTTGTATATAGCAGCTGCATGGTTTGGGCAGATTCATTCTTCCTTTTGCAAGTTAGCACACACTCAAATTGTTGTGTTTGTCCCTGTCTCCAACAAGAATTACTAGTTGTACAAATTGTTGCTATCATTATCACCATCTCTGTCAACGTCTATGGTGGTGGTGTTGAGCTACAATAAGTATTACAGGCTGGATTAGCCTCTTAAAACAGCCATAGAAATGCTTAATTAATGAAAAACCTTGAAAAGGGGAGCAGTTCAAGAGAGCCCGAAACTTTACATAAATAGGTAGCCTACCCTCTAGTCAGTCCAATCTCGTTTCTACAATCTTCTAGCTTCACTGCCCACACCCTGTTTGCAAAGGACATCTTAGCCAAAGTTGCCCGACCTTGTGCACACCCACCCGAGGCCTATTTCCAGCCTTCACCTACCTGCCCGAGCCTGTTGCTGCTGTCTACTGCTGTTGCTAGCCCTATGCAAGCTACAATCGCAGCTGGCAGCAATTTGCTGCCTAGATTTACTGCTCACGTGAACTCCCAATCAGTTCACGACAAGTCTTCCTCTACATTTGCTGTTGCCTGCTGCTGCGAGCCTCTGATCAGCCCCTCTTTAGGTTGGGTTTGGCTGCAGCAACTACCACTTACTAGTCCTTGGCCCTCTACTAGCTGCATTTCGCAGATTTCTCCCTCTTCTGCCTATCCGACACCACTGTCTGCTATTTTTGCTCCTGTCGGACATCTTGGAGGCTGTCTTGTTGCGTTTTGGGATCTGTCAAGAGTATGACACTCTCTCCCGCTCATTACCTCTCACTCGAGGGTTTAGGGTACAATTTTCAGTCCCTACATGGTTTGTTTGTTGCATGAGAATTACATATTCAGTATTCAATCATTCACTCAAAGTTCTATTGTGTTCATTGTCTCTGGGTAACCCTAACCCTAACTCTATTCAGTTGAGGTTATGCTTTCTCATACACTTTCATTTATGTTTCCATGTTAGGATGTTTCTTCACATCTATCATGATGTTCGAGCTTGACCCAATGGCCTCACTAATGCTTTGGGCTAAGTGTAAGGCCAGATCAGTCCGCCATTGTATTCAGCATTCATTTCAGATTTGCTACAAATTTCTCCTCTTCCTGCTATCTTTTCTAGTCTCCTTTTCTTTGTGTTCATGTTCCTCTTTTGTTGTGCACTCTCACATAAAGCTTGTTTGCTTTGTCATGTGGTGATCTAACCATTCCTTTTCATTCTCCTCTTGGGCGCAACTACTTGACAACCTGCAAACCATACCTTTTTCTCTTACGTTCACTATAGTTCCATCTACCTTTGCGGGTCTTGGTAGGCCACTAGGCAACCGACAAGCACCCTTTCTCTGATGGCTTGGCCTCTCCAAGGTGATTACTTGGGCTCCCTTGATCACCATCCAACCCCAAGCCACTTGTTCCTAAACATAGCCTTGCTGTCAAAAGGTCCCCTATTGCTGCATTTGGGACTCCTCTACAAGCGCTAGCTATCATGTTATCATTGCACCTCTTCAAGTTGTGTTTTTAAGCTCCAATGCCCAATGACAAATTGATGCCATCTCTTTCCCCAAGCAATTGTTGCAGCATCTACGTTTTTGTTCTCCAATAGGCAACTTGCATTTGCACACACGTCTCAAACTGTCGCCTGACTATCCTCAACCACAGGTGATCAATCCTAAGCTCGTTCAAATGGCCTTGCTGTCCAAAGGTCCCCTATTGTTGTGTTTGGGACTCCTCTACAAGCACTAGCTATCATGCCATCATTGCACCTCTTCAAGTTGCATTTTCAAGCTCCAATCCCAACGACAAATTGCTGCCATCTCTTCCCCCGAGCGATTGTTGCAGCATCTACGTTTTTACTGTCCAACACGCAACTTGCATTTGCACACACGTCTCAAACTATCACCTGACTATCCTCAACCTCGGATGATCAATCCTAAGCTCGTTCAAATGGTACATTGCTGCGTTTACCAAATTACAGCCTCTATACTACTATGTTTTAGTGACCAGCCTGCTACCCTTTGTTATTCAGCACACTCTTAGCTCCGACTAGGGGTTACAACACTAGCAATCCGTCTCTAGTGGACATCACTCCCCGACAACGTTCATTGTTCTACTCTTAAGCAATCTATGCACTCTTCCATTCATCTGCTTTACATTTCAAGTTTGGGTTTTTAGTTTTGCATTTATTGTGTTACTATTTGAGTTATTGTGTTTTAGTCGTAGCCTACATTCTTTGTTTTCTCTACGCAAACCCTAGCATATCTTCACAAACAACACATCATCTCTTTTTTCTTCAATAGATATAAATCATATATTGGACGCGGAATTCACCAAGTAGTTACAAAAAAGATATCCTACTACACTCCTCTTCCACAACTCTATACTCCAAAAAAAAAAAAAATGCATCAATTAGATCACTGTTAAAGTGGAAGCAATGATAGAAGAGTGAAAAACTATTGTAATAAGCTGCTGAACACGAGAGAAAAGGGAAAGAGAAAGAAAAACACTACACAAACAACTCAAAAGCATTCGGAAATGGAATCCATATACAAAGATATGAGAGAGTACAGAACCTCTAACCAGCCTTCCTCCTTGGACAGGGTGGTAAATAACCTGATTAAGCACCATTTATGTGTTGAGCAACAAAGGAAGGTCTCTGTTTATGTGTGTGTATGTAAAGTCCAGGTGTTAATTTAAGGAACTACCACTTTATGTGAGTCATAGACCGGTTTCATGGCTCCATCCGAGGTATTTGAATTCTTTTCTGTAAGAATTTAAGCTCGGACAGTCTTGGGTGAAAAGGCCATACACACAGGTTTTACAGAGATTACAGGACGAGAGAGATTGGAGACATGGATAAAGGCAAAGGAAAACTCCCCCATGAAGAAGAGAGTTCTTCTGCTCATAGACACCGAAGAGAGAGTATTGGTGTGCAGGTGTCAACACCTTCTAGAACCAAGATTGAACCACATGATGAGGAGCCTTGAACAGGAGGACTTGTTTATGGCACAACTCCTCAGTATGGTTGGCTCTTTTCAACAGCTGGTAAAGAATCCTCGAATGCAAAAAATTTTGAAGTCACATAATGAGGATTCTCAGGCTGAGTCATCACATCATACCATGGAGCGCTCAAAAAGGCAAACCTCTAATGTGCGTGAGCATGTGGAAAAGACACCAAACATGGAGACAAGTCCAGTGCAACAAGAACCACAAGCACAGGATCAGGGAGTGAATGGTCAAGGCAATTATGCACAAGTGGCACAGCAGACTATTCCTCCTCAATTTGCTACTTATCCTGGTTACTTTGGTGGTGGGTCAGTTTTCCAAGCAATGGCTGGATTACCCACGGGTTATCAGGGATACTTGCCTAGAGGGCCACCAAGAATAATGCCTATTGAGGCAATGAACCCACTTTATGCTAATATTGGTCTACAACCCAATTATCAGACTCTGCAGAGTCCTTATTTGATGCTTGGAGTACAAAATGCAGCCGCTGGTTTTTCTCAGCCTAGTGGGCATATGGCAGCTAAGATAGGTGAAATCATAGAAACAGGGAACCGCCGTTCCGACTTGTAGGAACGGCCTAACGCGTTCCAAACCCTCCTAGGAGGTGAAACGGCCAGGGAACGTTTCCTAACATTCCCCCTGCCGTTCCCTGTTGGAACAGCCGTTCCAGGCCTGTTGACTGAAAATTGACGTTTTTTCCTGTTTTTTTTTTCTTTGCTTGGCTCACAGTCCTACCACCACATATTCATCCATCTCCATTGCCTAATGTCCACACACTACTACTCTCTCTCTCTCTCTCTCTCTCTCTCTCTCTCTCTCTCTCTCTCGGGTTGAAGATTCAAAGTGTGAAGACAATCCACAAGCTAATTAGGAGTCCATGCAGTTAAAATTTGATGCATTATCAACTCTTGCAAATCAGAATCAAATTTCAGCCGATCCTCAATTCCAAGGTATTGATCCATTTATATTGTCTAATTTCAAGGGAAATTGGGATAATTGAGGCAATTCAAGGAAATTTGGAGCTATGGGGGTAATCGAGTCAATTTTGGGACATTTGGGTCAATTTCATGCATTGACGGGTATTGGGGCAATTAGAGGGACATTCTTAGGGGCAATTTGGGTCATGCAGGGCATATTTGGGGCACTTAAGACATGTGCCGTTCCCCCCGTTCCCGTTCCCCGACCTTGGACGTTCCCCCCCCCCCCCCCGTTCCAGGGGGTCCCGTTCCCATTCCCATTCCCCGTTCTAGGTAACTATGGGTGAAATGAATGCTGATAATGCACCTAAGGAGCTCCCCTTTTTTACAACCACCTGTCTATGACAACCTGACACCAAAAAGTGCAAAGCCTAAAGACTATAAAGAGGGTGGTCAGGCAATAAAGTTTGAAACCTTCAGTGGTATGCAAGATAAGCTAAAAGCTTTGACATTTATACAACAGTTTGATGCAGCTTACACGGGAGGGAATTTTACTGAGACTTCTAAGATGCGAAAGGCTGCAACTTTTTTGAAAGGTAATGCTTTGCAGTGGTGGAACATATTGTTGATGCAAGGATATGCACCTGCCACTTGGGTTCATTTCAAACAGTTGTCGGCAACCTCATGGTTAACTAACACGTTTGAAGTAGATGTCATGACTGCATGGCATAAATTGGACGCGGCAAATTGTACGGATTTAGAAGAGTATAATAAGAATTTTTGGGAAGCACTTTTGCCCGTGAGTTCTTACAGGACAGTGCCCCTATCTATACAAATTGAAAAGTACTGTTGCGGTTTGCCCGAAGCCATCGGGGATTATTGTACCAAGACTAGGGTTACAAATATGGTACAGTTAATTAAAAATGCTGGTGTGGCAAATGCATTGTTGAAAGAAAAAGCTGTCAGCTTTAAAGGCACTGAAAATAAGGATTCTCAGTTTAAGCAGGATCCTGGCAAGAAGAAGAAGCAATTTGTAGAAAGGACCAGTTTTACAAAGAAGTCTTTTTGGAAGAAAAGATTTCAGCAACAACCTCAGACTTCTTTTAAATAGGGTAAAGGACAAAAGAGGCCACTTTTTGGCAAAACATTTGAAGAAAGAAAGGCTTTAATGATGGCTGGAAAATGCTTTATTTGTGAACAAAAAGGCCATATTGCTTCTAAGTGCCCACAGCAATTTTCTAAAGATGCACCAAGTAAAAAGAAGCCCAACATTAGCTTAGTGCCTGATATGGTGGAAGATCAATCAGTGACGCTACAGAATTGTGCAGAGCCTGGAAAAAGATCAGAGATTCCACAGTGCTTATTTTCTTTGATCCTAGAGCTCCTACAAACTTTATCTCACCAGCATTGGCAGCTAAGTTTGGTATACGTCCCGAGGAAATGGGACCAGTTGGACAGACTGATTTGGCATACCCAAAACATACTGAACCTGTCACCCCCATTCTTGGCAAACTTCATATGCATATTCAGAGCTATGTGGACACAGAGGAGTTCCATATTATGCATCTAGAGGGGTGTGATGTTCTCTTGGGTATCCCATGGTGCCACAGGAAGCATGCTATCTTGGACACTTACAATAGAACGATTACTCTTGTACATAGGAGCAAGACTCATGTGTTAGATGTGCAGCTTAAAGGAGAGTCTATCCCAGTTTTTTTTGCTTCTACAATTGCTTCTGTGATGAAAATTCATATTTCTGCGTACTTGGTTTTTGCAAAGCAAGTTAATGAAGTTGACAGTAATGTGTCTGTACTAGATGAAAGTAGAAGGGCTTTCTTGGATCAATTCAATGACTATTTCTCAGATTCATTACCAAGAGAGTTAACCCGTGAGGGGCCTGAAGATCATACCATAGATCTTATTCGAGGGACTAGTCCGCCCAATAGGCCACCGTACAGGGTCAGTGCAGCACAGCAGAAAGAGATTATGACACACCTTAATGAGCTTTTAGAGAAAGGACTAATTCAGCCCAGTAGTTCTCTATTTTGTTCACCTATGTTGCTAGTTCAAAAAAAGGGCGGCTCTGGCGAATGTGTATTCACTATAGAGCCTTGAATAAGAACACGATCAAGAATAGGTTTTCAATTCCCAGGATAGATGACATTCTTGATCGATTACAGGGAGCAGGAATGTTTAGCAGGATAGATTTAAAAAGTGGATACCATCAGATCAGAATCAGGCCAGAGGATATCCATAAGACTCGTTTTAGAACGACATTTGGTCTCTATGAATTTTTAGTCATGCCATTTGGATTGACCAATGCTCCTGCTACGTTTAACAGGATGATGGATAGAATTTTCCACCCTTATCGAAGTTTCGTTGGCACATTCTTTGATGATATGATTATCTTTTCAAAGAATAAACAGGAGCATAGAAAACACCTAGTTGCAATCTTTAATGAGCTTAAGCGTAACAGATTGCTCATTAATGGTAAGAAGGGTGAATTCTTTTTGGAGGAGATTCACTTCCTTGGGCACATAGTTTCTAAAGATGGTGTGAAGATGGATCCTGCAAAGATAGAAGCAATTGTCTCTTGGCCAGACTTGAAAATCGTTCATGATGTCCGCACTTTCCTTGGCCTATGCTCTCACTATAGAAGATTTGTAAGACACTTTACAAAGATTGCTTCCCCTTTACATGCGCTTGAAAAGAAGGATGTCAAATGGCAATGGACTGATAAAGAGAAATCAGCATTTAGATGTTTTAAGGGGAAAATGACTACAGATCCAGTACTTATTTAGCCAGATCTGTCTAAGCCATTCGTAGTACAATGTGATGCATGTGGAAACAGCATTGGTGTTGTATTAATGCAGAATGGCCAAGTTGTGACATACGAGAGTATAGTACTTTCTGTCGTTGAAAGGACTTTCCAAATTTATGAGAAAGAATTATTGGCTGTGATCCATGCACTCTCTAGTTGGAAGCACTATTTGCTTGGTGCTGATTTTGTAGTGCAAACGGATCATCAAACACTTAGATACTTTCTCACACAGGCCAAATTGTCAAAGAAACAAATGCGTTGAGCAAATGTCCTATCTATGTTTCATTTTCAAATAGTGCATGTGGAAGGCAAGAAGAATGTAGTTGCAGATGCTTTATCTCGCAAACCATAAGTCTCAACTGTTTCAATTTTTTATCACCATGAATTGGATGATATGAAAGAGCAGTATACTAATGATGAAGATTTCTTTGAAATCTATGAACAGTTGATCAATGGCCAACATCATGACCATTATGTGTTCAAAGAAGGCTTTATCATGATGCATGGAAGACTATGCGTTACAAAACAGCTAAGGCCAAAAGTTTTATTAGAAAGTCATGCTCCACCATATGCACGACATCGTGGTGTTGATGCTACAGTCAAAGCGGTAGAGACTTTCTTCTATTGGCCAGCCTCGAGATCTAATATTGATGCATATGTAAGATCTTGCCTTGTATGTCAAAAGGTCAAATTTAATAGACAGAGAGCACCAGGGTTATTGCAGCCACTGCCTATTGCAAAAAGACCATGGAAAAGTATTGCCATGGATTTCATTTTTTATCTTCCAAGAACTTCTTCAGGGAATGATGGAATCTAGACTATCATTTGCAGATTCAGCAAACAGGCACATTTCATTCCTGTAAGGAAAAAGGTTAAGTCAAAACACATGGTAAAGATATTTATGCAAAATATCTTCAAGTACCATGGACTGCCACGATCAATTGTCAGTGATAGAGACCCAAGAATGACTAGCTTGTTTTGAAAAGCATTGTTTGAAATATTGGGCACTACGCTGAAATTTTCATCTTCTTTCCGTCCACAAACTGATGGACAGTCTGAAGAAGCAAATTCAACTGTTTCAGATTTACTAAAGTGTTATGTTTCAGATCATAAGACTTCTTGGGAACACTACTTGCCTTTGGTTGAGTATGCATGCAATAATATAGTGCACTCATCTACTGGCAAAGCACCTTTTGAGATTGTGGAAGGTGAAAAGAAATTGCCTCCAATTTTGCAAACAAAAGATAACATCTTTAAAGCAGATCGTTATGTAAAAGATTGGGAAGAAGGATATAAAAAGGTCAAGTATGCCCTAGAAAAGTCAGAAGCTAAACAAAAAAGAGCTGTTGATAGTCATCGTCGAGAGCTCTTGTTCAAAAAGGATGATTGGGTCTTATTGCGCTTTAAAAAGGCACGTTTGAGAAAACAGAAGGGCAAGGAACATTTATTTCCAAAGTTTAGTATGCTTTATTATGGCCCTTTTCAAGTCTCAGAGAAGATCAATGACGTAGCATATAGGCTGAAATTACCAGAGAATTGGAAAATTCATAATGCATTCCATGTGAGTCTATAGAGGCCTTTTATTGGTGAACTGCCAGAAGATTTGGGTCAAGAGAAACAACCTCAAGTAGAGGAATTACATGAGATTCTAGTTCCTGAGCAGATCCTTGCACATAAGGATAGGAAAGTGAAAGATAGAGTTATAAGAAGATTTTTGGTGAAGTTCAAGAACTATTCACCAATGGATGCCAAATGGATGGAAGAGGCTGAATTAGCAGATTCGCCTCAATTATTGCAACTTACCGAGATCTACCTCTAATTTTGCAAAGTACCTATGAGCAACTCGCTCACTTTGGTTCATGAGCAATCTCCATCTACCATTTAGTCACTTGCATCTCTCTTCACACATTACTTTATCGTTACAGGTCCTAGTACACCATTGAGCAGCCCACGAGCACCTTTCTATGATCCCTTGGCCTCTATGGGGTGGCCCTTTGGACTCCGAGAGAAGATAGCCATTGCCTCTATATTCTTGGTAGGTTCTTGGGCAACCCACATGCATCCATTGACCAATGTTCTAGTTGCTTTGGGGTGGGATCTCTCAAGGTACACATGGGGTGAGCTACGCTTGGCAATCCCTTGTGGTTTCGATTTAAGACGTGATAGCATGTGTGAAGCTAAAAATTGTGCATTACACATTCAACCTTAATTAGCTCCTTAAACATCCCAAAAGCCATAAACAATGCATCCAAAGTTCATAAATAAGGATCTGTCCAACCACTTTGCACGTCTTGAATCCTTCTACATGCCTAGTCAGTCCTATCTGCCCATCATCTTCTATTCCTACCATGACCCCTTTTGGAGGCTTTCTACACTTCCATTTGGTTCCACCTCTTGTTACCATCACTCCAACCCTCTTTCCAATTGTTATGGCCCCTTTTGGAGGCTATCTACACTTGTGTTTCGTTCCAGCTACTATCACCATCACTCCAACCCTCTTTTCAACTGTTGCAACCCTTGTTCATCTATTCCAAATCATTACGACCCGGTGGATTGTTGTGTTTTTTCATCCTTATAGGCTGCCCTTGTTTGTCTACAGCACCTTTCAGCATCAACATGATCTGTGTTTATATCTACAACAGGCCGTTTTGAATTTTAGCACTTTGCTACATCATCCTATGCTCCAATTAGTTATTACTACACTTAGGATCTGTCTTCAATCGAATCCATATCTCCCTCAACCCACTCCCATGAAAGTCATCCGCTGTTAGACTGCTCTGCCCTAGAGCATTGTACACATTCAGCATTCATTCAATTCTATCAGATTCTACTCTCCCATATTTTTCCTGTTTTTTGGATTTTTTACGTTTTTTGCACTTTGTTTGAGTTATTGTGTTCTAGCCATGTTATTGTATTTTGTGTTTCCTCGGTGCAAAGCCTAGCATAGCTTTGCATAGCCTCCTTTATTCTTCTTTCACCTTGAGACATTCCATTACTAGAGGGCATTATTGTCATGCAATACAGGTATACTACATAGTAACTTCCAATATTTGGCATGGCTGATTGTGAGGCAAATTTAAGGACCAAGAGTGCAAGCTATCCTAGTGGGTTGTTGAATGACTTCTAATACTAAATATCAAATGCTGAATTTGGCTTATTTTTACATGGCCATACGTATCCATGTGAGCTGCCATCTTTAGCTCATTTATGCAAAGTCCTTTACTTTCATTTTCATAGGCTTGGATGTCATGACCCTAGGACACACAAACTGTGTAGAGGGAAATACAATTATAGACTTGACAGAGTCAAACTCAGCTGAGCACATGGACCCTTAAAGATCTGCTATGAGTTTTTATTTGACCTTGGGATATGATAAAAAACATTTAATGAATATGGACTCTCTCTTTGGTGAGTTTCTCTTGAGAAATGATAAAACTTCAATAATGAAAAAAATGGTAAAGTATCTCATTTGTGTGATACTGAATTAAAGGTTTCTAACAACCCCAAAACTTGATGAAGTTGAATTAATCAAACGCACATGCATATTCTTGCAACCTTGTTTTTGCTAGAATACTATTCAACACCTAAACCTTAAAAAAGATGCAATGTAAAACCAAAGCTATATGCAATAACTCAAGCTTTAGAATAGAGGCCAAAACTAACATAACCTGCCATCCATTTAGAGTGATTAAAAACATAAATCAAAGGTAGTAGAGCCAACAATTTTGATGCCAATGACTTATGAACAATGATTCATGAACATATTAACTTTTGCCATTGAGGCCACAATGGTATTGAGCTTCTTGACAAAGCTCGTGGAGAAAAATATTTTGAAACTACTTAGGGGAAGCCATTGTGAAACCAAGGTCCTTTTAAAACTATCAAGAAGGCACCCTCTGGGACAAACCACTAAAGGAATCTTTTACAAGAGGAGCATGTAGAAGAAGCAACATTATACAAAGCTTGTGTAAACAACCACCTTGGCAAAAGCTTATGAGCAAAAGCTATGATGGAGAAAACTTGCTGAGGATATGTTTTGCATGAGTCAAAAATTCTACAAAAAATTTGTATAATATCTTGCATTAAGTGGCTCCAATATTTATTTAGGAGAAGGTTTTTTATACTACTATTTGTTCAGCCCTAGCATATACCTGTTCTCTCTTGATTGATCTTTTCTAGATTAATTGATGGCTTTAGTGATGTGATTGACTTGCTTTCATGGTTAGCTAAGATTTGTGATTGGTGTGAGCTCCTCCTTTCTCAATGCTTAATAAGACAAACTCGTTATGGTTTTCCCACCTTGTAAAGAAACTCTTGTCAAACTCTTGTACTCCTGTTGCCTTTTCACCACCTTTTTGACCAATTGGCAATTTGTGAGCTAGCAACAATGACATTAAAAACTCTAGATAGTGCACACCCACAAACACAATATGCAATACAGCACTCTTCAATACATCCTTTGTCATTAGCTCATATTTGAAGTTGACTTTGTCTTTAAATACCACACCCTATTTGGTATTCAGAGTGCATGTCACTTTAATCTTGTAAAGAGATGTTCTCAATTTCATCGCTTCTCTCTTGGTTGCAAGTTTGTTTAAGCCATTTCTGCAATTGCCAATTCTCAAACTAGTATCAATGACATTCACAACTCCAAGGAATCTATTTGCAAATTATGAAAGATGTTGTAGTGCATGTGTGACATGGTAGCATTTTCCTTGGCAAAGGCAATACTTTTTGGTGACAAGAAGAGCTATAACCTATCAAAAATGTCCCTAGACCATATGTACATACAAAAATTTTAATAGCCCTTGGCAATCGTTTCATTGGTCAAAAAGTGACATTTTATGTTTTTGGAGACTTTGTAATTATCTTAAATGGTTTGGCCTTCTTGTAAATTGTATCAAGAATTTTGGGCTATTTTAAACAACTCTTAGCCCTTAAATTGATGAATCAGTATCATCAATAACAATTGTCTCTTCTCCAAAACAAGACATGATCTCAACTGAACAAGGTCTTCTCCTAGCAAGTCATCAACACAATCGCATGTGGGATGGTGCAAGCATGCATAAGTGATTCGAGTGCAAACTAGAGTGGCCATTACACGAGAATGAGTAAAGATTGATCGTGACTGATTGACATTGTCTTGGGTTGAGTAGAAACGTGCTTTGCCGATACAAAGTGCAAGAGTTTGTTGGATAGTGCATGGCTTGGGCTTGCAAAGCCGTACCTTGTTCATCTTTTGTAATATAAGATTTGAGTATTGTTTTCCCATTTGGCTTCTCTAGTCTTTTTATGAGTTGTGCATTCAAGACCTAGTGCCTTATAACTTCCTATCAACAGGCGTTAAATTCAATGTTTTCCATGAGTTGAGAAATAAAGCTTACAAGCACAAGATGAAGAAACTATAAACACTCCCTCTCAAATCTTGGCTATGTTTAAACACTATAGGAGTGCAATGATTCAGCTCATCAAATATGTGCCATTATCCACATCAAATAAGTCCAATACACCAAGATTGCTCATCTTTTTTAAATACTCCATACAATACAAGATAACATGCTTTGAAGAATGATTTTAACAAGAAAATTTTCAATTAGACTATGTATTCTCACTTTTAATAAACAAAATGTATGTTGGTGCATATAAAAAATCATAGGTCCTATTCTTAGTTCAATATCTACAAAAGTGTTATTGTTCCATCCATTGAAAACTAGACCATCCACAATCTTACAAAATTGCAAATTCACACCAACCTAACAACTGTTCCCAAAGAATCAATTCCAAAATATTGTTTACTTCCTAATGCAAACACAACAAATTGTTACATAGATTGATGCTTCTCTTCTCAAAGCTGCATGTGGTGATATTGTATCTTACAATCCCTACCATTCGTATCCCAAAAGGTTGCATTATCTTTGGACCAATATAAAATAGGATTACCAATTCTTCAAGATCCCTAACAAAAGCACTTTTAAAGTCCTTTTTTTCTTTGTTTTTAAAGAATTGATTCCAAGAAATTCCAACAACAAATTCATACTTATCTTCTCAAAGTGTTGTGTGGCAACATTCCTCACTCATATTGTACTTCTCCACCGGATAACAAATTGGAATGTTGTCTAATAGCATATGCTAAATTTGTATAGTGATTGTTCTGTAGGAAATCTCCAAGATAATATTTCCAATAGACTACTAGGCCATTTCATGAACACATATGGCCTAACATATGCCCCTACAAAACCAAAAACGCTCCTACAAAGCTTGACAAACAACCCTTAGTAAGATAATCGTCTTCATTATACTGCACATCCCCCTTATGCTTATTTGCACTTTTGTTTGCTTCAAATAATATACAAAGGCTCTTACCAAATTAAATGCCATATGCCTTGGTGGATTGCAACCCACTAGACCCTTCATCCCAAGAACCACTTTTTGAGGACCACAATAGATGGTTTCATTGAGAGACATGGACACCTAGGCGTACATCCCACAAGAGATGCAAATAGCCATCAGTCAGCTAAAGATCTCCTCTCATCAACTAGAGATTAAAGAAAGAGCAACTCAAATCCTAGAGCCGAGAGGACTTGCAAACTATGCCAAAAGGACGTGGAGAGCAAGGAGCACTACATGTGCAAATGCAAGGCCTACAATAGAGTCCAGCCATAGATACCCTCTACTTTTCAAAGGGGATACCTCCCTAAGACTAGTTATGGAGTCCACCTGCATATCATTACTCTAATCGGGCACCACACATGAGGTGGAAATTACAAGCCACTGACTCTTTGCAAACATTCATCGCACACTATATCCTCACATAGAGAGGGATGGCACTCCAGAGAGCTCAAGAGATTAGAGTTGCACATTAGCCGAGGATGCTATTATATCACATATTAGGATTGCGCTAGTGAGATTATGAAGATCCATTTGTGGCACAAGCAACACCTCATGCCAATAAGCAACCATGGTCACTATTGATATATTCAACTTCAAGTAATCCTTCTTTCCATTTTCTTGGAATTTTAGGTCTCAAAAATAAGTAAAAATTATAATTGTTGAGCATACTATGTCACACAATGCATTTGCAGATGCAAAGTGGAACAAAAGGGGGACTTAGCAAATTCACCTCACTTGTTGCAAATTTACCTAAAAGCATTTAAGTAGAACCCACTTTGGTAGAGGCTAAGGCATATTAAAAAAAGCATAGATCTAGAGCTCAAGAGGTCTTTATTACTTCCACTACCTTGGTGATGCTATGCTCATCAAGGTGTTATTAACTTGTAATATATACACTTTGGACTTCTATGATGAGTGGCCATGACAATCCACTTGTAGCAATTCATTACTTATTGTAGCTAGATGTGCAGCCCTAGCAATCAAAAGGATAATTTCACAAATAACAAAGACATGAGGACCTTTAAGCCCAACTTTGGTAGTTTTAATGTTTACAGATTCAATGGATCTAGTTAGAAGAAGATGGATTGTATAAAATTGAGAGACCATTGAAACATAAATAGTTGGTGGGATTGCAATTAGCAAGTTGCCCAATGCCAAGCATTACAAGGAAGATCAAATGAAAAGAATCCATCAATAAACAAAGCATGTCATACTTCATTTTGGTTTCACAAGAGCTAAGGAGCTTTAAGGAAGATGACTTCATAAGAATCCCATCACTAGCATAACTTGCTGAAATAAATGTAAATTAATTCAAACCCCATTACGTGATATCACACTAAGCTGACATCTTAGAATAGCCTAAACCATTCCTTACTCATTGCAACTAGAAGTACCATATTAAAAACTACTTGTTAAGAAATGTTAATTTCTTTTCAAAAAACATAGTTGTGACTTATAGCATCTGTAACAATTGTAAATAATGCATGGAACTTGGTCGTATGTATTGCCAACATATGGCTGCCATGTTCCAATCACATTGGCATGCCATAGAGGATACTTCTCGTTTTTCAAGAGGGAGGCATGTGATGGGCATGTGATTTATCCTATTCTCTTTTGGCGAGTCTGAGACATTGCATGACTTGTGCATGACATGGGCAAGTCCATCAAAGATCAAGGTTCTGTGAATGAAAAATGAATATATTCAATTATTTCAATTTGAATGAATCTTCATGAAGTTACTAAACTTAGGTCCAAAGCGTTTCCTTTAGACTGGACACTTAAATTCAATGGACTAATGGCCGAATAACTAAATTTCAATTTTAAATTCGATTGTTCAAGTGACAAGTTGATAACATGTATGAAAAGTTTGAGAAATGCACAACAAGCATGAAAGCGCAGCCTCCTCCATCATGTGGCCTATATTTGGACAAATTTTGGCTGCCACAAGACATTAAATGCCAACATCTATTGACCATGCCACTACTAAAGCTAAACATGCTGTTCTACACATTGGCAATGCAATTCTTAAGTAAGACAAAGTTGTCCTATGCCTAGCCATGAATTTCTAAGATAGATGAAGCACATCTATCCCACGCAAATTCGTGCTAACTCTGAAAATGGCTGTTCCATGCAGCCAAAGCTGAATTGGTGCAAGGCATGCTACTCCAAGTTGGTTTATTCCATCTTGGATATACATCAAGTGATTCTACAGCTCATCCAAGCATTTCTACAAGATTTTGCGGTCTTTTCTATTTGTAATTTGTGGCATTCAAGAGAAATATATTGCACCAATGCTTGCCAGATAGGTTACCTTGGTAGGATCCAATTTAAGGCACATTCGTCCTCTTGTACCTCTATCGAATTATTGCCGACTTACTCAAATCTAGTGTCCTTGGCCTTGGCTGGTCAAAGCAATTGGAGACGGGTACTTGAGAGTATTGCATACAAGTAAGCTATTATACTAAATTGGCCTACTAAGAGCTAAGATTGGAAAGCTAGTGCTTAGGGCTTTCTAATCAATAAGCAATTGTATTTCCAATTTCATAATGATAGTAAAATACCAGAAGGGCACCAACCTTTTAAGCCAATCTTCATTCGTCTCCAAGTGCATGACCATTCTAGCTCCATTAATTCATTTGTTTTTTATTGCTAGCTTCTTGCTTTCAAGATTAAGAGCTTGCAAGTAAAATTTCATTGCCCTTTGGTTCAACAAAGGCCGATTTCACCAAGCATGGCAAGCTCACTCGGTTCTAAAAGGAGGCTATGGCTAAGGTGGAAAGCTCACTTTTTCTCATGATCAATTGTCACACTCTAATCAAAGCAATTGTGGTCAATGTGGAAGCCATGGCTATAGCAACACCTTTTGGCACTCGATGATAAGAGTGTTTTGGCAACACAAATTTGCACTTCTATAAGTATAGTGGTTGATGCAGCCCCCTACTACCTACTAACCACCTAGAGCAAGCCTCATCTACAATTTTGTTTGTATGCTGGAAGGCCACCAATGGATCTATCCAACATCTACTTGTCTCATAAGCTTTTCCTTACGGCCAACCCCATAAGCTAACAACAGGTAGGCTGCTACTTGGCTCTATCCAACAACAACCTAAGCAAGGCCTATGCTGAACACTAAAACAAGCCAAAAGGTCAAGATTATGCAACAAATACCACTCAATATTATCACATAACCACCTTTGACACCATAACCAACTAGGGATCATCATCTTCCCCCAAGAAGACGATGGAATGGCATAAAAGCTTTATAAGTTTCTTACAGCTAGCACCTTCATTGGCAAGCTTGGGTAATGGATTCGCACACTTGTGAGCACAACAAGGTACATATACCAAGCCACAACCCATAGTGTTGAGCAACCAAAACAAAAGGACAGCATTAACACAAAATAATCATGCATTTAGGTCATAACTTAGCTCAACAAAATAGCCCCAAACGGATTTATTTCATCGAAAATGCATTTTACTTTGGTTGTAGCATGAATGCTAAAATATCTCATTTATAAGGACATGGGCAGCAAGCCTCCTATCCTTATCCCCTCATTCCCAAGTTGTGCATGCACTCCATTCTCTACATCATCAACCTTCTCCTCTTGACAAAAAAACTCCCACTTAACCAGATTTGTTGTCTCTAGTGTTGCTTCCACCTTCCTACAGCTGCCACCCTCCAAAAAGGACTCCCAACTGTTGTGTCTTCAATCTAAGCCATTTCCACCACATTGTTGCTGCTATTGCAAGTCATCATCAACTTCTAGTGGATGCAATCTTGGTTCTAGACCGTTGTTCACCATTATTGACATCACATCACCTCAAGAACTTTCCTATTGTCGACGAACATCTCCAAATAGATGTGTTTTGGCTGCCAACTATGAAGATATGCTAGGGTTTGATGAAGTATTGAGCTAAAAATGCATTCTGCACTTAATTAGGTCTTAATAACAGCCCCAAAACTCAAAATTACCAATAAAAAGAAACAAGATCCTAGAGGGTCTCTCTCCCACGCGCCAAACTCTAATTTGGGAGAACTGCTTCTAGCCTTCTGCCCTCTACAAATCTGCTGCATTCACTGCAGTTCATCCATTTGCTGCTGGTTTCAACCGGTCATCGGCTGCCACAAGGCAGCACCTCCATTTTCCAATTCCCACTACCATGCAGCCTGCCACATCAGCAGGCTGCATTTTGCTGCTGTAAGCTGTCGTCCAGCTATCACATCAACTTCTACTCCTGCATTTGCAGGTTTCTGCCTTGTTCCAGCCCCTAACACTGATCCATTGATCCATCCACTCTTTGGACTGTGTTTGCTGCTGTCGGACATACTCTGAGGCTATCCACTGCAATTCAAGTTCCATCAAAGTACAACACTCTCTACCTCACACTCTCTGCCCTGATCCTTGACACACAAGAGGTCAAGGGTCAATATTCACCTTTGCATAGTATGCTTGCTACATTGAGCATCATACATATATTCATTGTTCATTATCTTCTTCAGTGTTCACTATCTAAGTTACCCTAACCCTAATTGTGTTCTATATCAATCTGTGCTTTGTTGTATAATTGTGTTTGTTATCTATAAAACAAGTATTTCTTTACATCAAGAAAACATAGAATGCATAGGCGCAACTAAAATACATAACTCAATTAAAAAGAAAAAGCAAATTATGGAAGAATGAAAGTGCAACTAAATGAATAATGTATGTTGAATGAATGAGTGAATGTATACAATACTCAAATGCAGATCAATCAACTCATGACAACTTTCGTGGGAGCAAGCTAAGGGAGGCTTCAGAGGGCATCGTCCACCAAAGGCAAATCCCAAGTGAAGTAACCACAAGTTAGTGCAGAGAATGATGCAAAAAAATATTGACTCAAAAAAGCACCAACTAACTATATGGATGATGACATGGCAATCAAGGCAGCCTGATCAGCAATCACCAAGAGTAGACCAACAGTTGGGTGATGATGAGGGAGAGCTGGAATTCCAGTGAACCAAACTAAGTATAGGCAGCCTTTAGATGGTCATAGCAGCAGCTGGAGATGATCAACAGGCTAGAAAGACCAGGGTACAAGTGACCACGCATAGTCTCTGTTTACAGATATGATCTTGATGTGGAAGCTATGCTTCATCATTTTCCAATATTTTTCATCCAAAAATTAGTCATCAAAGCCCAACTCTCCTCCTTTATATATAGCTTCTTCACAAGGTGCTCAATTGAGGCATTCAACTCAAGAGATTGATCATCTTAATTGGGGAGGACAAACCACTCAAGGTGGAATCTGAAGATCAAATTCTTCATTTAAACGGTACGTTCGTAAAATCCCTTTTAATGTGAGCCGAATTCTCTCTCCCTTGCTCCTTCTATCATCCAAGCTTCAACTTTATGTAACTGCAAAGATATACGTCACTATCAACATGGACATGAGGAAAATTTGTATGTAAAAGTGCTCCATGAGATACACCCTTCTCTTCCATTTCTTTTTTAACTATGAGTTTGGTGCTTTGCACTACTGCTTTGTTGTGAGGAATGCCTCCCATGTAATATGCACCTCCTAGTTATTCACAAGTCACAAGTCACACCCTATCCCCTGGTCCAAAGTCTCAAGAAGAAAGGGTAATAGAAGGAAGAGTTTGCTTCTTGACCCAAAGCAAAAAACTCTTCTTGTGCTAATGATTCATCTATCAAAATATGTTGTTGCACAAGATGAGTGAGAGAATGGAACGCACAGAGAGAGAGAGAGCTCACAAACGAATGAATGCTGGATATGTAAGAGTGCGCAACAGAAGAGCACAAACATAGAGAGAGAACAAAAGAGAAAGACTACAATTAAAGAAGAGAATGGAAGGACAAAATCTGCACCAAACTCTGAATGAAAGCTGAATACAAAAGGTAGATTGATCAATCCCTACAAGAGAGCCCCATATGTTGGAATGTGCTGGAAACCTGATTAAGGTAATGACCAGCCAAGTGAAGCAGCAGCTATAAATAGCCAAACACCCAAAAAACTAGCCAACGTGCATCAAGGCATGCAATAAAAGCTGGACAACCTGCTTTAAATAATGCAATAAATACAGTTGCCATAATAAACATTGATCTACTTATACTCGACAATGTGAACAGAGTCCAAACCACTAAGAAAGAAATGCACAAGATGGAAACTAACTAGCAAGTCTTGAAACACCTAAACCAACTGAAAAAGAAACGCACGATCTAAACAAAGCTGCCTCCTGTGTTATAACACATGACATTATTGATAGACACAATGTCACAACTCCAAATGTCATCGTTTAACTCAAATTGAGGAAAACAAGCAGAAGACGATTAAGTTAGACCCACAACAACTAACACCCCATCTCAAATCTTGGATGTGGCTAAAGGCCAAAGAAGATGGAACAAATCCAATGGTGGCGAGTAAGTGTCAATGTTGATGAAGTCCATCAATGAAGAAGCTCCTCATGATCTTGGGAATCCCCCTCTAAAACACAAGGGTCGTCCAAGGAATCCACAGCCGCATCACCGATATCATCCCCCTCTAAAAGGGGTAGGGACATACAAGGGACATGACATTACTGATAGACTCAATGTCACAACTCCTAATGTTGTCATTTAACTCAAACTAAGGCTCACAAGAAAAAAACAATAGTGTCAAACCCATGGTTGCTAAAAACTTGAATGTCACTAAAGGCCAAAGAAGATAGAATGGATCCAAGGGTGGCAAAATAAGTGTCCATGTTGATGAAGACCATTGATGAAAAAACTCCTCGTGATCTTGGAAATTCCCCTCTAAACACAAGGGACCAAGGAATCCACAACCACATCACCAATATCATCCCTCTCTGAAAGGGATGGGGACATACAAGGGAACCCCCACATCACCAATATCATCCCTCTCTGAAAAGGATGGGGACATACAAGGGAATCCCCAAAGGAGGTGGTGGGAAATGGGATGAATGAGATAGGTAGTGCACAATTGAGAACATGTGCAGCTATGGAAGATTACCGCAGAGGACCTTATACAATGAAAGGGGAATGAAGTATATATAGCCCCCTCTCCTGCCAACCCTCGCTAAAATGTCTCTTAGAGAAGAATCCACATAAAGAAGGCATGTTCAATGCTTGGATACCAAGTCTAGTAAGGCCATGAACTAAGGGGAGTGGGCAACCCAAGTCCAAAACAATTAGAACTTCTAAAACAAAGCTCAATGGATGGTCAAGCAAAAAAAGCAAAGTGTGAATATCACTAATAAGTACTAATTAAATGTCACCAACAATGGCTATACACTCTAGCGGATGAACATCCTACAATGAATCACATCAAGGAGTCATACGACTCAAAGCACCACTGTCAATAAGCTAAGATCTCTCTAAGGACAAGACAACCAATGACGAAGGCTTCTCCATCTCATAGATGTGAACTCGTAAGTTACAGCTAGAGCAAAGGTGGAGGAACGCTCCTATGATTTAGTTTCATCTTTCACTCCCAAAAAAAGGTGAGGGTATTTCTTCCGACATTTCTCTTCAACATGGATACCCTTCCCACAATGTGGACATATTACGCTTCTATGAATCCATGTCAAAGCCTAAAGAAGACTTCTTATCCTACTTCTTGTTCTTGGCCTTCTTGTTGCCCCCTTGTGAACCTACAATAAAAGCTTTAGTAAAGTTGGATCCACTAATACCAATCTCCTTGAGTCCCTCTTCATGCTCCAAATCAAAGGGAGCTAACTCTTTCCATAAAAGAGTCTCCCAAAACCTTGATATAAGCAAAGTGGTACAAAAAACAACATATTTGGGAGATGACAATTGAGTAAGATGAATCATCGCCATGTCCTCCGATGAGATCATCCTGCCAAGGGATACAAGCTCATCTTGCATGTCCTCCATCTTGTTGATGTTATCCTTCATAGCAGCCTGCAGGTAAATCATCAATAGAAAACATCAAGAGTTTCTTCTTTGTGGCTATGCGGTAGGTAAAGGCCTTCTTATGGTAGAGAGAAGAGAGCTTCCTCCACACCTCCATAGAGGTCTAAAGTCTAAGCATATGCACAAGGAGAAAATCTTGCAAACTCATGACAAGAAAAGATCAAGATCTAAATTTGAGTCAATCCCAAAGAGCTCCTAGGTCCATCGTAGAACCAATACGGAAATCCTGTTAACGAGTCATTCCTTGGCCACGTCAGTAGTACGGACAGCACAAAGGATGGCACACGATGCCACATCAACAGGTCGACAAACACGTGCCACGTGGCACAGCTGCAGTCGGCCAGTTTTCTGTTTAGTTGGCTGCATTAAATGCAGCCGACCTGTTTCTGCCTAATTTTTGTGATTATTTTCTCTGCTATTTATAGCAGTTCAGTCCAGCACTTGGACATACATTCTGATCTTGAGATCTGACAGAGACAAACTGCAAAGACGGACAGCACCCAGGCTGACGGAGATCGAGGTCCTCAAGGCAGAGACACATGCAGATATTTTCTCTGCACCCGTGTATATTTCTGCATTCCTATACAGCATACTACACTGCAGATTTTCTGTGTTACAGTCTCCTTTTATCTCTCTATTTTCTCTCTGTGTTCACTCTCTTTCAGTCTTTGTCCTACACTTCCGCATCGCTACACTCTGACATGGAAACAGAGCGGTGAAGACGGACTGACGGAGTGCTGAACCTACCTGAAGAGGAGATTTCAGCGCAACACAAGGCTGCGTTTCTAGCATTTGAGGGCGAGCAGGAGGGCTGCACATCGGATTAAGGCTGAAGCGAGCGTGGGCGTGCGGGAAAGGAGTTCAGTTGGTAAATTTGTTGCAGGTTGTTGTTGTTTGAAGGGGAGGTAGGCCACGTTTCAGGCCTTCCGTTGCAGATTTTACCTTGTCATCGCCTCCAGCACTTGAAGAAGGTTCGAAAAGCGGAGGAAAGAGCCCAAGCAGGCTGCGTCTTCACAGTTAGAGGGGGCTGCTTTTGCATTTGTGCAGGCATTACAGGTGAACATATCTACAGAGACAGATTTGGAGTTCTCGGCGATCATGGACAAGAAGGTGCCTGTCCTACCAGCTCTTCCATCAAATCAGAAGCTTGATGGTGACAATTACTACATCTGGCGGGTGATGATGTTGGCCATTCTGGAGTCTTAGAGATTAATAGGCCCTCGATGAGAGATGAGTCCAAACTCTCCTCCAAATGCTCATGCAAAGTTGACCAAGGCCCAGTCTCATTGGGACAAACTAAATGCCAGGATTCGTTCTTTTCTTTTTCTGTCTTGTACTACAACCATGATCGCTCACATCAAGCACTTGACGGTGGCTCAAGAGATATGGCTAGAGCTCAACCGGATGTATAACCAGATGACCCTAATGAAGAGGGTTTCTTTGGAGGTGCAGATGCAAACCTTGTCCATGAATAAGTCTTCTTCGCTTCAGGAACACATCAACAAGCTTCGACAATTTCAAATGCAGGTCCAAAATGCGGGGAAGCCTATTTCCTCAGAAGACATGGTGATCATTTTGTTGTCCCAATTACCGCCACGATTTGGTACCTTTTATTCTGCTCTTATTGCATCGGGGCGGGAGTCGACTCTTCGGTGGGAAGAGTTGGTTCCTATGGTCTTGGACCAAGAGAAACATTTGAAGGGACAAAATGCTTCCAAATCGGAGGCATTGATTTGTCAAGCCTCTCAGAAGAAAGGGAAGGACCAAAAGAAGAAGAAGGACAACAAATCCAAGAAGGACAAGGAGAAGGAATCGACTTGCCATATTTGTGGTAAGACCGGTCATTGGAAGAAGGATTGCCCCAACAAAGACAAGAAAGACAGAGAAACATTTGAAGGGACAAAATGCTTCCAAATCGGAGGCTTTGGTTGGTCAAGCCTCTCAGAAGAAGGGGAAAGACCAAAAGAAGAAGACGAACAACAAATCCAAGAAGGACAAGGAGAAGGAATCGACTTGCCATATTTGTGGTAAGACCGGTCATTGGAAGAAGGATTGCCCCAACAAAGACAAGAAAGACACCAAGAAGAAGGACACGAAGGATTCTAGAGCGGTGACTGCACCCTCATCAACTGCTTTTCTACACTTAGCAATCATTGAGGACCCTACACCAAAGACTTCTAAAGTTGCAATGAGAGCTCCCCGGGCTCGAGAGTGCATGTGCCAGGCTTGGGGTATCATTTACTTTCAGTCCATACGATTTGTGCTCTTGGCCTCTTGGTGAAGTTCGACAGTTATACTGTTCAAGTCCTTGATCGTGGATCGAGGAAGGTTCTCTCTGTAGGGTATGAGGAGAATGGCATCTATAAATTGAAGTCTTCTACAGCTCTTACCTCTCTTCTTCTTATCTCTCAGACACAGTCGGAGCTATGGCATGCTCGGTTTGGCCACCTGAACTATGAATACCTTGGGAAGGCGTCGTAAGGAACGTCTGTCCAAGGTTTACCGGACATAGTGGTGAGCCATCAGCCATGTGTCTCCTGCATTCGGGAAAATCTGCATCGGGATGCGATTCCCGACAAAGCTTTGCGGCAGTCTACTTTACCTATGGAGCTTGTATCTACCGATCTTTGTGGCCCGATGAGGACCGAGTCCGTGAAGGGGAGCTTGTACTTCATGTTGATTGTAGATGACTACAGCAGGCTAACATGGACCTATTTCTTGATATTGAAATCGAAGGCTTTCTCTCACTTCAAGGATTGGCTTCTTTTTGAGGAAAACCGATCTGGTCGAAAACTGAAGACCTTGCGTTCAGACAAGGGCGAGGGCGGTGAATTTATGTCTAATGAGTTTGCTTGTTTTTGTGCAGATAGGGGCATTAACCAAGAGTTTGCTAACACCAACATTTCTCAAAAGAATGGCATTTTGGAGCGGAAGAACCGAAGTGTGATCGAGATGGCGTGCACCATGATGGGGCACTAGCAAACACCTCAATTTCTGTGGGCCGAGGCAATGGCTACCGCAGTTCACATCCTCAATCGACCTCCCACTTTGGCCCTTGACAGGATGACTCCTTTTGAGGCTTACTTTGGGACTAAGCCTAATGTCTCGTATTTCAAGATCTTTGGGTGTGACACCTATGTGCACATCTCGAAGACATTGCGTGACAAGTTTGAGGCGGCTTCCCGACGACAGGTTTTTGTTGGCTACAGCTCCCAATCCCAAGGTTATCGTCTGTTTGATCCCACCAAGCGCGATGTTTACACGAGGCGAGATGTGCGGTTCGTGGAAGTTCCGAACACAGAGGGGGGTGAGGAGCACCCCGTCTTTGGAGATCTAGGGGAGAGTTGGGCTACCGAGACAGTTCTTTTGAAGCCAGAGCCTCTTGATGGAGATTCTTCTTCTAATTCAAAGTCTTTCCTTCCACCGGCCACCCCCGTGGAGCTTCCGCCGGTAGATGTACCCAAGTCTTTAGTAGATGGAGAGCGACAGGGAGAGATCTAGCCTCCTCCTCATTGGACCCGTGACACACTCCGCGATTCAAGGATCGAGGGGGCCCCTGAGGAGTGGGAACCGCAGGATGGACCGGGGAGGTCACGGAGGAATCAGGCACATTCTTCAAAGCTTCTTTGCTCTTACTATTGTTTGTTAACCCATGTTATGCAATATCAAGAGCCCATTTCAGTAAAGGAGACTTTGCAGTCTGACGATTGGCAAAAGGCTATGGAAGTCGAGTTGAAGGCTATTGAGAGAAATGGCACTTGGTCTCTTGTGCCTCGTCCCTCTCACAAAAAGGTGATTAATGTCAAGTGGGTCTTCAAGACCAAGTACCTTAGCGATGGTTCTTTGGACAAGCGCAAGGCTCGCCTTATTGCTAAAGATTTTGCTCAGCGCCCAAGCATTGACTCCCATGATATATTTGCCCCCACTGCTCGTACGGCAACTATACGAGCTGTTCTTGCCTTAGTTGGCCATAGGAGATGGCCTGTCTATCAGTTGGATGTGAAGTCGACCTTTCTCAATGTTGACTTGCAAGAGGAGATCTATGTAGAGCAGCCTCCTGGATTTGGATCCTTGGATGGGCAAGTTTACAGGTTGAAGAAGGCCTTCTATGGCCTCAAGCAGGCTCCGCGTGCATGGAATGAGAAGATTAACTCGTTTCTTCAGTCAAAGTTGGGATATCGGCACGCTCCACAACCGATCCGCAGCTTTATGTGCACACTTCCAAGGCTGGTCGTGTGTTGTTTGTGTTGTATGTTGATGATTTGATTCTGACAAGGGATCGTGCATAGAAGGTCCACGCAACCAAGACAGCATTACCTCAGACTTTCGAGATGACGGATTTGGGGCTTCTTCATTTTTTCTTGGGTCACGAGATTTATCAATCTCAAAAGGGAATTTTCATCTCTCAATAGAGACACATTCAGGAGCTCTTGGTGACTTTTGAGACGGAGACTTGTCGATCCATTTCTACTCCTATGGATCCAAACTGGAAGGCCACTTCACACTCAGATTCTCCCTTGACGAATGCTTCCGGCTACCGTCAGTTGATTGGATCCTTGATTTGGCTGCTCAACACTCGTACTGATCTTTGTTTTGTTGTGGGTCTTTTGGCCGGATTCATGAGTGAACCCCAGCAGATGCATTGGCAAGCTACCCTGAGGATTCTTCAGTATTTGAGGGGGACCTCTAACTTAGGGATTTCTTATCCAACAGGTACAGTGTTAGCGAGTCATTCCTTGGCCGCATCAGCGGTACGGACAGCGCAGAGGATGGCGCAGGATGCCACATCAGCAGGTCGGACAAGTGCCACATGGCACGCTGCAGTGGCCAGTTTTCTGTGCAGTCGGCTGCACTAAATACAGCCGACCTGTTTCTGCCTATTTTTTGTGATTATTTTCATTGCTATTTATAGCAATTCAGTCCAGCACTTGGACACATTCTGATCTTGAGATTTGACAAAGACAAACTGCAGAGACGGACAGCACCCGGGCTGACGGAGATCGAGGTCCACAAGGCGAAGACACATGCACATATTTTCTCTGCACCTGTGTATATTTCTGCATTCCTATACAGCATACTACTCGGCAGATTTTCTGTGTTACACTGTCTCCTTTTCTCTCTCTATTTTCTCTCTGTGTTCACTCTCTCTCAGTTTTTGCTTGCGCTTCCGCATCGCTGCACTCTGACAAATCCTCCATTGGACGAGGGGTTGGGATAGTAACAAATGCCTACAGGCCAAATGTGTAATGTATGTGCTCTGCTTTGCATGACCAAAGGGAATATTTCGCAAGTTAATCTTCTCTAGGCAAAGAAGGAAGCACATGCACCTAAAATAGTGCCATAATAGCGATACAATGACGTGCAATACAAAACTTGTGAGAAACATGTAGAGAAGCAAGGGGTAAGAAAAGTGTTGCAATCTTCTTGATCCATCAAAGTGTCAATCTCTTCATGATCCAAGCTCTATACATCGATCTTCTAATGGTCTAACTGATCAAACCGCCCATAGTTGCCAAAGGTATGAAACAGATTTCCAAGGTTTCATACGAGTTTCCTAAAATGTAAGAAGCATGTTTCATTGGAGATGAAAATTATTTGAATTTTTTATACATAAAAATGTACTTTAAGTCCCATGGGACATGACAAAACACGTATTGCACATGATTTACCCATGTACACAGAGTCTAACAATCAATAGACCAACAAATGATTAGTCCCCACACACACCCCAAAGCATCGATGAGGGCACCCAATCAAGTTAATGACAAATGGCAACACCAAAAGACAAAGGAGAGTCTTGAATGTTGAAGTACACTGGAAACCTACAAAAGATAATGAGCAGCCAAGTGGAGGAGCAGCTATAAATAGCTTAACACCCAAAAAATTGGCCAATCTGCCATGCAGTAAAAGCTAGCCAACCTACATAAAATAATGCAAGGAATGTCATCGCCATAATCAATGCTTATCGCCTCATACTGGCCAAGTGAACGCAATCCAAACCATTGAAAAAGAAATGCACAAGATGGAAATTAACCAGCCAATATGGACACACCTAAAACCGACTAAAAAAGAAATGCATGCTATAAACAAAGCTACCTCCTCCATCAAAACATATAACATTACTAGTTGATAGAATGTCGCAACTCTTAATGTCCTCGTCTAACTTAGGTTGAGGCTCACAAGCAGGAGATGGCTGTGCAAGACACACAAGACTGCTAACAAGATAATTCTCAAGTAAAATATATAACGATGTTTGATATACACTCAACCTAAGTCTCACTAACAAAAAAGATAAAGAACAAGGTCCGTGCACAAAAGCCACAACCTATAAATACGCTACAAGTTGGCTTTGCTGAGACTAGCCAACTATCATTGTGCCACATGGCATAGCCTATCGGACTTTACTTGACTGCCATCCTCCCCGACTGGCCACACCTCCCCACATTCTACCCACCTACTCAAGTTAATTACCCAACCTTCCTGCATTGGCTACTTGCCACTCATCCAAAGAATGCACATCCTAACACCCCTATCAAATCTTGGATGAGTCATAAGATTTGGGGATCGAGAGTGTTGGTCTAACTCACATTGAGGTTCACAAGCAAGAGATGGTTGTGCAAGACACACATGATTGCTAACAAGATAATTCTCAAGTAGAATATGCACACAATGTCGGATATACACTCAACCTAAGTCTCACTAACAAAAAAGATAAAGTGCAAGACCCATGCACAAGGGCCACAACCTATAGATAGGCTACAAGTTGGCTTTGCTGAGACAGGCCAACTATCATTGTACCACATGGTATAGCCTATAGGACTTTACCTGACCGCCGACCTCCCCAACTAGCCACAACTCCCCACATTCTATCCACCTACTCACATTGATTGCCCAACCTTCCTGCATTGGCTGCTTGCCACACATCTAGGGGATGCACCTCTTAACACCCCTCTCAAATCTTGGATGGGTCATAAGATTTGGTGATCTAGAGTGTTGGTCTTGTAAAATATTACACGGCGCAGCGAACAGAATCTGAGAAAGAGATAGAGAGTACACAACAGATAAGAGGAGAATCAGTAAAATTCTTTAACTCCAAACAACTGATACAAAGATGGCTCTGTCCACCCGTGCGCTTCCACTGTGTGAAGCTTAGATGGCGATCTAGACAGAAGATAGGTGAAGAGCTTAAGGCTAGCTGGAACAACAACTCTGACTGGGTGAAAGATGAGTGTGAGATGGCTGCGAAGGGGTTTAGCTTTTATAGCCCGCGAAGGTCGTTAGGTCGGCCTGCTGACCGACCTACCATATGAGCCTCCACTAGTCGGCCAGGGAATATTCCAGGGAATATTCCCTTTACCATCGGGCCGGGGGAGCTGCCCCCGGACCCCCGCCAGGGGGGCCGCTGGCCCCCTGGGACCCCCCAGCCAGGGGCCGCTTCCGCGGCCCCCGGACCCCACAATAGGGGCCCCTTTTTGCCATCCGGTCACATAGACCTCATCTGATATACAAGTCAGGACTCAACCAATGTCCGGGCTCACATTTGGCTTCTCCTCATAATGGGGGCCTTACAACTTTGAGCACCATGGATCATTGGTAGCACCTAATGAGGGTGGGGCATTGATCATATCTAACACCCCCCCTCAATGTCCACCCATAGGTGAACTATCTCCTCGGCCCAATGCCGAGTCTCTGAAGATGAACTTGAAGCAGATCCTTCGTAAGTGCTTTGGTGAAGATATCTGCTCCATTCTCCTCTGTTGGACAGTAGACCAATTCCACTATCCCATCCTCCATCAAATCACGCACATAGTGATACTGGATCTCTATATGTTTGGTGCGTGCATGAAACACTGGATTTTTGGCAATGGCGATGCAACTCTGATTGTCACATCTCAGCACAGTTGGTTCTTCATCCTGCACTCCCATATGCCATAGAATCCTTCTCAACCATACGGCCTCACATGCAGCAAAACAAGCTGCCTTGTACTCTGCTTCGGTAGAAGACAATGCCACTGTTGGTTGCTTCTTACTAATCCAAGAGAAAATTCCTGAACCCAAAGAGAAACAATAACCAGAAACTGACTTCCTGGAATCAATGTCTCCTGCCCAATCTGAGTCACAGTTCCCCACAAGAGAAGTTCCGAAACTGTATGTGATACCATAGTCAAGAGTTTTCTTCAAGTATCTGAGCACCCGCATCCCAGCCTTCCAATGACTCTCATGAGGTTTGTTTGAGAACCTGCTCAAAACACCAACAGCAAAACTGATATCTGGTCTGGTGTTACACAAGTAGATTAGACTGCCGACCAACCTCCTATACCTCCCAATGTCTGCTAGTGCTGATGTATCCTCAACGGATAACTTTACATTCACCTCCATAGGTGTAGCTATCTCCTTGCACTCGGTCATGCCAAATGCCTTCAAGATCTCCCATGCATACTTCTTCTGAGAGATGAAGATCTTTCCTGGCTCTTGCCAGACTTCAATCCCCAAACAATAGTGCAGCAAGCCCAAGTCTGTCATTTCAAACTCAAAACTCAAAGCCTTTCGAGTTTGGTTGATCATATCTTCATAGTCACCTGTAATAAGAAGGTCGTCCACATATAGGACAATCACTACAGACTTTTTACCATCCCTGTAAACATACAAGTTAGCATCTGAGGCACATCTTTTGAAGTTTAGGTTTAAAAAGAACCTATCTATCCGCTGGTACCATGCTCTGGGGGCTTGTTTCAGCCCATACAATGCCTTCTTCAGTTTACACACTTTGTTCTCAGAATGGGGGGCCTCAAACCCTGGTGGCTGAGCCACGTACACCTCCTCCTTGAGGTCACCATTTAAGAACGCTGACTTAACATCCATTTGGTACACTGGCCACTTCTTGTGGGCAGCCACTGCAAGTACCGTGCGAATAGTGGTCATTCTGGCAGTTGGGGCAAATGACTCTTGAAAATCAAACCCTTCAACTTGTGAAAATCCTTGGGCAACCAGTCTAGCTTTGTACTTTTCTAAGGTACCATCAGCCTTGTACTTTACCTTCCAGATCCACTTGGTGCCAATAATCTTCCGCTTTGCTGGCCGATCCACTAGCTCCCAAGTGTCATTCTTCATTACGCTGTCATACTCCGCCTGCATAGCAGCCTTCCATGATGGATCTGCAAGTGCTTCTTCTAAGTCAGTTGGCTCCTTTACTTCTCTCATAATCTCAACCATCAAGGCCATGTTGACTATGTGAGCAGAAGCCCTCCTTTGCTCCTCTATTCTCTGAGACCTCCTTGGTCCGTCTGCCTTCTCCTCAACAGATGCAGGCCTAGGATTATTGTGGTCATAGAGCTGCTTCACCCAGCGCGGCAATGGCTTTTCCGGTGGGGTGATGTCAGGTTGGTGAACTTTTTCCTCATCATCTGAAGATGATGCTTCCTCCTCCTTAAGGATAGGGATAGCTCTCGGGACAGGTTCATAGTGGACTACTTCTTCGCTTGATGATAAAGTGGAAGACCTTGCCTTCTCCTCCTCCACTGTATGCGGCTCCTCCTTGAACACCACATCACGGCTCGCGATGATCTTCTTTGCCTCTTGGTCATATAACTTGTAAGCCTTCTGCTCATCACTATAACCCAAGAAGATACATTTTCTGCTTTTTGGTTGTAACTTGTTTCTCTTCTCATCTGGAACATGTGCATAACATTCACATCCAAAAATTCTGAAATGTGAAACAGATGGTTTCTTACCAGTGTAAGCCTCATGAGGTGTTTTTTCCTTGAGAGCCTTTGTGTAGCTCCGATTTAGAATGTAGACTGCAGTATTAACAGCTTCAGCCCAAAAATGGTTAGGCAATCCCTTGCCCTTTAGCATGCATCTTGCCATCTCCACAATGGTACGATTCCTGCGTTCCACAACACCATTCTGCTGAGGTGTGTGAGGCGTCGTCAATTGACGCTTGATCCCTTTGCTCTTGCAAAAGCCTTCAAACTCCTTTGAGTTGAACTCACCACCACCATCTGTTCTAAATTTCTTCACACTTTTCCCTGTTTCATTCTCAACAAGTATTAGCCATTCTTTAAACTTACCAAAAGCTTGAGCCTTATCACGAAGGAAGTACACCCACATCTTCCTACTGTAGTCATCGACAATCAACATAAAATAAGAAGATCCCCCCAAGGCCTGTGTAGGCATCTTACCACACAAGTCAGCATGCACCAACTCTAGAGGAGCATGTGCTCTATTCTTGCTTTCTTGTGGAAATGCCTTTCTCTGTTGCTTGCCCATCATACAAGCTTCACATGGTTCCTTCAATTCAGTTATTGTAGGTAGGTGAGCAACCATACCTTGCTTTTGCATCTCCTTCAATACTGCAAATCCGATGTGTCCAAACCTTTCATGCCAAAGCTTACTTGTGCCCACTCCAGCGGTGGCTGTAAGAGCACTTAGCTCATACAGGTTGTTCCTTCTTTCTCCTTTGCCAACAATTGTGCCAGCACTATCAATAATTTCTGCACCTGTCTTCTTGAACCTCACTTCATGACCAAGATCAGTTATGGCAGCAACTGATAAGAGATTTCTCCTGATTTCGGGAACATACAACACATTTGAAAGCTTTTTGACTTCACCATTTGCAGCAACAAAAGAAATAGTACCTGTGCCCGCAGCAGGGCATTTAGCATCATTTCCAACCGTCACAGTGATGGATTCTTGTAGAGGCTGCATAGAACTGTATAGACCTTTCTTGTTGGTCATGTGACGGGAGGCCCCACTATCCAACACCCAAGAGTCAGTGGTAGATTCTTCTTGCGCCGAGGAGCACACTTCCTCAATGGTCGCCATGAATAATTCCAACTCTGCTTCAGCCGTATTGGCTGTCTCTTTCCCTTTAGTTTTAAGGGTACCATTCTTTTCATCTGCCTTCTTGACACGACAATCTACAATTGCATGTCCTTTCTTCTTACAGTAGAAGCACTCTCCTTGAAACTTCTTCTTGCCGCCCTTTTTCTTTTTGTCACCATCATTTTTGGTGGAGGAAACACCTTTGCCTTTTGCATTGGCAGAGAATGCAGCATCTCCATTGTTGCTTCCTTCTCGGGCTTTCAGCCTCAACTCCTCCTCCATTAATAATGCACAAAACTCCTCAAAAGTCAAAGCTTGAGGTCTCACCTGAGTATTAAGGGCAGTTACTAGTCCATCAAACTTTTGTGGACAAATCCGAAGACACCTCCGAGCTAGCTCTTCGCTAGTCTTTTGTATCCCAGCGCCAGCCATCTGGTCGCGCAGATTCTTAATCCGAGTGATGAATGCTTCAACCGTCTCTCCTTCAGCAAACTTCTCCGCTGCTAGTTGATTCTCCAAGTTTTGAATCCTTGTTTGGTTTCGTGTTTCATACTGACTCCTTAGTACATTCCAAGCCTCTGACGCTTTGGTTGTATGCTGAATCAGAGTCAAAACACTGTCAGAACAGCTTGTAACTAAGGCACACAATGCATCTGCATTCCTTCGTTTCCAAGCTCGTAGAAGATCTGCATTCGGAGGAATCATCACACTAGGATTTGATGGGTCGGGGGTAGGCTGTGGTTCTGCGTCAGTCCCCAGCACAGTCTCCAGAAGCTCATAAGAATCAAGGATAGTTGTAATTTTGAACTTCCACAAGGTGTAGTTTGTACCATCTAACTTGCCTTCGCTGAAGGTTGGTGGACGAATCCTCAGTGTTTGAATAGCCGGTACAGCAGCACCACCTCCTGCACCGCTTCCTGATGCGCCAGAACTGCTTCCCGGAGTCGACATCGTTTCTCTTTGCTGTTGAAGCCTTTGCCTCTTGCACGCTCTCCGATCTCTAGAGCCCCCTGGGCTCTGATACCATGTAAAATATTACACGGCGCAGCGAACAGAATCTGAGAAAGAGATAGAGAGTACACAACAGATAAGAGGAGAATCAGTAAAATTCTTTAACTCCAAACAACTGATACAAAGATGGCTCTGTCCACCCGTGCGCTTCCACTGTGTGAAGCTTAGATGGCGATCTAGACAGAAGATAGGTGAAGAGCTTAAGGCTAGCTGGAACAACAACTCTGACTGGGTGAAAGATGAGTGTGAGATGGCTGCGAAGGGGTTTAGCTTTTATAGCCCGCGAAGGTCGTTAGGTCGGCCTGCTGACCGACCTACCATATGAGCCTCCACTAGTCGGCCAGGGAATATTCCAGGGAATATTCCCTTTACCATCGGGCCGGGGGCGCTGCCCCCGGACCCCCGCCAAGGGGGCCGCTGGCCCCCTGGGACCCCCCAGCCAGGGGCCGCTTCCGCGGCCCCCGAACCCCACAATAGGGGTCCCTTTTTGCCATCCGGTCACATAGACCTCATCTGATATACAAGTCAGGACTCAACCAATGTCCGGGCTCACATTTGGCTTCTCCTCATAATGGGGGCCTTACAACTTTGAGCACCATGGATCATTGGTAGCACCTAATGAGGGTGGGGCATTGATCATATCTAACAGGTCTAACTCAAGTTGAGGCTCACAAGCAGAAGATGGCTGTGCAAGACACATGACTGCTAACAAGATAATTCTCAAGTAAAATATATACACAATGTCTAATATACACTCAACCTAAGACTCGCTAACAAAAAAGATAAAGAACAAGACCCATGCATAGAAGCCACAACCTATAAATAGGCTACAAGTTGGCTTTGCTAAGACTAGCCAACTATCGTTGTGCCACATGGCATAGCCTATCAGACTTTACCTGACCGTCAACCTCCCCGACTGGCCACATCTCCCAACATTCTACCAACCTACTCAGGTTGATTACCCAACCTTCTTGCATTGGCTACTTGCCACTCGTCCAAAGAATGCACCTCTTAACACCCCTCTCAAATCTTGGATGGTTCATAAGATTTGGGGATCTAGAGTGTTGGTATAAAATGGCCTAAGGAAGAGCTTTGGTGAAGAAATCCGCCGTAAGTTGCCTTTATCAAGCTTTTAATCCTAGGGAAGCACTAGTAGAATAGAGACCTTGCGATCCATAATGACTTGCAAATCCATGTTTGAGTCACTAAACATCCTTCTCCCACCTTGAATGGGTCACACTTCTTGGATAGTCCCCCATCGATTCCGAAGATGGGTCCCAAGCTGCTGTCCAGAATCATCTATAATCTGCAGCAGTCACCTACTATCAAACACTCTCCAAGTAGCTGTGTTTTAGCTGCCAGCTGCTGCCCAACAACATCTTCAGTATCAACTGGCCCTTGTCTACTGCGTTTCATCACCCCCAGCTCTCACCCTCTACATCGAGTGGTTTTGCTACACTCAGATCATTCTCAGAGGATGACTCCCCCTCAGTTGGCTCCCATGAGAGAGAGACTATCGGACAGTCTACTCCTTGAGCTCCCTCCATCTATACCTTTTTCTTATTTTGTTCACTCATTCATTACTTACTTTCTTCTTTCCTTGCCTGAGGTCACTGCATGTTAGTTGTGTTTGTACACTCTTCAGTGTTTTCTCGGCAAACCCTAGCATATCTTCACAAACAATCCCCATCACCACCAAGCAAGTTGCTCTAGTTTGTAGGAGGTTGTGTTGTTTCTAAATGGGTACTCCTTTCAACTCCTCACAACCTCATGGTATAAACCATGCTCAGCCTTATATTTGTTAGATAGTTGGTCCTAGTTTCACCTCCTTTGGTTGCACTTGCAAGATGCAACATCTTACATGTCATATGTTCTGAAAGGTAAAGACTTGGACTTGTCCAGCTGCTTGAATTTCCCAGCATTAATGCACTTGTAGTCACTACAAGTACATACTTACCCAACTTGAACCCATACAGTTGGTTGACTTTTCCACCCCTTTGCAGTCCATCTACAGACAATGTCCTCACCAGATAGTCTATATCCCATGATGCAAGCCATTATGCAATACACCAATCTGACATCCATTATCCAAAATATAAAATATAAGTGCATATTTACTCAACTTGCATCCATGCAGTTGCTTGAGTTTTCCAGCATTCAATTCATCCTTCGCAGTCCATCTAAAGATTGTGTCCTCACCAGAGAGTCTGTGTCCCATGATGCAAGCCTTATGCAATACACCATTCTGACACCTATATCTGCAATAAAGAGAGCCAACTCTGGCTGTGATCAGCTGCATAGCTGTTCTCTTCAATTACAGTCATTTGCATAAAGGACCAAGGCTTCTGATATTACATAGTGGGAAAATTTGCATAGAACAAATTTGCTCCTAATGGTGTAGCATCAATGACCTCAGTCCTGAAGGTCAACAATCAACAGTAGCCAAAGAGAGCCATTTCCAATAATGATTCATCTGCTGTCAGCCTATACTAGTCATTACACACTAGGTATATGAATATGCAGTGCCAGTGTGCTACAGATTTGAAAACACAACATTTCTTTGCAAATCTTGAGTGGTGGAATGAGACATAGGGCTCTGCAAAAGCAAGAAATGTGAATGAAGAAATTTGGTCTCAGCATGTTAGAGTGAAAGGAACTGGTCTTACTAATAGTTTGATGGACAGCTATCCAGGTGGAGATCAAGATTAACGCAGATGAGGCAACTCATATATCCGAGCTATACTGGGTGTCCAGCCACTAGCAGGACTGCATGTTTAAGGTTTAGCTGGGCATAGCCTATGCTTGTATCAATTTTCAGAGATATGTTGTCTTTCATTGAGAGCGGAACCCAGAGCCCAATAGCCTAAAAGGCGTGAAGATGGACAACTTGTGAATGACATGTCAGAGTGAATACAGATGGCTTTTGGGGCTGTCTCAACTTGTATGAAAATTTAGAAAAGCCACCACCTCACCGCACAAGAGAATAATAGAAAGCAATGCAAAATTGATTCAATGAGAAAATCGCAGCATCCTGCCTACCAACTTTCAAACAACCTAATAACCAAATCCTTGAAATGTTATTGCATAAACACCTCTGTTGTTCCAAACAGCTAATAACATTTCAAGGTGTTAAACAAAGCCAGCTACCTAAAAACCACATCTGTTTATAGAACAAATAAAAACATCTCCAGACTGAACAAGAGCAGCAGAGACATTACTTCAAATTGAGTCAAATCATTTAAGTACTTTGGGACTCAAATTTGAGTTAAAACATAGTATCAACCTCAGACCTCAGGAGCTCGGGCAGCAGCTCACTAGGATAGTATAATGTTGTTCAAAACAGTCAATAGCATCTCAACATGTTTGAAAAGACCAGTCAATCCAATTCCAACTCGTTTTCAAGCATGAGCTGTAGACCATCAACTCCACTTTGGGAAGACTGGGACTTCACAATTAAGTTGAAATGTAACTATGATAAGGGTCCGCTGCATCTTTGGCTTTCCAGTATCAAGAAGCTTTGGAATAATGCGATAATAATCAAAGCGATGCCTGTTGGACAGCTGATCTGCCACTTTCACGGCTTTGAAGGAAAAAAATGCAAACACAGTTTCTCAATGTTGCATCTCAGTTTTGGAATAATGTTGTAATGATCAACGCAATGCCTGTTGTCAGCTGATCTGCCACCTACACGGCTTTGAGACAAAAAAGATACAAATACAGTCTCATCTTGCAAATTTGAAGGCCTTTGGCACCAAGCAACAGCTCTAACTCTCAGAACTCTTCAAGATATCAACCTTGCTTAACACATCCATGATAATAAAGATGTAATTTTACAATTAGATCCCAACTAAAGAAAGACCATCCCTTACTAAGTTAGGTTTCGTGCAATCATAGTAGGAATAAAGCTCACATGGATAGAGCAGACCGTCTACCTTGAATTTCAGTTAACAGCAGAACAGGCTATCTGGGAATCCTCACACCCTAAAGCATCAGACAAGAATTTGATTCAATGGAACGTTCATGTTCAAATGCTCATAACATAAGCCCAACATGATGATTGTACAAAAAAGAATGAGGTTGGGCTTCATTGGGATCTTTTAGTCAAATTTAAAGTCACCCCCAAACTTAGCACTGCTGCACTAACATCATCATATTCAAGCATCTCTTAAATGAGCAAATTCATACCAGCAATCAGCTTTAGACCCAGATAACACCTTACAATCTACAACTGCTACATGAAGGCTGTACTATGTATGAATTCATAAAAGCACTTTCATTGTGACCCCTTTCAAATGGATCAGGTTATTGCATGGTAAAGCAAATGTTGTGAAGACAACATTCATCAGATACAGATAAAATTCGGCAAGGATGACTCTGTGTAGGCTTTCTATGCGACTTTGCTTGAAAAGTGTGGACCTAATAATACCCATACCAAATCAAGCATCAGACCTACAAATTTTAATCTCCTAGTTCTGGTTCACTGCCCATATAGATAAATGAGATTGCCATAAGCCTCCACTTGTAACCCCATTAATCACTTTTTTATCAGCCCTGACAACACTGGTCATGAAGGTTGGAAAACAAATTATAGATTCATAGCTTGAACTTAGGCATATGACATATCTGCAACTTTGGCAAGAAAAGTAAAATCTTCAACCACATGATTCAAGAAAATGGAAAATGTCATAAACTCATCAAAAACCATGTGGCTCCTCCTTACACTAAGTGAACCAATATATTGATCAGCATTGATTTGATGCAGTGAACTTACTTTATTATTTGAAATAGATAGACAGCTCAAATTCAGAGTTACAACTCACTGTCACTAAGCCAGTCTGGTGTAATAATCTCTAATCCACTCTTAAGAGAACTGCAATAAAGTTTATAATCAAAAGGAGCTCATTTTTCAAATTAAATGCAGCTCTATTTCAGCTGAATGTGATCATGATCAAGTTGAACCTTGCAATCGGAGCTTGAGATAAGGCATAACTATTTACGTACTGCTCAGAATCCTCCTGCTAGATAGCTAGACTGCCTCTCAAGCATGACCACCCAAATTACAAGAAATAATGTTCAGCTCAGAAAGCATCTTGACATAATGATCTTGACAAGGAATGAAAAAACTATGTTTGTAGAGTCTGCACCAATGTAGCTTCAGTCTTCTCAATTCTTTACAGAGAAACAACCAAATAGATAATTTAAATTTCATGGGCAGGAATAGCCAATATCTTGTGAAGTTACCTCACTAAGAGTCAAAGTCACCTCTAAATGCATTATGCTAGACCTTCCAAGTAAATAATTTACGACCACATAGTTACAAATCAAGTTGATGTATTGACTCTGAGAAATGCCCTTGTTGAGGCCTGTGTTTAGTTAATACACTGCAGATGCTTGCTAATTTTTTGCGTAAGTCACCAGTTAAGCATTGTCCACCCAGCATTCTGCCCATGAGTTCTCACAAAACATAGCTTTCTAGCAGTATCCTTGAACCATAAACCACGTGTAAAACTCTACAATACCACAAAAACGTTCAAAGATCTTATCAGACTGCAAGTATTCTCTTTCATTTTGCTGCTAAGAACTTTGATGCACTAAATTCCACTACTTCTGTAAATCTGTTTATATAGGGGATATGATCTTGAACACTCGTAACATTGCAGCCCAGTAAGACTTGGTCACATTGCGAAACCTTCAATTGGGGCATGCTAATCTTTCATCTGGCACCATGCTCATTGGATGTACAAAAAACCTTCTGCCAAGCCTAAGTATCTGCCCAAAATTCAGAAGGAATAAACTCTTCTGCCATACGAAAGATGACCCAAATGTAACAGACAGAAGAACCGCTTGAAAATCCATCCAACAATTCCCCCTACATCTGTGCAAAGAATAAAACGGCATGAGGAAGACTGATCTGTTTGGCCACAATCCACCACAAATCCACTCAGGACTTTGTCGCACACAAAAATGGCCATGTAGTGGTGGAAACAAACAACATAGTCGACCCAACACACAGAGTTCAAAGGATACTACTGCCAAATAAAATGAAAATTCAACACAATGATAATTACCAAAACTTAATAATATCCTCGAGGTTGAACATCATAAGCCCCTGAACCTGGGTGACCTCCATATAGAGATGAGGAGTACAATGCTCCCGCTCTCATCTAGAAGAAAAGGATAACAGAAATTTTCTTTTAACCAAAGCATTTACTGAAGTGCCATGATAAATGTGCAAGTTGGAGATCAGGAAACCAGTACCTCAGGAGCAGCAGAGATGTAGCCACTGGTCTCAGGAATCATTGCCTCATAGCCATGTTCAAGATGGTCATGATACAGAGAGCTACTTCCAGCCTTCCCCACCACAGCTGTGAGGCCGAACCAGTCAGAAACACAGGAATGTCCAGATCAATTGCTCAATCTTGAGAAATAAAGTGGTCCTGCTTACCCCCTCCATCATAAAACGGGACAGGTTCCTCTCGGCCAGACAACAAGCCAGCCCTGTCAGACCTGAAGCCAACAGGCTGGATGGCAGGTCCAGGTGCAGATCTAATTATGAAACCAGAAGGTATTTAGGGTTGTTCGACAAACAAAGTTTGTTCCACAGGAAACTGGTGGAAATTCACTAACTTACGAAATTGCCATGAGCAATTTGCAACACAGACCTGGCAGATGCAACGTAATTTGAGGTACTGTCAGGTATATGGGCAGCTTCAACATATTCCATTCGAGCTTTAGGATACCCTCTATGATTTGCATCATAATAGCTTGAATCATCATCCTGGGAAGATCCAATAATCAACATAAGATAGTACAACAACATACACAATCCTGGTCAGCCTTCATGAAACTACTCGATGATCAATAGAAGCTCACCCATGCAGAAGCTGGTCGTTTCACTCCAATACTCGGGTCCTCATAATGCTGAACTTCATTCCCATAATCACCATCCTCATGTGCATAATGTTGATGGTAAATATCTTCATGCCGAGGAACTAAGCGGTGCCCAGGATGTGATGCCCTGCTTCTTTGGGGTGGACCACCACCGTGAAATCTTTGTGAAGTATAATCCTCCCTTATAGCACCTGACCTGAAATCTCTTCCCTGAGGAGCACCATGTTCAGATTCAACCCTGTGGTATGCACCTCGGGCAAAGTTTGTGTCACTGCCCCTTGGGTCTTCTTCTCTAGGATCAGCTAGGCCAGCCTCAACGGGTCTAGCGTTATCTTCACGTGTGTAGGCACCCCTCCGGCCACCCCTAGATGCATGAGAGAATCGAGAACCTGCAATAAAGCTCCGTCTTATACTGCTAATGCTCAAAAGACAGGGAATAATGTAAAAGATACCCATCAACCTACCTCGTGTATATTTCCCTCTAGTACTGACAGGCCATTCCTCTTCTTCCCTCAAAAGCCTTAGGAGCATACGAACCTCATCTTCATCATAAAAACGCTTTCCTCCTCGTCCCATGGTCCCACGGCCACTGTTCCAGCTAAAACCTCGGCCACCACGCCTCAAACCAGAGTATGAATTGGGAAACCAGGCTGCCAAAAGATAAATGAAGTGCTCTGAGAATAGACTATGTAACAAAGGCACTCTTGTATAGTTGAACAAAACAAATCATAGAATAAAACATTCATTGCCCGCTGAAAGGCTAGCAGCAGTACCTTCATCCCTTCCCACCCGCCTTCCTGCCTGACCAAAAAGCTCTGCCCGCCCCATCCAGCCATGAAACCTGTTTTTAGGTACTGGTTTTGCAAGAGAGACCCTCAATTTCACCTGAATCAAAGCTTAGAACCTTCAGTGGCCTGTGGATCGTCTGAGAGCTCAAAGAACTCAATCACACTTATAGCAACATATCAGAATGCTGGATCTTTTTTCTGTTACCTTTTTGTCCCCATCCATCAACTCCACTTCTCGAAATTGTTCAACACATGCCAGCGCACTTTCTCGAGCTAGGTAATTAACAAAGGCAAAATCTTTTCTCTTAGCAACTGGCATGCTCCGTGCAAACACAATTCGTTCGATTTCACCAAACTTTCCAAAGTGTTGTTTTACTTTGTCATCGCTCCAATAAGCTGGCATTCCATCCACAAAGACAGATTTCACCTGAAGGGGGAAAAAGAGAATAGAAACATATAAGAGAGCAGCCCTCACAGGAAGAAAGACCTATTACCACAGTGTCAATAACATGTAGCAAACCTGAGACATTGCCACATCATCTGGCTCATTCAATGGTTCTGCCCAAGCAACTTTTGCAGGCTTATCATAGCCAAAGGAGACACCTGGCTGCTGAAGGCGTTTGAAGGCGTTTAATGCATCATAATGCGTGGCTAACTCTAAAAATGCATAACCACGATTTAGCCCTTCATTCTGAGCATCCTCTACCAAAGTTAATTCTTCAATGTTCTCAACACCGTATTCTTGCAATTTCTGAAGAACCTGCATCACCATGAGACTAGTTCTAAGCTACAAGTGAAGTCACTTTCAGAGCTAATTGAGTAGCAGAAACCCAAAAGGCTATACAAAGCTTAACCTCTGATGACTTCCAGTCTCTTGCAATGTTTCTGATGAACAAGACATCGTGATCTTTGTTGGGTATTACACCACATTCTTTCCCACGAATCTGCAATATCAAAATCCAAAGAAAGAAGAGTTGAAGATTTCGTTAATACATGAATCACAGTTGAGACAAGACACAACAAGACAGAGCATGCAAGTCTGTCTTGCACTATACTCGAACATCTGCCAAGAGATGCAGCTGCACAAGTAAATAGCAAGATATACTGCATGTGCCACAAGATATACTGCACTGGCACAAGTTCTTAGGCAAGCCGTGTCAAATGCAAGAGCATATGAAAATTGTTCTCTGCTTCCCATACAGTATCCCAGTTCAAGCAAATCAATAACGGCTCACAAGCTTCCACAAGGCGATAGAAAACAGAAGAACAGAATTTGAAACACAACTTTTACTGACCCGAGTGCGAGCAAGTTCTGTGGCAGCTCGAGCAGCTTGTTCTGCGGTTCCGAAACGGATAAAAGCATACCCCTTGTTTTTGCCAGTATGAGGATTCATCATTAAACGCACCTCCACAATATCTCCCACCTGTTGAAAAACAGTTCTCAGGTCATTTTCTGTGGCATCCTTGTCCAGGCCACCAACAAAGACTTCCAATTTCTTTCTCTTCTGTTTTTCTGTCATGGGTCTTGGTTCCAATAATTCCCTCTGGAAACCCTCTTCACCATCAGAGCCTTGTTCTTCATCAAGTTCCTCATCATTATATCCTTCACCATCAAACTCCAACTCTTCACCATCCATATCCTCGGCTGCACCTTCATCGACAATCTCATCATCATGATTGGCCTTGTGAGAAGGTGCTTCAGCTGCCTGATCTACCTTGACAAATGCTGTCAAAATGTCACTGCTCCTCCCTTCTACAACTTGAGTTCCCTGCTTTGCAATTTCCTTCACATCATTAGCAGTCCCTTTGCTTTGAGTTTCCTGCTTTGCAGTTTCCTTCACAACATTTGAGGCCACTTTGCCTTGGGTTTCCTGCTTAGCAGTTTCCTTCACATCATTGGAGGCTCCTTTGCCTTGAGTTTCTAGCATTACACTTTCCTTTGCATCATTTGAGGCCCCTTTGCTCTTCTTCACTACTTTCTTCACTACTTTGACTGGTTTGCTGACTTTAACCTCTTTGGACTCGTCCCCTGCTGCTTGCTTCTCTACTTCTTTCTCGTCAGTGTCTTTTGTCACTGGGAGATTAGACTCACTGAGAGACTGGTCGGCCTCACATTGAGCCTTCTTTGAAGCAGAAGAGGAAGTGCCCTTCCTTACAACCACCTTCTTTTTCACAATCTTAGTCTTGGGTTTTGCCATTGTTGCACTTGACTCATTGGGTATTTTAGCATCTCCAGCAGTAGACCTTTCACTTTCTTGAATGTCATTTGCATTTTGTGCTGAACCATGCCCTGCACTAGGACTTTTGGGAGTGGATGTTGGATGCCCTTTAGATGCCAACACTGTTTCTGGCTTTATTTCTTCAGGTTTCACCAAGCTGGCAGCACCTTTGTTGCCATCCTCTGTTATGTTTGCAGGGGCAGACTCTGAAACTGCGGGTTTGGTGGTCTGCACTGAAGCTGCTCCCGCTTTGACAGGAACTTTCTTCACTACCTTCTTGATAACTTTCTTAGTAGTAGTAGGAGTCTTCATTAGTCAGTCGAGATCTCAACCCTTGGCAAAAGGCAAATATTTTGGACAATAGAACGCGAGCCTGTACAGATCATGCATCAAAAACACAGATTTATTGAGACAAATACAACAGTAGCAACACAACATGTTAGATATGATGTACTTTCAGAACAGCAAGTTGTATTGATAAACATCATTAATAGTCCCAGCCAAAAAAAAACCTTAAGGAAATGTAGCCTAGACTTCATCAAAAAGAAAGTTTGACATGCGAATATGTGAACACAACACGTTAGATATGGTGTATCCTCAGAACAGCATATTGTATTAACATACAGCACTAATAGTCCCAGCCAAAAAACTGAAAGAAATGTAGACTAGACTTCATCGAAGAGCAACAACCTTGACATGAGAAAATGTGTGAACAATCAAGAGACATATTCTCACTAAACAAGTCAAATTAACACAACGATGCACTTAGGCTCAATCGACTAAAAGCAGATAGTCAAGCACCAGTGAACGAGCAATCGCGTGGAGGCTTTAAAAGCCTAAACCAGGCACAAGACTCTTCACAGAAACTCCATTATTGTACCTACTGTGTTTCTCCTGCAAAGGCATTTCCCCTTTCGTCCAAGGGCTAAATTTTGCCCTAAGCGAATGCAACATAAAGCCAAGACAGGAAACCCTGGTTATTTCCGCTTTCACCTAATGCGTGAGGAGCACCAGATACTCACAGACGAAGAATGGCAGGCGGACGCGAGCTGCAGAGTAGCTTGAAAGGGAGGCGCTCCGATGGACGCTCACCCTGAGAAACCAGCACGGACGCAGAACACACACACTGCACAATGTGCGAAATACCAGGCCACTTCCCTAGTCTGTTCAAATGAATGGGGTATACAGGCTTAATTCCACGTTGTGACCCCCCCTTAGCACGAAATTAAATTATTCCTCAATACGTGATTTTTCTAAAATGTGATTAAAAAAATGAAAAAATGATTTTTCCCAACCTGAAGTCAAGGTGAGATTTTTTATTTTTTTTTAATGCGTGAATAGTTGATATTATTGTCAAATAAGTATTTACAATGTGCCTTAGAGGTGCCACAAGCACATCCAAAAGCCTACTTATTGAAGGATTGGGAAGAGAGCCGAGATCTTCAAACTTTTGAAGAGGGCTAATGTATCAACATGTTCTTTCGCTAGCGGCCAAAACAAGGTTAATTGCACCCCTCATGTTTTCCTAAAATGAGATTAAATGAAATCAATAAGTGCTTCTTCCTAACATCAAGTTAAATAAATTACTAAGTGCTCTATGAAAAATATAAGAGATGTACTTAAGCTTGTGTACTAAGTGATTTTCATCAAATGAGATTAAATGAATTAATGCATGATTTTCCTAAAATATAATTAGACTAATATAACAAACTTTTCTAAAAGGAAATTAAACAAATCCTTAAGTGATTATTCATATCATGAAGTTTTCCTACAATGGAATTAAATAAGTCAGTAAGTGATTTTTTCTAACTTGAAGTTTAATAGATTACTAAGTAAGCAATATGTAACAAGTGTGCGCCTGAGCATTTGCCTCTACAATATCCTTTTTGAAAGGAATCAACATAGATGTGCAACGAAACGAAGATGGCACAAGATATGGAGGCTCAAGCAATCTTCTTCTCTCTTCTTCCATTCAGTAGGATACACACAAAGTATCTCACCAAAATGATAAATACCTTTTGACTCTAAAGTCTCTTTATGCACAATCTCATTTATTTAGTGCATACATAGGATATAGACTTAGCTTATGTTATATTTCTCAACACTCCCTCTCAAGCTCAAAATAAGCTTGCAAATACGATATCCCAAGTGCACTTCTAAAGTGCTCAAACTTTTCTTTACCTAATACTTTGGTAAAGATATATGCAACTTGGTCATTTGTTTTAACGTGTAACAAGTCTATCTATCCATCCATAACTTTATCTCTAATAAAATGATAGTGTACTTCAATATGCTTCATCTTTACATGGTAGACTCGGTTCTTTACCAACTTTATGCTGCTAACGGTATTACAATATATGATAACTCCACCATCTATCTTAATCCCCATATCACATAGAAGTAGTCTCAACTATGCATTCTCACATGCTGCCTAATGCTATACCTCTACAATTTGCTTCTATGATTAACAAAGCAATTGTGGGTTGCTTCTTGTTGCTCCAACTCGCCATGACTAAACCAAACGAAAAAGCCTAACCACTAGTGGATCTCCTATCCATAGTACTTTCTTACCTAGTTTGCATCTGTGTATCCAAACAATGTAGGTCTTTCTCATAGAACAAGCCATAGCTAGTTGTCTTCTTCACATATCTCAAGACTCTCCTCGCTGCATCTCAATGTAACTTGCATGGCTTTTACATGAATTGGCTTTCACTCCCACTGAATAGCTCAAGTCTGGTCTTCTTATGGTTAGGTAGATCAAGGTACCAACCATCTTCCTAAACATAGTAATATCCTCAACATGTTGTCCATCATCAACCATCTTTATGTCTTGATCCAATGGTGTATCCACTAGCTTATGTGCAATCATCCCACACTTCTCTACTATTTCCAATGAATATTGCCTCTGCATTAACCAAATCCCACATGGAGTGTCAATCATTTAAATGCCCCAAAAGTACCTCAATAATCCAAGATCTTTGATGTCACATTCCTTGTGTAGCCCATGCTCTAGCTTAGCGATCTCTCTTTTAATAGTACTTGTAATGATAAGATCATCAACATAAATAACCACAACCACCATTCCATACTCTCTATGTTTGACATAGAGTAAATAATCAGCCATGCTTTGCTAAAATCCTATGCCTTCCTTAACTTGCATACATATGTGGACACTTAGGGTGCACATACCCTTCTACCTATTCCATATATCCTTTCTCTTCCAATGTATCATTTAAGAAAGCATTCTTAACATCCATTTGATATACATTCCATCCATAAATTGAAGCCAAGGCAACCACTAATCTCACTACAGTCATATTTTCCACTAAACTAAACATCTCCTCAATGTCTTATCTATATATTTGTATATAACTCTTTGCAACCAATCTTGCTTTGTATCTTTCCAATGAGCCATCCAACTTTCCTTTGACCATATACACCCACTTGAAACCAATTGCTTTCTTGCCATAAGGCAACTCAACTAGATCCCATGTCTCGTTCTTGGTCAATGCATCTATTTTCTCGTCCATGGCTTCCTTCAAATCTTTACTTTTAGTTGCTTTTTCAAATCAAGTAGCCTCTACATGTTGCACATAAGGTACCATATATGCATAATGCATCTTCATGAAGCCATCATATATAAACATGTTAACTAGATATCTTACTCTATATGATCTTCTTAACTAAGGTACAGTAGACAATGCTTCAACCGTTCTTGCATGTGGTGGTACATAATTTCCTATACTCTTTGTTTTTTTATTTCTAACATGTGGTATCCTAGACTCATCATCCATAGGCTCGTCTTTTGAACTTTCACCCATAGGCTTCTTTGCTTGTGCAATTTCTACCTTCTTTTGTTCACTGCTCAACCTGCCACTCCATGGGCTACAGCTTCCACTACTTTCTTCATGGACTTGGGATCCAAACATGTCCTCCATATGCTGATTTGTTTGACCATTGTTTGTTATAGTTTTCTTCATGTACCAACATCATTGCTGTTCTCAAAAGCATCCATCTCAATTGTAGCTTTTGGTCTATACCAAGACTTGTATTCATTGAACCTTACATCTCTGCTTATGTAGATCTTTCTAATGAAAGGATCATAGCATTTATAACCCTTCTTCTCATCCAGATAGTTAAGGAAAATACATTTAATAGCCTTCAGTTCCATCTTCCTCCTCAAATCATTAGGGACATGAATATAGCATACACAATAAACACCCTACAGTATGCAGTTGTAGGGGTTCTTCCACACATCTTCTCATACAGAGACATGTGATTAATCAAATTTGTAGGTGTCTTGTTCATCATATGGGTTGTAGTATGCATTGCCTCAGCCCAATAGGTCAAAGGCATATGCATTTGGTTCATCATAGAACTTGCAACTTCTGCAACGATCTTATTCTTTCTTTCTACAACACCATTCTAATGCGGTGTATATCTACATGTAATGTGTCTCTTAATCCCATGATCTCTCAATCTCAAGCACTTTATGTGACTCCCAAACTACTTTTTTGCTATAGCTTTGAACTCTAAAAACTTTTCAAAAGCTTCACTTATTTTTGCAATAACTACACTCATGTCATTTTATTGAAATCATCAATAAAAGTGATATAAAATCTACATCTCCCACCCATAGAAACATTCTAACATGGACCCCAAATATCCAAATGGACCATTTCCAAAGGATATGTGCTCTCTCTCTCTCTCTCTCTCTCTCTCTCTCTCTCTCTCTCTCTCTCTCTCTCTCTCTAGAAATGGGAGTCTAGACTTCTTACCAAATCAATATGCCTCACATACATGATCATAGCTGAATAGTTGACATAGCTAAAATGTGGAATCCCACAAACAACATGTCTAGACTGCATTTATTTCAATCTCTGCAAATTAACATGCCCAATTCTTCTATGTCATAACTCAATATCCTTATCTTGTCCATGTCTAGTCTTAACAAACATAGAACTTTGTATGACAGAAGTTTGTGCATCCGAAGGAAACAACGTGCCTTTCTTTTTACCATGAGCAATCAACCTATCAAGTTCTCCATTCCTAAACTCCTCCATGAAGCAACCGTATTTGCGTCTTGCCCACTTTTTGTTTTTACGCTATTTCGTTTTGACGTCCAGATTGGGTAGAGCTTACTTGCAACCCTTGATTAGACATTTGTTTAACTGAAGCCAAATTTTTAGTGATGGCAGGCACATACAAAACATTCCCAAGCTTATTCTCTATCCCATCTCTAATCACCAAAGGAATACTACCAATATGTGTTATCTTATGCAATGTATCATCTCCCATTTCCATGTACTCTTCAGTTTGCACTTATTGCTTTCTGTTAAACCATTCTTTGTGATGTGGTATATGGTTTGATGCTCATGAATCCAAAAACCAATCATCCTCTCTAAGGAAATGCATCATACTTCCAAGTATACATGCTCCATAGCAAAGAGATGACCTCTAGGTAATGAATTACCTCTAGAACATAACCAACACTACTATATCCACCTGTGTAGTGCCCAAACTAGGTTGTTCCTCAACCCCCAGCCATAGCATTCTGCTTATGATAGCACTCCCTCTCAAAGTGACCAAATTATCCATAGTAATGACATGCACCATCTTTGTGGACTAGAACGTCCACAACCACTATAGTAGGATCTACCCCTATCTCTAGGCATAAAGTCTCCAAATCAAAAGAGCTTTGACCACATGCAAAGCTATCTCCATGAACATATGAAGATCCTCTAGCTCTAGATGAGCTACCACAGCCTCTCTCATGATAAAACACACTATCTTGGCTTGCATTTTTCCCACTTCTAGATGCATTAATGCCCAACTTAATTTCATCTACAAGCAACAAAGCAACCAAGTCCTCAAAGTCAAGCATAGAGCCACCCCTCACATAAATAAAAGTGTCAAGGGACTTATATGCAAGTCCAAGTCCATTCAAAGTAACAAAAACCAAATCATCATCATCCATAAGTGCATTTATCACAGCAAGGTCTTTTGTAATTTGTTTTAACTCTACAGCATAATCACTAATGCTTCAATTCACACACCATGCACTGTGCAATCTCTACTTTAGCTGTAACTTTTTTGCCTCTATGCAACCACCATACATAATCTCAATGATCTCCAAAGCATATTTATATATACTAGCCTTTTTTATGTGTGGGATCAATATCTTTGAAATGCATATAGATATCTAGTGCAAAACCTTCATGTTTTCACATGTCTAGGCTTTGTAGGCATTCTTTTGTTTCTCTATGGGCTCATTAGTTAGTTTAGAGCATGCATATTCACTTGTAATGAGGTCCCATTGACCTCTACCCCATTAGAAAATTCTCCATGCTGTAGGACCATACAATGTAGTTGTTCTTAGTCAACTTGTCACCAACAATGCAAGTAATCTGTGTGGTTTTTGGCAATATGGCAGCTGCAATTTCTGAAAAATCACTAGTATGCAATGTGCCAACCTCTATCCAAGCACATGAACAAAGTTCAAGCATCAACCACTCACATTTGAGACCAAAAAGCATTAAAAATGCCCAAGAAAATACACATAAACTAAGTCCCACTACTATGAATATCATATATGTGTCCAATTGCTATCACATGCACCCATAGATCATGTCCATATGTCATACATTAGTTATCTAGCAAGACATAGTGAAAGCAGGGCTTAAATGGTGCCCATACTACCCAAAAGCATCAAAAGACAAATCTAAAATTGACCATTTTTCTTGCTATTTTTTGCAAATTTTTAATGCCAAGAATGAACTTCTAGACAAACTCAATTTAGAGTCAATTTTGTGAAAAAAGATTGATAGTTTTTACCCTTCAAATTGGCACCTAAAAATGGCATAAAAACCAACATTTTAACCTTGAAACAAGTAGTTCAATCTCCATGTAGTGTGAACATAGAAGGGGTGAACTAGTTTACCAAAATAACTAGTTCAAGCTTCTCCCAATGTGAAACTAGAGTTGAAAATAACCAATTCTTCTTCTTCTAAGTGTGAACACTCCAAAAGAGTAAACTAGTTTAGTCCTTTGCAGGCGTGACTTGGATTGTGCCATTTTTGAATGGCCAAGAATCGTGCATCCCTTCTATGTGCAGTGAATGGATCAAATATGGCAACAATATCCTCTCATTCTATAGATCTGAATTTAGAGCTTGAGCTCTATTGTACCATAAGCAATCACAAAAAAACTATTCTCTCTTTTCTTTGTCTTTGTAATGATAAAGCCCCTACTTCAAGTGGCCCTTGAACTTTGACAAGCTGGCACTATACTTATCTTTCACAAGTAGGCCCCAAGCTTAGGCTACCCACTAGCTTTTGGCATCCAATACATGAGCTTATCTAAAACCAACATTGATCAAAACCTTATTGCCATACATCATTTCTTGTCTCTTTTGGCTTCCCAAAAAGCTTTCAAAGTGAGCACCAATGCTTGAAATCCAAGCTCCAATGGCTTCACAAATCTATGTACCTATGTTGGGTGGATTAGATGAGGATTTGTATATGATTTAATGGTCGACAACAACCTCTCAATTCAATGTGGACCTCAATTTGTCATGCTCCTCAATTTGATATTTCACTTTTGCACTCCCACTTTAATACCAACTGAAATGAATCAATATAGATGCACAACAGAAGGGAGATGTCACAAGATATGGAGGCTCAAACAATCTTCTTCTTCTTCTTTTTCGTTCTCCTCTCTTCTTCCATTCAATAGGATACAAACAAAGTATCTAACTGAAGTGATGGATATCTTTTGACTCTAATGTCTCTTTACACACAACCTCTCATATTTTTAGTGCATACATAGGATAGAGACTTAGCTTAGCCTATGTTATATTTCTCAACCATTTTAAAAAAAAATTGAGATTCATGTTCATTATAAGATGTAAGTACTAGAATTCCAAGAGTGCATATCAAGTTTTTAAGATGTAAGTTTATAAAAGTTGTTTGAAAGAGAGCCATGGTGGGTTGCAAATGCAATGCAATGACATGTAAGAGAGTGAGAGAAAGCACACACAAAGTTTTTAGTGGATACTCGGTTACCTTTATTCTTCATTATCTTCACTTACATATGATTGTAGTGGTATATACTAGTACAAAGGGTGCTCACTTGCCTTTTGGCCATTGGCCTTTACCCCAACAACCTCCCACTTAAAGATCAATGTTCCTTTAGGGGAGAATAAAAAGTGAAGATACTATCCAATGCCCATTAACACTCTATAATGTACAAAGCACTTGAAAGATAAACTCTTCGAAAGAAGATCTATATGGCTATAATGCTTATTACAAAAATATTCTCACACAAATCCCCATGTAAGAAAGTTGCCTTAATATCCATCTACATGAGATCCTATCTACCTTGGCAACCAATGTAAGTACGAAGGTTGGTCATTTTAACAACTAGTGAGAGGATATCATCAAAGTCTATAACCTTCTCTCACCTTAAAGCCCTTGACTAGCAATCTTACCTCGTACTTGGGCAATGCATCAAATGGATTCATTTTCAACTTGTAAACCCATTAATATGGTAAGCCATGCTTGGCAGCGCTAGGCAAAGAAACCAACTTCCAAGTAGCATTCTTGGCCAAAGAGTCCATCTCTAATTGCATAACCTTCTTCCACTGATGATTATTATCTGTCATCGTAGCATCAACATAACACAATGTCTCACCACAATATATAACCATGATATTGTCAAGAGACGATTCATATCTCTTTGATGGTCTAGAGAATCTTAACACTCACTCTACCTAAGCCCCTAGTTGTGCTAATTGTCTACCATGCCTAATATGAGGTTGTCCATCTGCCTTTGACACTCCCACCTCAACATTTTTTGGTTATCCAAGCCTTGACTCATATGGGATAGGTCATATCTACTCATGTTGTAGTTATACATCCTACTAGAATACAACCCTGCATATCTCAATGAACTTGATGGCGTATTTATGCATCTTATCCTCATTGAAGATAATGCCATGGTATATTCTCAGCTTCAAGATCCCAAAGATGGTAACCCATCTCACTCGAATCTCCATATCCAAGGACGATTCACGTCTTAGACTTAGGATCAAGCTTGTTCCACTTTTCCTTAGAGGTATGCAGATAAGCCTCATAACCAAACACCTACAATTGATCGTATGAGGGTTTCTTACCAAACCTCACATTTTTTGAAATTTTACCATTCAATACCATGTTAGGTGATCGATTAATCAAGTGAACATCTATCTTCACAATGTTAATCTAAAAACCATAAATGAGACTAGCATTTAATAGCTGGAGAGAGAGAGAGAGAGAGAGAGAGAGAGAGAGAGAGAGAGAGAGAGAGAGAGAGAGAGAGAGAGAGAGAGAGAGAGAGAGAGAGAGAGAGAGAGAGAGGTAGAATTTGAACATCCTAAACTCCAATACATGGGGGAGGAAAAAGCAAGGAAATCAAAGTTGCACATTATAATTTTGTTTCTCTTGTAATATTGCTCCGTGACTATTGCAAAGTGACCTTGCATTCCTTGCACTTATATTGACACATTAGTTGAATTTTATTATGTTGCATCTTTTGAAAAATTTCTAGCTTGCAAATCTTGTGGTTGTCACATACCACTACTTTGCCCTCTTTCAAGCATCACAAGAAGATTGGCTACATATTCAAGAGGAAGAACATCGACTTCCTTGTCATGAGTTACATTTGTATTTGCATAAATATCCTCTTTCCTAGGCTCTTTACATAATGAGAGGGAGTTTAGTTCATGGATGCATAAGGAAAGGTCTTAATGGCCTAGATATAGTTGGTGATTCAATTTCTATCTCAACGACCTTAGGTGTAGGGTCTGTTGGCTTTAACAGTGTTAGAGGAGCTCTTGTTTCATAGATTGAGTGTATGACTACTAATGGGGAACAGTTTGTTATCATATTGGTTAGGGAGGGCTAGTTGTTTAAGTGCTCTATATGCTACAACATCACAATCGTATCTACTATCGTTGGTACAAGTCCTCACTTTTCTAGGCTCATGGCATGTTGAGGAAGGTGATTTCTCCCACAATGGATACAATGGAGAGTGGGTTTGTATAGATATTGATGTCTCATGCTCTCTACAAACATGAAGAGTTCCTAATTTCATTGTTGTAGACTATAAGATTTTAGGATGGTTAAAGAGAAGATTATAGGCATCATTGATGTTACTGCCATTGTATAGAGATCTTTGAATGGGTATTGGGCTTGTTAAGGTGCTTCGTAGCTTTCAAATGCCAACTAGAGTGAAAATCAAGGTTTTGCACTGAATTTTTCTCACCGCTTGGTTGCCACTTACCACTTACTATTGGATAAATAAGATTGACTACAAAATACCCACTCAAGGTAAAAAGTAGAGTTTTCACCTTGAGTTGTTATTTTTAGACCCTAGCAACTTCTGTTGAGCAAACTTGGTCTCCACGCATGACTAGTGGCACTAGAATTTTCTTATCCATACACTAGATCAAGTTTCGGTGTGATGGGCTACTAAAACCTTCTTAAGTCAAATTAAGGCAATAACTTGATCTTGAATTATCACTTTGAGTTTCACTTTCCAACTCTGCAATGCTTGAGCACCTCTTGTCATTGTAGCTTGACCCTTAAAATGGACCCATGCTATCAAAACAAGAGTTACAAAAGATTTCTTGGACTTTTTAGTTTTCATCATCAATTCACCCAACTCAATATGAACTTAATGTTTTTGCCTCGAGTTGTTATTTTTTACCCGTTTTGGCAAGCAATCACTTTAGCAATTCTTTTGATGCAGTCTAGATACTTAACAACACATAAGTTCTCTTATAAAGCTTTTAGGTAACTCAAGTTTGACTTAGGATGAAACTTTCTCAAGTCATAGCAATGTCCAATTGTTTTGGTTCTCGAGTAACTAGTGATTTGTAGGATGTTCCATGAGGTGAATACAAGTTATCAAATGGAGGAGTTGGAGTGTCTTACCACCTAGAAGGAACCAAGCAATTTTCATCTCGAGTTGGGAACTTGAGAAAATTTAATAGCAAGGTGAAGGTTGAATGCAACTAAGGTTAAGGTTCTCACTCTAATATTCAACCTAGTGTGGTCTAGAAGCAATCAACAAGCCTTCAAGTCTCAAGTACAAGTCAAGTTCCTATTCAACTCAAGTGAAAAGTTTTCCACCACTTGGTTAGTGTTTAAGTAGGTATATCCAAGTTTTGAAGCCCTTCAACAATGCCCTCAAATTCAAAATGAGCCCTTAGATGAACCAAGTTGTTAAGTGGGTTTAAGGTTGGAGTTTGCCTTGCACTAGCGAAATATCTGTTCGATGGTTTTCACTTGGACTTGATGTCAACTCAAGGTGGAAAAAGGTAAATTGCCAAGAGGTGATGAATTTCAAGTGCTTATGAAAGTAGAGATAGACTTGATACTTGGATACAACTCTTGCAACTATGCTATACACAAGCTAGATGTTTAGATGAAGATATAGTGCACCTAGATTGCTTGCCTTTTTTGACAAAGGCATAATTCACATGGATTGCTCAATGAACCAACTCATGATGAAAACCACTCAAGTAATGGACGAAGATAAGATCCAACTTGCTTTATGATAGCACCATTGGGTTTTGAGGCCCTCAAAATGTTCACTTCTGTACAATGTCTAACCCCTTTTCACTTTGTCTTGTAAATTGTTAACAACAACATTAACCTATTTCTTGGGTGCATTGCATATATAAATTTCCAATGGCTCAAATATTCTGAGAATGATATGTAAACACAAGTCATTTGGGTCCAATATTGATATTTAAATAGCATGATTTTGGATGTTGGAAAAATAAAAGTATCATTGCCATTTTACATAAAACCAAGATCAAAGTACAATGCAAAATGAACTGATGAGATTTGGAATTTGACTTTTCATCCCTAACTACTCAACTTGTTTTGATGACACAACAAAAGTAATGGGATATCTGCAAGCAATGAGTTAGCTAGGGGATGCGATAAAGCAAACAACTTGTTTTGATGACTAATGGGATATCTGCAAGCAATGAGTTAGCTAGGGGATGCGATAAAGCAAACAAAAAATAAGTAAAAATGATAAAGACAACAAAAAATAAATAAGGAAATCACTTACAAGTATGAGCTCTAGTAGAAATTCAAGTTTAAGGAGTACAATAAGAACAATGCCTTTCTTATACAAATAGATGATGAGCAATTAGCAAACTTTCTAACTCATGGGATCACAATCAGACACGTAGAGCCAACATATTAAGATTTTCCTAAATACTAGTGAAGCTCACGTGCAAGCAAAGATAAAATATAAGAAGTCTTACTTAATTGCTTAATATGTGGTAGACTAAACATTGGCGGCTAACAAACAGAAAAAAAAAAGAGATGCAACAACCACAATTTGCGACACATTGGTTGTAGAAATTTACATTTTAGAAATTTTGATGACAATTATTTTATATTGTAACAATAGGTGTAACCACCCCATATCATTGCAACCAAATGTCAAAATTTTGAAAACATGAACAATGTATATATCATAATAGCTTTAATTCGAGAATGGGATACATGCACACAAAAGACTTTCATGTCTACCTAAGTTATATAGTGAAAAAATGTCAAAAATTAACTACTTACTTGGTTTGCATGCGTCACTACTTTTTGACACAAATCATATGGTTCCTCATCTTTCAAGCAAGGCACATATTTTATATCTAGATGGAGGAAAATGATGCAACATGTGAGAATTTAATATGTTTATGGCACAAATTGAGATAAATGAACCTATAATGTAGCCAATATAAGAGAAGCACATTCATTGAAAAGAATTGAGAAGAACCATAGATGGCTACAATAAAGATTTTGCTTGGCAACAATACTTATGTATTAGTGGAGAGAACAATAGAAAGTAAATACCTTCTTAAATTGCATGTGTGATATGCCAATCCATGCAAGTGGTCATTGTAATGCAATAAATTTAACTTGTAATTTGATAAGCAATCACAACCAACACATTGATGTGACTATCAAGAAAATATTGTTGCAAAGACTTCACATGCTTCAAACAAAGGTAAAAATGCCCAAGGACATAGAACACTCACATTTGGAAAGGAACACATGAAATAAAAGATTGAGTCAAGCTTGATGTAATGTTGTGTTCAAACTAGAAAACCTATCTTTGTAAACAAAAGAAATAGGCGTTTGCAAAGAGCTAACAAATATATTGGCCCAAGGTAACCCCCAACTTGTCTAGCCTCTCTACTCCATCTTACCCCTCCTATGATCACCCTACTAGTTGTCTTTTCAAGTATTGAAATGTTGTGGACCAACTGTTGCCATCACCCTTATTATGAAATTTGCCATTTTTCTTGTTCTTCCACTCATAGCAATCTTTTCTTAAATATCTATTTTTATTACAAAAGAAGCAATCCACATCCTTATTGCTGCAAGACTTACTCCTTGACTTAATGCCTCTCTCTTGAGGGTTTCCCCTAACATTTGACCTTCCTCTCATAGTGAGTGCACTAGATGTCTTTGACCCTGCATTGTTCTTTTCATTCACCTCATCGATGAGAAAATTACTCTCAATATTAAGGCTTATAAGACCGCTTGCAAGCATAGAATTGCTAATGGATGTCCTAAAAGTGTCCCAACTCATAGGCAAAGTGACACATCTAATGGTTATCCTAAAAGTGTCCTAACTCATAGGCAAGGTGACCCAGCCACCAATAAGAAAGGTGACGAATACACAAGTTAAGAGAATGGAGTGACTGTGCTAGTGAAGAGCTATGAAGGAGTACTATAGTGGCTTTAGAGACCTTTCGTATTAGGAGATGTTGTTTGGAGGGTGATTGCATGACCAAATGAGGACTTTTTGTGTAAATGTGTTGTATTCATGATAGAGAATAAGTGTAAGAGTGAATGTGAGTGAAGAGACATTTGATTTTCATAAAAATGTTATATTGCTAAGAGAGATTGTAAGAGAAAGAATATTGTATAAGCACCCTTTTCAAACATGGTATCAACAAAGCAAGGTTATGTGAGCTAAGAGCACAAAAAGGTTCTATGAGTTAAGAGGCTAGAGGTCTAGTCCTAGATCTCCAAATTACTTACACTAGTTGAGTGTGAGAATTCTAGTCAAGAGGAAAGCATATAGTTAGGCCATGGACCACAAAATCTCAATTGACCTAATCATAAGCTTTCTCAATGTTTAGAAGAAGCATTATTATCCCCTATCCACTACATGGTTTTGGAAAAGGTCAAAATATTCCATAGGATACTCTAATCTTGGACAAAACCTTATAGAAGTGTCATGAATAATACTTGAACATGGGCACTATCTATTACTAATCATCTTTGCTAGGGCCTTATACACCATTGAAAATGAGTAATGGGACACCATGGACCAAGCTCTAGTTGTCCCCCCCCTCCCCCTCCCCCCCCCCCCCCCGCCCCCATGTGGCCTCTAGGGGAGGAGGTATACTAATTGATATAATGAAGGTAATTGGCAATCACCCAAAGTTCAAGATATCCTTAAAAGACATCAAGAAGGGGTGTTGCAACTCCTTCTAAAGGGTGAAAAAGAAGCCCCTTTCTGGCCAGAAGAGGATCTAAATATTATGGTTTTGTGGGGGATCCTATAGTGAAGAGTATGGTCTCTTGGAAAGCCTTGTGATAGCCAAGTGGATGGGTGTTAAGTCTCAATGCAATAGCCTCTCCTATCTTAGGGCGTCAGTGCAAGGATGCCTCCTAAAGAATATTGCTCAACTCTCCATGAGTTTAGGCCACCTCATCTCTAATTTGTGTGACCTAGTTCTAGTCTCTAGACCATGAGTCCCTATTATATATGTGTAGTACCTCACACCATAAGAGTTTGATAATTAACATGATCGATGGTCTAAAGCTAATGGGATAGTATCCAAGTTCAAAAGGTGTGGAGCATAATCTTATTAAGTAGTGTCTCCCGACTACCCAATATGTCCAACTTTTTGGTGAAGTTTGGTGGAATTTGGTTGAAGTACTGATAGTAAATGATTTCCAAACTTTTTGGTAGAATATGGTTGACGTAGTGGTAATGAATGATTTCCAAACTAGAAATCTTAGTATTCATGGACAAACACAACCATGCTATCAAACAACATCTTAATGAAAATTCCACAAAGCTAATTCTTTGGTTTGCTTTAGACTACGTGTTAGGTACCAATGCAGCTAATGTTAGTGCAAATAACGTTTGCTCCAAGCATGGCCAATGCTATAGTATTGTCACTGCCGAAGTTGAAAAGTAGATTTTATGGATTGCAAATGTAGATGGCCAAATCTTCCCAAAACAAGCTCCAACAAATAGGTGGGTGTAAAATACAAATGCAACTACTAATGAGAATTGATTTGCTCTACTAAGATAAAGAAAAGTTACAAAGCCATCATTGACCACAAAAAATGCTAAGCCAATATATCTTATTGACAAATAGCTAGCTATAAAGAATCTTATGTAATCCTAAATTTGTTGTGAAACCTAGAAAATGTCTTAAATGAGTTCAAATGTGATCTTATTTGCTTACAAAAACTAGAGCTAGACAAGTCCTCCTATTCAGGACCTTGTGCTTTCTCACTAGGGCTTGAGAATACCCAAAGCGGTTCTCAAAATCGAAGCAAGACGATGCTGAAATGTAGCCAATATTTCTGATTTATGCTTAATAGGATATGCCCAGACCTTATGCGTACAATTATCAATGAAGGTAACAAAATACTTCACGCCACCTAATGACTTGCAGGGTACGAGACCACATATGTCCGAATGAACAAGAGCCAATGGCTCACCCCCCATGCGTGTCATATCAAACTTTTTATGCATATTACATGTTTGCCTACCATATAAACAATGATCACAAGACTCAAAGCACTTATAGTTAAGGGGCGGAAGATACTATAAACAATTAAGCATTTTCATTACTTTCAAGGACATGTGCCCAAGACAATGTTGCCAAAGAGATACATGTGGAATTGCATTCACAATTAAAATATAGTCAATTGACCCATATACAAGCAAGGGGTAGAGAGTATGGGACTTAGCACCACATGCAATGACAAGATTTCCACTAGTAATCTTCCATGAGAAATCACCAAAATAAACTACATAACCTGCATCATCCATTGTGCCAGAGCAGAGATCAGGCTCTTCGTGAGAGCCAATACATGGTGTACATCATGAAGAGTAAACTTGCAACATGAACCAAACAGCTGGACATTACCAATACCAACTATCTCCAATGCCAGGTCATTACCAAACGGACAAATCCAGTCATACTGCATAAGAGTGAAACCACTCTCTATGAGAGGTCACATGAAAGGAAGCCCTGGAATCTAGGAGCCAACACTGAGTATACCCTGACAAAGCATTAGTCAGTTGTGAAGTATCAAGAAAAGAAGCTACAAGTATGAAATCATCATCAGAATCAATGTGCACAACATTAATCTCTTCAATTTTAACATTGGACTTGCTAGGGACAATGCTACGATTATCATTTTTGTCATGTACTTTACCCTTGCCATTTTCTTTGTGCTTCTTCTCGTGCATCTTATGGCATTGTGGTTAAATATGCCTTGCTTTCCCATATTAATGACAAATCAACGAGGACTTACAACCATGAGACTTACTGCGAGATTGTCCACTAGCCACACGACTGAGAGCGAGACTATTGAGAGTCTCTTCTACGGTGGTCATTACTGCCCCTACCATTATTACCTCTAACTATCAAAGCATGAGAGGTGCGGGAAGGATCGATATTCTTTTTGTTAACCTCTTCAGTCAAGAGGGCACCCTCTACATCCTGCATTTGTAACCCATTAGTAGGCATGTTGGCACACATAGTAGTGCAAAAGGTATCCCATGATTCAGGTAGTGTAACTAAGAGGAATAAGAGAAGAAGAGTGCCCTTGAATTCAATCCCCTGCGAAGATAAATGATTGATAATGGAATGAAACTCATTTAAGTGAGCCAAGATAGAAGTGCCCTCCTTCATGCAAAGGTCCATGTGTTGCTTCAGCTAATACATTTGAGAAGCGCGGCTCTGTTTATCATAGACATTGCAAATCTTCTCCATAAGTTCCATGCAGATTGCCCATTAGAGACAATATTATAGAACACCTGCTTAGAGAGGGACAATATGATGGTGGACTTGCATTGCTCATCTAATTTAGCCCAATTCTTTGCATCAATAAATTCGAGCTTGACACCCTTATGTTTTAAAGGCATGGTATGTATTTTTTATACTAAAATTTGCCAAATTTGGGCCTTCCAGTAGCTGTAGTTGGTGCCATCCAACTTGTCAATATTAAAGACAGTACTATCACTTGAGCCACCAGCCATAATGAAGCCAAACAAGTAAACAAATTATCAAAGCATGTTGTTGTAATTACTGCAAATAGCACTAAAACCACTGCCATATCAAACTGAAAACAAGAGGTACCGACTAAGGAATGAATTGTCCACAAACTCGATGCAAAGAATTCTCAAATGAAGGTGATTGCTTGCATAAACAATGCAACAAACTTTAATTACAACATGTTGAAGATGAAGCACATTAGTAATAAATCAATGTGAATAGGGAATAGCTCGAACTAGCACTAGGTGAAGATGTGATTCGCAATGAGAACTATCAAAGGATCAGTGTGTCAAACTGAGATACATTCCATAGGCATAAGCATCATGCATATAGTGGGTCTCACGGGTAATAGAAGAGACCAACTAAAGGCACAATGGACTGATAAATGTAACAAAAGCTCATTACATAATCGACCAAGATGTATATATCACTAACAACATCGTGACAGAGATAGGTGCCATCCCAAAAGTAATGTCAAACCAACCCATTAAGCATCAACTTCGTACATAAAGTACAACAAGATCATGTACATGCCACCTAGTCCCACGGTCTCACTATAAGACCCTCAAGCTAAACTGTGTAACCAAATGCTCAATGTAACATCCAAATGTTGAATACAGCTCCCACTGGAACAAAAGTCAAATGCCAAATGAGTAAACAAAGCTAAAAAGCATCATGTGGAAGGCATCCATATATCCAAGATCTAAGTAGTATATATTTGGGAGCACTTGACCCAAGTAACTTGCAAAGCACTTACTGGAGCATCAAATAACCATATATAATAGTGAATGACAACCAAAGTGAAGATTCAAAACTCCAATCTTAGCTCAAAAGCAATCCGGGAGCATAACCAACCATGCAACATGAACCATAAGCATCAGTACCTCACCCCCAATAGTCAGTAAGCACCCAGGAAGAGTAATAAACATATGCTTTCATTAATAAAATAGCATTCAACCTTGCATAGCAAAAAAACCCTTGTAAAGTTGAGCAAAAGAGTTCTCAAATTAGTCCCATAGCATTCCAATACATTGGCATAGCATTCCTAGATGATCCGACATCAAATAGACATTGCAGGAAGCAAAAATGACCTCCAGACAATGAATTAAGTGCTGCCCACAAGCAGTATACAACAAATCACTGTGAATACACAATCAATATTTGAAATGGAAAGGCTCAAATCCAACTCGAGGAGCTAGTAACCAATGTTGGGGTGCCAAAGGGTGAATGCCCAAGTGTTAACCATGGAGAATAGAGGCCAAACGAGAGGCAGGAGTGTTAGATGAGGCAAGAAGAGGGGCAGGGACAACATGTGCAAACACACTATCTGCAACCCCTCTTGTTAGAGCTACTACTACCCACAACGGAGCCCAAAGCAATTATGACTAGGACTAGGGAAAGGCTTGGAGCAAGCCTCAACAAGTTTCCTATCACCGAGAAGAAGGAGAGCACTAAATCATATCTCAGGGTGAAGAATCCACGACTACCATTGAAATTGTGAGTTGAAGCTTTTCTCCACAAGGTGAAGCAATGTTGGGTTGAAATCTTCAATGCTGGTGCAATGGCTTTGATACCTGTTGAAAGGAGTGAGCCCTAAAGTGGAAGCACAGAGTAGAAGAGCGAGCCATGGTGGAAGGAGAGAGAGAGAGAGAGAGAGAGAGAGAGAGAGAGAGAGAGAGAGAGAGAGAGAGAGAGAGAGAGAGAGAGAGAGAGTGTGTGTGTGTGTGTGTGTGTGTGAGATGGACACATGCCACATGTAGTGTACAAGTGTACGGGTATGCAAGTAGTGTCAGTGTAACTAATACACGAGTGACTAAGCACGAGCGCCTTTACCCCCAACACAAAATACTTACATCACACATATCATGGTTTAAGGGTCTAGATGAAGAAGTATTTATTTGTCCCCACCCAATATTGACACCATTGGAAACCTTCAACTCATGCCTCACTATAGTTTTATCTCCTTATTGGGAATCATCATATGCATGGATAAGTTAGCCCTTTATGTTTGAAAATTGTTGATTTTTCAATGAGAAACAAGCAGGAAGATAAGAAAGGAAGTTATATATGTCTAAAAATCCAAAGCATTCAACAACTCATATGTCCCACTAAATAATAGTTATAACTAGGGGGTTGATACTATTAAGGAATATTATAACCTTTGTGTGTGTGTGTGTGTGTGTGTGTGTGTGTGTGTGTTTCTCTCTTCTCATTTTATGACATACTTTAGTCTTTATGCCATATTTTTAGCTTTTCTTTAATTAGATAACCAATAATTATATCGCACTAAGCGTTCTAAACATTTCATATTAATCACTCACTTATCTTAAACATTTGCTCCACTTCATTCTTCTGACTAGGGCATGTGTTGTTTTTTCGAAAAGGGTATATATTGAACTTGTGAAAACAAGTGCACCCTCGCCCTCTCCCCATCTTCTATTCATACGTTTTCATTGTTGCCAACACATGTATGCCTCCTCAATACTTTTGGAGCCTCTTTACCATGCCAACATCTCCTAGACTCCTTCCATGGCATCATTTTTTAGCTTTTTATGCATCTATATCTTTTACAACTTTTGGTGCTTAACCATTTGATTTGTGAGCTCTATGTGGAATTAAGAGCTACAAGCTTTGAGTTGTGGGTGTAATTTGGGGGCATATTAGAGCCCTAGCTACTTTGACTTGTGCAAACAATTCATAGTAAAATGGCATGTTGGCATTGGGGCCAACTTGGTCACATAACATTTGAAAATCGACAAAAGCAAGATTTTAAAAAAGGATAATAAAGTAGATCGAAGGTTCCTCAAGTATTGTATTTAAAAAATGCATCCAAATAGCTAAGGATATAAAGCCTTAACCAGTAAGGAATCATTCCTTCAATGCCTTTGAGTCTCTTTGAAGTAGAACTAATTGAGAAGTAGCTCAATATCATTGAATGCCACATTTGGAGCTTAAAGAAAGAAGGGGCACATAAGTCTTCAAAGTCATGAAGGGCTACAAACAAGGTATTTTTGAAGAGCAATAGTGATCCAACCCAAATTTTTAACTTTAGTGATACCTAGTGCAATGAACATGAAACCACCTCCTTCCATTAACACAAAAGCTACAAGGTCACCAAATATCTTGACCCGAAGAAACAATTAAAGACTAATGAGAAGGCCAAATGTTGTGTCACACAAAGTGAGCTATAATGAGAATGTAAGGATATGTTTGCAATCACTCGTGCTCTTGAGTATGGATTTACCTTCTAAATATGTGAGAGTTGGGTCTCTCAAAGTCCCAACACACATCTCTTAAGAGAGAGAAGAGATGAAAAGCATAATCAAATGCATAGATAAGTTAGATAGAACAAGTATGGAGAGGTAGACATTAGTGTGACTATGAAGTTAACTTCCAATTGTGTAATTGTGGATTTAAGTACCATGCTAAAGGAAAGCCAACTTTGAAGACTTATAAAGCATGGATAAAAGGTGGTGAAGAAGGGTTCAAAAACATACAAAGAGAAGAGTAGACTAGCTTGCCACATATAAGCCTCACACCTTGCAGAACCTTAGGAGCTCTGAGGATCATTACCTTCTACAACAAAGTGATTGCCATGTAATACTTCCAATACTAGCCCTCGAAAATACTACAAAAATGAAGATTATCAATACACTAGTGAACATTGCCAATAGCCAAGTGCTTCAAACATGGGGTAACCCGTTTATCAAGAATGTACACTTCAATTGACTAATGGGTCAAAATAGAGCCTACACAAATACTTAAATGTATCGACCATTGGAAGTTGCAAAATTGTGTCAAATGCCTTTGTAGCAATGAAAAGTATACATTGTGACTTCTCATGAAGGCCTTGGATGCACACCCCTAGAGTTTTATTGAGTATTAGAGTAATGAATTAGCATTGTTTACAACCCCAAACAAATGGAATATGGAGCAATGAATTAGCATTCTTTGTGCGCATGCATGCATGCAACAATTAGTTAAATGTTAACTATCTTTTGCATGTTAATATATACGAAAAACCCATAAGTCAAAGGTTTCATATGTGCCATCAATTAGATTGTAAGAACCAATTGACTCCTTTTTTATAGCACATTGACTATTTCTATAAAGAATGAACAAATCATATGGTCTCAAACTCATGCCTCTTTGTTGGTGGCATGAACACCACCTCAAGCTTGAAGCCTTGGTAGCAGGCATATATGACAAGTATCCTCTTATCTTTTGCATTGATATACAAATGTCCCTCAATGGAACACACAAAATCTTTAAATCTAATTTTGTTGTACATACATTGAAGAGCATTCTATAAGTGCTCAAAATCTCCTACATATTTGTTACGTCTTGATAGAAGAAAGCTCTCTCATGTTGAAGACTCTATGTACCTACTTATATAAAAAGCTCCCATGCCTACTTGAGAAGAAGGCCAAGCAAAAATTGAAGGGTAAAAGAACTCAATAGAACATGTGCAAATTTCTGCCACATAGACCTTTTGTTTCGTATGTTTCAACATGCTTTCTTTGACCCATGTTTTTTTTCCAATCCAACCCCAAGGATAGTTGTACAAGCACTCCAAAGTGCAAGAACCTATATCATGACTAGGCTTCTTGTTAAACACACATGCATATGCTTGCAACCAAAGGCAAGTTAGTAGTAATAGCCAAGCCTTATTACAAGAACTCCTTTGTAATTCTTGATGCCTTCATTGGCGCGAACTATTTTTCCTTGTCACTTTCTCATATTTGTAATGATCCATCTTTCATCAATTTGATGCTTAGACTTTCAAACCTTTCTTGTGAGTAACGTCGTGATACTTTTCTCCAATCCGTCCCAGTTTGCATCATGCTTGCAAATTCATCGTAACTTATTTTACCATCCTGCATAACAAATCATCATATTGTATCTTATGGTCTTGTAAGTGAGAAGATTTTGTTGAGCTAAAACTATACACATTAAATCCTTTACCTCATTAGTATCCACTTCACTCATTACGTTATCTATCAATTCCGAATCGCAATTATCACTCAAGGCGATCCTGAGCTCATCAATATCAATAAAGCCATTTCCATCTTTATCAAAATAAGAAAATGCCTTATGCATATGCTCATCACTATCCATCCTTTTAAAATGCACTGCTAATGCTGCAAAGTTCCCATAATCGAGAGAACCATTCTTGTCTACATCAGCCTACACAAAAAATGAGATGTTAGTCATGTCAAATCAACTGAATTAATTGAATAGAACATGTGTAAAAAGACATTAAGGCCTATTAAATACATTGTTTAAATGCAAGCAAATCAATCATTAAACAATGTGAATTTTCAAGAATGGTATAATCTGGAGGATTCTTATTTGAAAGCATTTAAAAATAGCATGGTATGGACACAAGGAACACTCTTATAATATTAATTGATATAGAGCCATGCTTGTGAAAGAATAATTAGGAATGAAACAAAGATGAAATCATAAGAAAATTGGGGGTCAACAAGGTGTCAAGGGTGTTATATATATATAATTGTGTGTCAATGCATGTGTATCGAAAATTATCTATTCCATTTAGATGTGGCCAAGGGACATAACATATTAAAAAAGAAACCTCAAATTGATCCACAGTTAATGCTAATTCTTAGCAAATATCAACCTAAACATGAAGAGTCTTCAAGCCTTTCAAAGACGAGCCACAAAATAGCTTCCAAGATTCTTTTACATGTAATCCAAGTTCTCTAACAAAATAACTTGGTTGGAGAAAGGCATCATCATCTACAACTGACCTGAGATACAATAGATCAAGCTAGCTTCCTAGAGTTGCCTCCCTTTAGATCTTATCAATCAACTCGTGGAGGTTTATAATAAGCAAAGCCTCCATAGCCTATTGTCATGGCCCCATCCCCCAATGAAGGATTTGAGAGCATGGAGAAATCAGAATTGGACAACCCAAGGGTGAAAACTACATACATTCAAAATAGTTATTGTGAATAAGTTTTTTTTTCCAAACTACTAAAATGGCAAAAAGCTCTCCTTACTACCAACCACTAAATAATCTAGAATCAAATGTTGTCCCTTTGAAAATGGCTCCAAATCTTCTCAACTAATGACCCAAAGCCCACTACTGTGGTAGTTCGGGTTGAGTTTCTCAATCTCCCACTTCCCTTCATCCCTTTGTAGTGTTATTGTTAGTCCCAATATTGTGCTAGTTTGGGTTGAGTTTCTCGATCTCCCACTTCTCTTCATCCCTTTGTAGTGTTATTGTTAGTCCCACTATTGTGCTAGTTTGGGTTGAGTTTCTCGATTTCCCACTTCCCTTCATCCCTTTGTAGTGTTATTGTTAGTCCTTGACCAATAATGTTGGTTTAAGAACACATACCTTTTCAACCACTAGTCCAAAGCCCACCACATTGCTAATTTGGGTTGAGTTACCTTACCTCTCACTTCCATTCATCCCTCTGTAGTGTCATCGACAGCCCTTATAGATTGTATCCTATGTCAAGGACTTCTATGAGAGATCATCCCAAGGATGCATGCCCAAAGCCATGTAGTGGTATAAATTGTGATTCAATCACTTTGAAACTATTGTTTAAGAACCTACCGAACTCACATTTCCATTGTGGGAATGCCAATCATTTCATTAAGGATTGTCCCCTTTGCACTAAATCCCAAACTTTGACTAGTATGTAGAATAGAAAGGAGGCGGAAATATGGTCTCCAAACAACACAAACCTTTCAAAAATAGTAACTTATAAGATGAGGTCAAATAATGTCAATCATCATGTCCGGGTTACAAAATAGAGCAACCACATGCTAACATCTAGCATCTTCTCAATTCTAGCTTAAAAAGATAAGAACAAGAACCAAATAAGATGGAACAAGGAACAAAAAGCCTTGGAGCTATTTGAGGATTCCTCTATAGATGATTGTGATCATGAAGTTTAAACTTACAACCAACATACAATCCCACCTTCTAGTAGGAGGCCAATAAAATGGATGACATCAACTAGGAGGTGCAAAACAATGACCCGTCACAAATGTTAGTAGATTAGTTAGTTCATATGAGCCTATGTTGATTTTTTGGGGCACATTATTTACCATTTACGGTTTGTATTGATTTGTGGGTGCTTGATTTAGTGACCCGTGTTTATGGCTGACTATGAATATGCAAGGAAGAGGTATTAAGTCATCGTTCTTGAATGGTGAGCTCAAGGAGGAGATGTTAAATCAGTATTTTTGAATGAGAGTCACTAGGGTTTGAGGCTCCCATTTTGAGAATATAGATTGTTAGGATGAAAGAGACATTTTACAGGCTAAAACAAGCCCCTAGAGCATAATTGCCAGGGCTGAAAAGAAAAATAAAAATACTGGAAAGATAAACAGAAGTAAAAGCAAAGGAAACAAAACGAGTGATATTACTTGCTATCTGTGTGGTTGAAAGGGCCACAAGAAGCCTGATTGTAGGTATCACAAGAAGGAACAAGAGAGAAAGAAGAATTCAGGAGACAAAAAGAAGAAAGAGGATAAGACAGATGCATCTGAGGCAGCCAAAGGCAAGGAAAAGGCCAGTGTGGCCTCCAATGTAGTCATAGAGGAGCTTTCGGATGCAGAGACTAATGTATTGTGTGTAGTTAATTATGATGCCCTTGTATGCCACATGCAAGATATGCAGATTACCAAGGCTAATGTAATTGATGCACTTTTGTCAATTGATGATGGTGTCACTCAGACTTGGATTGTAAACTCTGGTGTCTCTTTTCATGTAACTCCTTGCTTGGAGTGTTTAGCTATGTTCAATGCAAGTAGTTATGGAAAAGTATACCTTGGAAATGACCATGCTTGCAGGATTGATGGGATTGTACACTTGTCTTTAGATAATGGGCGAGAGCTTGTGTTGAAAGATGTCAGATATTTGCCTAGCATCAAGAAGAGTTTACTATCTGATGGTCAACTTGATTTGCATGGTTACACTACATTGTTTGGTGGTGGTTTGTGAAACTTGAAAAAGGGTTTCATGCTGATTGCAAAAGGAACCAAGAAGAACACTTTATATTGTTTGCGTTGTAAAGCTTTGAATGACAAATTCATTACAGTTGCTGAAATCGGTTGTCATTTGGAGTTGTGGCATAAGAGATTAGGCCATATGAGCTAAAAAGGACTTGATGTCCTTACCTCCTTGAAGAGAGTTAATGGAAAAGACTCTAAACTTGACTTTTGTAATGAGTGTTAGTTTGAAAAGCAAATGAAAAATTCATTTTACTTTGGTGTCTCTCGTAAGTTCAATGTCTTGAACTTAGTGCATTCTGATGTATGTAGTACGCTCGTGAAATCGTTGGGTCGTGATGCATATTTTGTTTCTTTTATTGATGATTGTTCTAGGAAGATTTGGGTTTATTTGTTGAAAAAGAAAAGTGAAGTGTTTGTTGTTTTTAAAACTTTTCATGCATTTGTGACCACTCAGACAGGTAGAAAGCTGAAATGCTTGAGAACTAATAATGGGGGTGAGTTCACATCTATTGAGTTCAAGTCTTTTTGTGACTTACATGGAATTAAGAGGGAGCTTACAACTCCTTATAGCCCTTCTTCAAATGGAGTGGCTGAAAGATATAATAGGTCCTTATGTCAAAGAGTGTGATGCATGTTGTCCACTGCTAATCTCCCTCATGAACTTTGGGGAGAGGCACTTAAAACCGCGGTTCACATTTGCAACCACTCTCCAAACAGATCCTTAAATAATGGCATCCCTAAGGAGGTTTACTTTGGCAAATCGGCCTCATGTGACCATTTATGGATATTCGGTTGTGATGCCTTTGTGCATGTGGAAAATGAGCTGAGAAGTAAACTTGACCCAAAATCCACCAAAGGCATTTTCATGGGCTATGGTGATGAGGGTGAATTTGGCTACAGAGTATGACTACCTCAGTCTAAGAAAATTATTCACAACCATAATGTTGTGTTTAGTGAGGCAAAATTGTTGAAAGGTACTTTAGCCTCTAATGAAGACATGAAAAATGTCAAATTTCAGATTTTGCAGCCACCTATTACTTTAGATGATGAGCCTCATGGTGTTGTACCACAGGCTGAAACTAATGATCAACTCGTTATTTTTGAGCCAGATGATGATGGACAGCAAATAGAAGCACAATGAGGTCATGAACAACAAGATAGACTTGTTGATTATGAAAATGTCGATGCTAGTAATGAAAATGAAGGTGTTATAGAGCATGAACAAGATGCTGAAAATGACTTACAACAGCCAATAAATGCTGAAAATAACATAACTCCAGATGTAGACCCAATTCCTGAAAATGTAGATCATTGGGTGCACAGGTCTACACATTTAAAAAGGTAACAACATAGGTATGACACCTCTTTGCACTATGTGATGCTTATAGATGAGGGTGAGCCTCTTACATATAAAGAGACCAAGTCATGCAAATTCAGCAATAAGTTATGCAAGAAGAGATTAAATCTCTGTATGCTAATGATACTTGGGATCTTGTGTCGTTGCCCAAAGGAAGGAAGCCTCTTCCAAACAAATGGGTTTACAAAGTCAAGACAATTGATAGGAAACCCAAGTACAAGGCAAGATTGGTTGCCAAGGGATATGCATAGAAGGAATGGATTGACTTCCAAGAGGTCTTCTCACCTATTGTGAAGATGACCACTCTACATGTGCTTTTTGCTCTCACTGCTGTATTGGACTTACAGCTGTACCAAATGGATGTGAAAACAGCTTTTATGCATGGTGACATTGATGAGGAAATCTACATGAAACTGCCCGAAGGCTTTGTAGTTTCTCGAAAAGAGCAATTGGTGTGTAAACTAAAACACAGCTTGTATGGGCTGAAGCAAGCACCACGCTAGTGGTACAAAAAGTTTGACACATTTATGCTCTCTCACGGGTTTACACGCACCCATGCAGATCATTGTTTGTACATGAAAAAGGATACAAATGGCAGCCCCATCATACTTGTTTTGTATGTGGATGATATGTTGCTAGCTAGGAAACAAAAGACTAGCTTGGATGCTCTCCAAGATCGGCTGAAATCAACTTTCTCCATGAAAGACTTGGGGAATGCAGAGCATATATTGGGCATGAGGATTCGCAAGGATAGAACACAGAAATTGTTCTTCTTATCTCAAGAAAAGTATATTGAAAACGTACGGGACATATTTAGCATAGCTGAATCTAAGCCTTTTGGGGTGCCCTTACCTCCATATCTTAAGCTTAGTAAAGCCAATAGCCTAAAAGATGACGTGGAAGCCAATGCTATGAAGGGAGTCCCTTATGCACCAGCTTGTGACTCTCTTATGTATGCTATGGTTGCTACTCGCCCAGACATTGCTCATGCAATGGGAGTTGTTAGCAGGTCTATGTCAAATCCTGGCAAAACACATTGGAAGGTTGTCAAGTGCATTCTTCGATACCTAAAGGGTACATTAAAAAAGTGTATTTGCTACGGGCAAGGTGCACTTAGTTTGCAAGGTTATTGTGATGTAGACATGGCAGGTGACTTGGACACTCATAGGTCCACTAGAGGGTATCTCTTTACAGCTGCTAGTGGGGCCGTTTCTTGGTGTTCCAGGTTGCAAAATATTGTAGCACCGAGTACTACTGAAGCTGAATACATATCAGCTACTAAAGCTTATAAGGAAGCTATATGGTTAAGCAAACTTGCAAAGGATCTCGGCATGTCTATGGATACTGCACTGTATGTGATAGCCCAAGTGCCGTGTATCTGGCTAAGAATGCCATGTATCATTCACGCACAAAGCATATAGATGTGCGATATCACTTTATCAGACAGATTTTAGAAATGGTCTAATTACACTGACCAAGATCAAAACACAGGACAACCCTGCAGATGTTCTCACCAAAAGTCTAAGCAAGGCTCAACATGAGCATTGCATACGACTAGTGGGAGTTGGTTAGAGGTTCACTTCAGACCTTTTAAGTGGGAGGTTGTTGGGATAAAGGCCCTTTATTCACCTCCATGTATAGTGCACGTGTATTATTCAGTTGTACATGTGAATGCACTCTTTACATGCCCCAAGTATAAATACATTTTATTATTTGTGTACCAGCACATTGTTGATACACCCAAATCGAATTGTACTTTCTCTCTCTCTCTCTCTTAGTCACTCTCACTCACCTGCTCACTCCTCGAGCTACTGCTCACTCCTCCAACTGCTAACTTCTCCAACACATATTTTATCTTTGCATAGGCTGCATCCAAGCTTTCCACATAGTGATCAACCTCAAACGTCTAATCCTTAGTGTGCAAAATAGGGAATTATCTTCTTGCCATCCTCAACAATCTCAAATGGAACTTTGCTAGTGAAAGTATGCACCATGTTGTATGCAAACTCAACCAATGGCAAATATTACTCCCACCATATCTTATGGTCTAATATATAGACCCTCAAAAGATCTAACACTCTAGAATTTGCCACTTTGGACTGACTATCTGCTTACAGATGGAAGGATAATGAAAATTTCAATGTGATACCCATATTCTCAAACCCCTAAATAAATTGGTCATCCAAGAATCTTAATCACCAATGATCAACTTTGGCATACCATGGTACTTAAAGATATGCTACAAGAATAAGTGTGACATATGTTCAACCTTTATCTTCTTCCTCACCGAAATGAAATAGGCCTGTTTGCTAAACCTGCAAATGATAGTCTATATCCTATGATTTCTTGTAGGTGTCCTAGAAAGCTAAAAAATGAAATCCATAGCAATGCTCTGCCAAGGCCTATCTGGAATAGGGAAGGGCTGTAATAAACATGACATCTTTTGCCTATCATGCTTCACTTTCTAACATAGAATGCATGTCCTGACAAACTGCTCTACATCATGTCTCAAAGTTGGCCAATAAAATAAATGCTCCATTGCTTTGATTGTGGCATCAATCCCTCTATGCCCTCCATAAAGAGAAGCATGACTCTCACTAATGATCACTCTAGGCCTCAATTACTTTACATCATGTCTCAAAGATGGCCAATAAAAGAAATACTCTGCTATTTTAATTATGACATTAATCCCTCTATGCCCTCCATAGGAATAAGCATGACTCTCATTGATCACTCTACGTCTCAATTGCTTTGTGATACACAATCATCCATGCATTATCGCAAAACCATGTCTAAGCACAAAGTGCTCATGTCTTTGGCCATTGCAAAGCTGATCATGGATAATAGCAAAATCTAAATCAGTAGCATATTACTATATATCATCCGACTTAGTGTGATAAACCGTACTGATGATTGAGATCTCAGACTTATGTGACAATATATCAGTCACAATATCTTTTGAACCATCAAATGTACAGTCTGAAAATGAAACATAGAGAGAAAATTTGCCCATCTTATATGTTTCTCTAACAACTTTGTCTACGTTAAAAAGTACCTCAATGTCTAATGATCTGTCAATATTGTAAAATCAACACCTAGCAAACAATGTTTCCACATAGACAATGCATGAATTACAGCCAAGAGCTCTTTCTCATAGACTTGCGAATTCCTTTTTGCATTGTGGAGAAGATGACTCTTATAAGCTATAACTCGAACATCTTGCACTAAAACAACCCCAATGTTGTTTCCACATGCATCATACTAAACCACAAATGACTTCCTTAGATTAGGCAACACAAGCACAAGATTTCAAGTCATCTTTTCTTTTAACTTGTAAAATGTTGAAATCTCCATTGTTGTCCATCTAAATGGCACATTCTTTTTCTGCAAAGCATGCAATAAATACACAATTTCTACAAAACCAACTATATACTTCATGTAATAGAAACATAAACCCAAGAAGCTACGGATCTCATGTACATCTTTCAAAGGTGGCCATGATCGTATTACCATCAACCGATACAATGTGCCCCAAGAAGTGGATTTCATTCTAAGAGGAATTTACTTTTCTTGTCATTAATGACCAACTTGTGTTTACACAATTCATTGAATAGAATGCCCAAATGCTTTCTATGCTCTGCCTTATTCTTTAACTAGACAATCGAAGGATCAAAGAAGATGCCCACAAATCGTCTATATAGCTTAGAGATGTGATCCAATATCTGATTAAAAATGGTAGAAGCATTTGTAAGTCCAAAAGGCATGACAAGAAACTCATACAACCCAAAAGATGACTTGAAAGCTGTCTTAGATACATCTTCTGGTCTAATGCGTATCTGATGATACCCACTTTTCAAATCTATACGGCTAAATATAACTGCCTCCTATAATTTATCCATGATATCATCGATCTGAGGGATCAAAAACTGATTCTTTATCATGATTTTATTCAAAGCACGATAGTCAATGCACATACGCCATGAACCATTCTTTTTCTACACCAAAAGCATTGGAGAACAAAACGATGAAGAGCTAGGTTGAATCAGTCCTAAATCAACAGCTCATTCAGTTGGCTCATAATCTTCTCCTGTTGGGCTAGGGTGGCTTATTAGATGGGCTACTTCCAAGGATCAGATCTATTTCATGATCTTCAAGCCTTTCATGTGGTAGCTACCCTAGAAGTAATTAAGAGAAGCAATCAATATACATTTTCAGAAATGAAATGCGATTCTTATCTAACTCTGACATGTTCACAACATTTTCATTATCAACTTATTCTTAGCAAAAACCAAGTACGCTAAAAAGCAAATTTTCATTGCTTTTGAAATGGTAGCAACCAATATAATATGCGAGATTTCCCTTTCAACTTTACATCGAGTGTAGGGGCCGATTAGGCACGAAGATCGAGGCAGACAGTCGTTACGCGCAATGAGAGAGAGAGTGAGTGAGAGAGAGCAGAGTAGAGAGTGAGCACGTTTTTGTCAGAGTGCAACGATGTGGAAGCGTAGCATAAAGACTGAGAGAGTGAACACAAAGAGAAGAAAAAGAGAGAGAAAAAGAGACGTGTAAACGAAGAAAATCTGTGGTATAATATGCTGTATAAGAGTATAAAAATACACAAGGGGACAGAGAAAATATCTGCGTATGTCTCCGACTTGATGACCTCGATCTTTGTCAGCCCGAGCACAGTCTGTCTCAATCAACAAATCTCAAGATCAAAATCTGAATAATGAATACTGAAGTGTGCCACAAATCCGGCTATAAATAGCCGAAAAATAAAAAATAATTACAGCAAGTAGGCTACATTAAATGCAGCCGACTGCAGTAAATACTATCCGACTGCAAGTGCTGACGTGGCACTGATGTTCACTCTGTCCAAGAAATGATCGGCTAATACCCCCTCTCAAATCCTAGACGGGTGAAAAGACTGAGGGATCTGGAATGCTGCCAAAGAAGAGCCTAGGGAAGTGCCTTCGTGAATAAATCTGCAAGATTATCCTCGGTCTTGTAGTACTCCACATCAATGGTCCCATCCAGAAGCTTCTACCGAATGAAGTGATACTGGTCCTTAATGTGCTTCGTCCGGGCATGGAATACAGGATTCCGTACCAAGGCAATGCAACTCTCGTTGTTGCACCACAGAAGAGTAGGACGAGTCTGGGGGCAACCAAGCTCCTCCAACAATCTCCGAAGCCACACAACCTCACATGTGGTGAAAGACACAACTCGATACTCCGCCTCCGTAGAAGAAAGGGCTACCGTGGACCGCTTCTTGCTACTCCAAGAGATAACACATGTACCCAAGATAAAACAGTAGCCTGTAGTAGACTGTCAGTAGTCTACATTGCCAACCCAATCCAAGTCACTGCAACCTGCAAGAACCAGATCTGAAGCATCCGTACCTGCGGGATAAGAAATCCCTAAGTCAAGTCAAAGGTCCCCCTCAAATACCGAAGAATCCTCAGGGCAGCCTGCCAATGCACCTGTTTGAGTTCCGTCATGAATCCTGCCAAAAGACCCACAATAAAAAAAGATCAACACGAGTGTTGAGAAGCCAAATCAAGGATTCAATCAACTGACGATAGCGTGAAGCATCCATCACAGGAGAATCTGAGTGTGAAGTGGCCTTTCAATTCAGATCCATAGGAGTAGTAATGGGCCGACAAGTCTCCATCTCAAAAGTCACCAAGAGCTCCTGAATGTACATCTGTTGAGAGATGAAAATCCCCCTTTAAGACTGATAAATCGCGTGACCCAAGAAGAAATGAAAAATTCCCAAATTCGTAATCTCGAATGCCCGATGTAAAGTTGTCTTGGTCTCTCGAACCTTCTGTGCATGATCCCCTGTCAAAATCAAATCATCAATATACAACACAAACAACACACGACCAACCGCGGAAGTGTGCACATAAAGCTACAGATCGGCCTTGGAGCGTCGATATCCCAACTTCGACTGAAGAAATGAGTCAATATTCTCGTTCCATGCACACGGAGCTTGCTTGAGGCCATACAAGGCTTTCTTCAACCTGTAAACTTTCCCATCCGAGGATCCAAAGCCAGGAGCCTGCTCAACATAGGTCTCCTCCAAGTCACCATGTAGAAAGGCCGACTGCACATCCAACTGATAAACAAGCCATCTCCTATGGCCAACCAAGGCAAGAACAACTCGAATAGTCGCTATACGAGCAGTGGGGGAAAAAGTATTATGGAATCAATGCCTGGGCGGTGAGCAAAACCTTTAGCAACAAGGCGAGCTTTGTGCTTGTCCAAAGAACCATCACTAAGGTACTTGGTCTTGAAGATCCCCTTGATACCAATCACCTTCTTGTGAGAAAGACCAGGCACAAGAGACCAAGTGCCATTCCTCTCAATAGTCTCCAACTCAGCTTCCATGGCCTTCCGCCAATGATCTGACTGCAAAGCCTCCTTCACTAAAGTGGGCTCTCAATCCTACATAACACAGGTCAGTAAACAATAGTTGGAGCAGACAAGCTCCGAAGAATGGGTCTGATTCCTCCGTGACCTTCGCAGTCCATTCTGCGATTCCCACTCCTCAAGGACCCTTCAATCCCTAAATCTTGGAGTGTATCACGGGCCCAACGAGGAGAACGAACCTCTCCCCGTCGCTCTCCATCTGCTTAAGACTCAGAAACATCAAGCGGCGAAAGCTCCTCGGGGGTGGCCGGTGGAAGAGAAGACTCTGAATCCAAAGAAGAATCTCCATCAAGAGCCTCTAGCTCCAAAGAAACTGTCTCCGGAGCCCAACTCTCCCCTGGATCTCCAAGGACGGGGTGCTCCTCACCCCCCTCTGTGGCCGGTACTTCCACCAACCGCACATCTCAGCTCATGTAGACATCCCGCTTAACGAGATCAAACAAACGATAACCTTGGGATTGGCAACTATAGCCAACAAAAACCTGTTAGGAAGCTGCCTCAAACTTATCACGCTCTTGAAAATAAGAGACATCAAGCTTAGTCCCGAAGTAAGCCTCAAAAGGTGCCATCCTGTCAACGACTGAAAAGTGGGAGATCGATTAAGGATGTGAACTGCGGTAGCCACTGCCTTGGCCACACAAACTGAGGTGTCTTACGGTGCTCCATCATGGTGCATGCCATCTCGATCACACTTCGGTTCTTCCGCTCCAAAATGCCATTCTCTTGGGGAATGTTGATGTTAGCAAACTCCTGGTGAATGCCCCTATCTGCACAAAAACAAGCAAACTCATTAGACATAAATTCACCTCCCTTGTCTAAACTCAAGGTCTTCAATCGCCGACCAGAATGGTTCTCCTCAAAGAGAAGCCAATCCTTGAAATGAGAGAAAGCCTTCAACTCCAAAGTTAAGAAATGGACCCAAGTCATCATGCTGTAGTCATCTACGATCAACATGAAGTACAAGCTCCCCTTCAGGGACTCAATCCTCATCGGGCCACAAAGATCTGTAGATACAAGCTCCATGGATGAAGTAGACCGCCTAGGAGCTTTGTTGGGAATCGCATCCCGATGCAGTTTCCCACGAATACAGGAGACACATGGCTGATGGCTCACCACTATGTCCGGCAAGGCTCGGACAAATGACCCTCGCAACGCCTTCCGAAGGTATTCATAGTTCAGGTGGCCAAACCGAGCATGCCATTAGCTCGGATTGTGTCTGAGAAGTAAGAGCTGAAAAAGACTTCAATTTGTAGACTCCATTCTCCTCATACCCTCCAAAGAGAACCTTCCTCAATCCATGATCAAGGACTCGAACAGTATCATTGTCAAACTCCACCAAGAGGCCAAGAGCACAAATCTTATGAACCGAAAGTAAATGATACCCCAAGCCTGGCACATGCAACACCTCAGAGGTGTGGATATCACCACGTCCATGTAGAATAAGCTACATCTCACCCCACGCAGCAATAGACACAAAAGAGCTGTCTCCAATGAGAATCTACCCACGCAAAGGTCGCAAATGGGCAACACCACAATGGAAGAAGAGTCATATGCCGTGAGGCACCACTGTCCACAATCCACTCTCGAGCCTGTGGAGCTATCATCACAACATCAGAAGTTGTCGGTGTAGAGTCCTCAATGACTGCTAAGTGTAGAAAAGCAGCTGATGAGGGTGCAGCCACCGCTCCAGAGTCCTTCATGTCCTTCTTCTTGGTATCCTTCTTATCTTTGTCAGGGTAATCCTTCTTCCAGTGACCGGTCTTTTCACAAATATAGCAAGTTGATTCCTTCTCCTTGTCCTTCTTGGATTTGTTATCCTCCTTTTTCTTCTTTTGGTCCTTCCCCTTTTTCTGAGAGGCTTGACCAACCAATGCCTCCAATTTGAAAGCATTCTGTCTCTTCAATTGTTACTCCTGGTCGAAGGCCATAGGAACCAACTCTTCCCACCCAAGAGTCGACTCCCGCCTTGAAGCAATAAGAGCGGAATAAAAAGTACCGAATCGTAGCGGCAACTGGGATAGTAAAGTGATTGCCATGTCTTCGGAGGAAATAGGCTTCCCTACATTTTGAACCTGTATCTAAAGCTTATTCACGGACAAAGTCTGCATCTGCACCTCCAAAGAAGACTTATTCACGGACAAATCCGAAGCGAAGAAGACTTATTCACGGACAAAGTCTGCATCTGCACCTCCAAAGAAACCCTCTTCATCATGGTCATCCGGTTGTACATCTGGTCGAGCTCCAGCCATATCTCACGAGCCATCGTCAAGTGCTTGATGTGAGCTATCACGGCTATGGTGAAAGACAGAAACAGAAAAGATCGAATCCTGGCATTCAGTTTGTCCCAATGAGACTGGCCCTTGGTCAACTCCGCACCAGCATTGGAAGAGAGTTTGGACTCATCCCTCACTGAGGGCATGTTAATCTCCTCCATCACTAGTTCCACCAAATCATAAGACTCTAAAATGGCCAACATCATCACCCACCAAATGCGGTAATTGTCACCATCAAGCTTTTGATCCGTTGGAAGAGCCGGTAGGACAGGCACCTTCTTGTCCATGATCGCCTGGAACTCCAAATCAATCTCTGTAGATATGTTAACCTGCAATACCTTCACAAACACAAAAGCAACCCCCTATGGCTGTGAAAACATAGCCTTCTAGGACTGATTCCTCCGTTGCCCAAACCTTCTTCACCCGCGTGAGACGATGAAAAGGTAAAATCTGCAATGAAAGGCCTCAAACGCAGTCTTTCTCACCTTCGAGCAGCAATAACCTGCAACAAATTCACCAATTAGACTCATTTTCCACACGCCCACGCCCACGCTCGCTTAAACCTTGATCCGATGCGCAGCCCTCCCGCTTGCCCTCGAAACCTGGAAACGCAGCCTTGTCAGTCCATCTTTACTGCTCTGATACGATGACTGAGAGAGAGTGAACACAGAGAGAAGAGAGAGAGAGAGAAAGAGAAAAGAAGACAGTGTAAACACAAAAAATCTGCGGTGTAATATGATGTATAAGAGTGCAGAAATTCACAAGGGGGCAGAGGAAACATCTATGTATGTCGCCGACTTGATGATCTCCATCTCCATCAGCCCGAGCACAGTCTATCTCAGCCAACAAATCTCAAGATCAAAATCTAAATAATGAATACTAAAGTGTGCCACAAAACCGGCTATAAATAGCCGAAAAATAGAAAATAATTGCAACATGTCGGCATTGCAGTAAATACTATCCACTACAGCAACCTGTCCGACTGCATGTGCTGACCTAGCACCTGCTGACGTGACACTGATGTCCACTCTGTCCAGGAAATGATTGGCTACCAGTTTTCAGGTATAATGACGAGAGAGTACCTTTAGGTTTTTAGATAGATATATATGTATAAGTACAAGTACTAACGGTATGTTCACACCCGAGTACATTTAAAAGGCACGAGGCCTTTATTCCCAACAACCTCCCACCTAAAGACAATATGCGTTAAGAGTAGAAAAGAATCAACTAAGTCTAGGTATGTATAAAGCTGAAATACATATATCTATCCAACTTCCATCATCTGTTGACAATGAGCAAACCGCTCTGCTGGAAGACCCTTTATGAGAAAGTCTGCAGGGTTATCATCTGTATGCACTTTAACAAGCTCAATGCTTTTGCTGGCAAGTACATCTCTAATGAAGTGGTATTTCACCTGTATGTGCTTTGTCTTTGCATGAAAGACAGAATTCCGTGCCAGCATGATAGCACTCTGACTATCACAATGGAGAACAGGTAACTCTGTGATGTCAAGCTCTCCCACCAGACGTGAAAGCCATAAAACCTCCTTGCATGTCTCATTAGCAGCCACATACTCTACCTCTATAGTAGACAATGCAACACACTTTTGTAGCCTGGAGATCCAAGAGACTGCTCCTCCTGTAAAGTAAACACATACCCAAAAGTGGACTTCCTACAGCCACATACTCCACCTCTATAGTAGACAATGCAACACACTTTTGTAGCATGGAGATCCAAGAGACTGCTTCTCCTGTGAAAGTAAACACAGACCCAGATGTGGACTTCCTGCAGTCCACATGACCAGCATAGTCTGCATCCGTAAAGCCAACAACAGATGCCTTCTGCTTTCCAAAGCAGATGCGCAACTCCTTTGTGCCTTTGAGGTATCTCATAATACCTTTCACTGCTTCCCAATGCTTTTTACCGAAGTTTGTCATGTATCTGCTAATCACTCCCACTGCAAAGGCAATGTCAAGACGTGTAGCAACCATAGCATACATCAAACTACCAACAACTGAAGCATATGGTATCTTGGCCATTTCCGCCTTCTCATCATCACATGTGGGGCTGTCCTCTGCACTAAGTTTCACATATGGAGGCAATGGAGTCCCAATTGTTTTCCCCCCCTCCATATTGAAACACTGCAAAATTTCAAAGATATACTTCTCCTGAGATAGATAGAGCAATCCTTTCGACCTATCTCTGATTATTCTCATACCAAGAATGTGATTTGCATCACCAAGCTTCTTCATGTCAAAGTTTCCATGAAAACTTTGCTTTAGTGAGTCCAAGGCATGAGTATCCCTGCCAGCAATTAGCATGTCATCAACATACAAAACCAAGATAATCAGGCTGTCATTTGTTGCCTTCTTGGTGTACAAGCAGTGATCCACTTGACTTCCATGAAAGCCGTGGGACTGCATGAATGTATCAAACTTATGATACCATTCTCTTGGTGCTTGTTTCAGCCCATATAAACTCCTTTTGAGTTTACATATCATTTTTTATTTCCCTTCTTCAACAAACCCTTCAGACCGCTGCATATATATGTCTTCATATGCAGTCTTTACATCCATCTGTATGAACTCCATATCCTCAACTGGAACCAAGCCCAAAATGGTTCTCAATGTAGTCGTCTTGACTACATGAGAGAAAATCTCATCAAAGTTATAATTCCATGCTCCTGTTTATACCCCTTTGCAACCAATCTTGCTTTTTACTTTGGTGAGGAACCAGAAGTGACCTTCATCTTGTAAACCCATTTGCATGGAAGGGTTTTTTTGCCCTTTAGGCAACTGCACCAAGTCCCAGGTGCCATTTTTTCCAAGAGATTCCATCTCTGACAACATGGCTTTATACCATTTCTTGTTGTCCTATCTGTCCATTGCTTCCTTGAAGCAAGACGGTTCACCATAGCCTGTCAACATGACATAATCACCCACATTAATTGCACCAAGAACAAACCTGTCAGGTTGTCTAGTAGCCCTAGACGATCTCCTAATCCAATGGTCATTGTTTGTTTGCTATTCCTGTAAATTTCCATTTTCAGCATGCTGTCCTCGCATTTCAGCCTGCAAATCAGCATTAACAGCTTGCTTTCCTGGCTGTTCCTGCACATGTAATAGCTTATTTTCATGGACTATAGCTAGCTGATCATTTCCAACATCATTTCTTGCATTTACAGGTTCATTTACAATAGGTATTTATTGCTATACAGCGGGCACATTTTGCTATCCAAAAGGTATTTCTTCCCGGAATACAACCCTACAGAACTCCTCAGTCTTTTCGGGTTGTTTGTGCATGCGATATTCCTGGAAAATAACGTCATTGCTACGTACTACTTTCCTTTTCTTGGGATCCCACAATCTATACCCCATTTCACCCTTGTCACCATATCCTAGCAAAATGCGTTTACAGGACTTTGGCTCAAGTTTGCTGCGTATTTCTTTACAAATGTGCACAAAAGTCTTGCAGCCAAACACTTTCAAATGAGCATATGAAGGTGGCTTGCCCGACCACGCTTCTTGGGGAACTCCCCCCAGAGACCTGTTTGGTGACCGATTAATTAAGTGAACGGGTGTCATAAAAGCCTCGACCCAAAAACCATGGGGTAATGCAACATGAGGCAGCATCGTACGAACCTTATCCTGTATGGTCCGATTCATACGCTCTGCAACTCCATTTTGGGGCGGATTATGAGGGGTAGTGAGCTCCCTCTTTATCCCTTTGCTGTCACACAATGCCTAAAAGGCCTTGGACACATATTCCCTACCATTGTCAGAGCGAAGACACTTAAGTGTCTTATGTGTCTGATTTTCAGCCAATGCCAAGATTTTTTTAACTTATCAAGCACTTCATCCTTGCTACGAATGGGATAAACCTATATCTTCCATGTAGCATCATCGACAAAGGTAACAAAATATTTCTTTCCCCCTAAAGATAATCCTGGCATTTGACATACATCTAAATGTACTAACTCTAGAGGAGAAGATTTCAAAGAAAGAGACTTTTTGTGAGATGTCTCTGCGTGTTTGCCATAAATGCAATGATCACAATGCTCAAAATCAACATAACAAAGACAATGCAAGTAACCCAAACGAGAAAGCACTTTCATTCATGTTTGACTCATGTGTCCCAACCGGCCATGCTACAAAGAAACACCTGGCTGCTCGGTCACGACAACAACATGGTCACGCACACTAGATACATGAAGTGGATACAAAGTATTACTCTTGCAACCTCTGGCAATAACCCTAGATCCCTTACAAATCTTCCATTTTCCATCACCAAAGGTGGTATAAAAACCATCATCATCTAGCTGCCCTGTGCTAATCAAGCTCTTCTTAAGCTGAGGTACATGCCGTACATGCTGAAGTGTAAAGACAAAGCCATGCTGAAACTATAATTGCACACTACCAATACCTGCAATCTCACATGCATAGTTGTCCCCAAGATGGACAACACCATGTCGACCCCCTGTATAGGCGGAAAACCACTCACAATGGGGGGTGACATGAAAGGAAACACCTGAATCAAGAATCCAGGTATGCATGTCATCATTTGTATCTGCAAGTAAAGCATGTGCACCAAAGTGTGGAGAGACAAAAAGTACATCACTCCCACTGTCACTGTCATGAGTGACTAAATTCACCTCTTCAATTTTTACACTGCTCTTCTTAGGCTGATTGTTCTTCTTCTCTTCCTAGCTATCATCTGTCTTCTTAACTTTTCCTTTCTCTTTCTTCCATTTGTAGCAGTCATGTTTAAAGTGACCCTTCTTGCCACAATGATGGCATTCAATATCTTTGCCACGTGATTTACTGCGTCCCTTGCCATCATATTTTCCCTTTTGCTGTGATCTGTCCCTAGTATGCAAAGCACTGGAAGACTTACTGGATGCAATGTTCTGCCGATTCATCTCTTCCATAAGTAGAGCACTCTCTACATCAGCATACAAAAGGATTACATTAGAATTGCTCATAGCAGTTCTGAATGTATCCCAACTCTCTGGAAGAGTGCAAAGCAAGAAAGTAGCCTTAAATTCATCATCAATCATGAACTTCAAGGCAACCAGCTGACTGAAAATGGAGTTAAACTCACTCAAGTGAGTAGACATTATTATATCCTCTTTCATACGTAAATCCATAAGCTTTTTTAGCTAATACACTTTGCTTGCAACACTTTTTTGTGCATATAGTTCTTCCAGTCAAGTTCATATAGCATATGTAGAATCCAAACCTTCAATGTTGAACAACAAGGCATCAGAAATCGATAGCTCTATGGTTGAGCGTGCAAGCTCATTTAACTCATCCCAATAGTCCTGATCCATGTCCGCGGGCTTTGCCCCTTTGGTTTTGATCGGCTTTGCCTGCTTCTTTTGTAATAGGATATTGTAGCACTACTTTTGCCAAACTGCAAAATTGTGTGCACCTTCCAGCTTCTTTATGTGCATCAGATTACTGCTGTCATTGCTGCCAGCCATGATTTCCTGCCCAAATGTGACCAAAAAACCAGCAAATGCAGGCCCAAACTGTCACCCAAGTGACCAAGGTACAAACAAGTACCAATCAGCAATAAATGACCATGCAGAAGCACACATTTCAGATCTCTAATTAAATTTTCAGAAGCACCAAACAATGTGCTACAGCATTATCCAACTGATTACAGCTGTTCCAAGGGCATATGCATCACATTACATGAGGAATCCCAAAATTTCAACTGCAATTTCTGTTGTGCATGTACCCATGGGCATAAAATTTGACACGAGCGGTCAAAAGCCCCAAAATTTTGTGCTCAAAGCATCAAACACACATCTGCATTTCCTCTGTCACGCATAGGACAGGTCAGTTTTGCCAAAATAGAGCAATTTCAGCAAAACCCCCAAATTTTACCAAGTGTTGATGTTCAAATTGCGCGGAATTCAACCTGCATGTACATAAAATGCCCAAATGCTGCACTGATTTTGCTCAAACTGCAAAAGCTCCAAATTGCACAGGGTCCAATGTGCGTCAATGTCGAGAAATTGGGTAAATTTCACCCCTATTTGCACATGTACATAAGAAGCCCCAAATGTCGGGGCCAAAATGTCACAAATTCCTTCAATTCTGAGACAAATTTGCTTGTCCTACATCACAATCCCCAAATCTTGGAAAAGCCCCAAGTTTTATGGGCCCAATGTTGAGAAAATTCACTCAGATGAGCAAAATTTCAATAATTGTGGTGAAATTCCCAATTCAAATGTGCACAATGTTTGCAATTTTTGACACAGATGCCTCAATTTTGCATGAACAATACTCAGTCTAGAGAAGCCCCAAATTTCTAGGCCAAGATTGCACAGATTTGGCCCTTTTGTGCCTAGCGCGCGAAACCCCATCAATGGGTAAAAAAAATCTCAAAAAAACTATTGATTTTTACAAAAAATTCTGACGAGTCCGTTGACCCGCCAAGGGTCATGTGACTGACAACCCGCTGGCGGTCGTCCCCTGCATGTCATGTCATCAACGCCCACTGCAATTGCCGTCAGCAGAAGTAATCCCACCAACTACCGGTCAATGCCTCGCTGGTCGTCGACACAGCAATAAAGTCACCCATCACGCGCCCGGTCCACGCCTACTCCAATAGATTGCCCTTGCACTTGTCGCCTGGTCTCCAGCACCTGTCACGAAGACCGTTTCGCGTCGCATTCAGGTCGCCTCGTCACCTGTCACGCAACTCGACTGTCTGTTTGTCTGCTCGCCACGTGTCGCCTGCTCCTCAACAATCCACAAGACTGTTTCATGAGACTCTGCATGTCGCCAGCTCCTCTCAACAGTCCACAAGACTATTACATGAGACTGTTACGCTTGTTGATCTACCCCTCTACAGCTTGCGTGAGCCATTGGCTCTGATACCAGTTTGTAGGGGCCGATAAGGCACGGAGATCGAGACAGACAGTCGTTACGCGCAGTGAGACACAGAATGAGAGAGAGAGAGAGAGAGAGAGAGAGAGAGAGAGAGAGCAGAGTAGAGAGTGAGCACATTTTCAGGTACAATGACGAGAGAGTACCTTTAGGTTTTTAGATAGATATATATGTGTAAGTACAAGTACTAAGGGTGTATTCACACCCAAGCACATTTAAAAGGCACGAGACCTTTGTTCCCAATATCGAGTATATGGGTCTTGCTCTTATGATGAATAGAGATTATATTCGTATGTGAATCAATCACTACATGCATACAACGACAGCATGGCATACCAAGCAAGACATCACAATTCTCAAGTGGAGCAATAAAGAACTCTTTACTATCCACATATCCCTAAATATGCAACCGTAGCTTTCCAATGAGCGGTGTGACAGGTTCTGCATAGCCTTTGCATGCCATTCCAACTTCCCCCATGAATCCCATCTCATCCTCTCTAATACCTACACGAGTTGCTATATCTATAGAGATGAAGTTGGCTCATGCATCATTATCAAAGAATATTAACGCATGCTAATCTCTAATTTTGCCCCATGCTTTGTATAACTCAATAGTATCATCATTAAGCTGATTAGTAACAATATCCGATATTAGTCCAACTAATGTTTTGCGCCTCCTATCCTTGGGATCTCCTTGATTTTTTGATTTTCCAACTTATTGCCTATTGGGACAATCCTTAGAAATGTAACCCTCATGTTCACAAATAAAGCATTTATTTGTGTTGGGGGTAATCAATGCCTAGCTACCCGTGTATTACTATATTAACAGTACCCGCACACCTATATATTGCAAGTGGTAGGTGCTTATCACTATTACTTCATTCTTTATTCCTTCAATGACATTTGAATAAAGGGAAGGCTGGTCACACATTATGACTATTGGAGTTCCCACAACCTCTCTCTCTCTCTCTCTCTCGTGTGCTTCCACTCTGAGCTCACTCCCTTCAATCGCAATCATTAATTCCCTACATTGTGCAAGTGATTTTCATCCCTTTCTTTGCTATTTTGGTCTCTTTTCAAGCTGATTTTCAGATCTGCCTCTTTCCTTAACCTTTGTTAACTTTTTATTTAGCTTCTCCCAACTCTCTTCAAAGCTTAAATCTTTCCCGTACTACAAAGCATCTGTCATAGCAGCAATCTCTATGAGCTAAAACATGCTAGAAACTATGGATTTAATGCAAAAATCCATGATTTCTTTCGGTAACCCACATACAAACTTTTTCAATAGCTCATAAAGAGGAACTGGATGATAAGAAGTGACAGGCAGCAATGCATCCTAAAAATTCTTGTTGCATTGCTCTAAATTCTCACATTCCTTTGCATTAAGCTTACTCCAAGTTGTCACGATGTCCACCTTAAAAGTACTTGGTCAACCAATTCAATGCAAACATTTGCTCGGATTGTACCCATGTTGACGGTGCTATTCCTTGCATTAAGAGCGTGGACTACCACTGCAATATATTCCCCTTTAAGAGCATGGCTACCTTCCAAATTTTAAAGGATTTGATGAGGTTTTCCCCTAAATAGACTGCATCAAAACTACTAAATGAAAGTCAAAGCTTTGAATCTATCTTGTACAGTACTAAAGGACTCAAAACTTCACTCCTTTTTCACACTCATCATAGTCTTTTGCTACCCCTTTGGGAATCAAGTTGTCATACGCTAGTAGTTGCAAAAAGGATACATTTGTAGTATTTGCATCATGACCAAGACCAAAAGAAGCATTTGCATAACCAACACTCATTCCTTAATAAACTTGGACATTGGACATCCTATTGGCCCCAAGACTGCTGCCCCTTTTGATATTTCCTTAACTTTGATTGCTAATGGAATGAGTACAAGCTGAAATTCCACAATCTTCTTTGTTATTCCAAAAGCCCCTTGCTGTAATAACAATCAACGAACAATTCAGGCCATATGCCCCTTGACTTTTTACCCAGGACTTGCACAATTGGAACCACAAACTTTGCCAAATGCTAAAATTTATAGTTAATGGGCTGCCATTTGAATTCCCTAACAATTACACAAATTTCAGGTGCTGAATTCAATGTAAAATGCCTTCTCCTATTGGCATAGATCCCAAGGTTGCTGTCAAACCCTAGTTTTTGCAGAAATCTAGGATTTACAACAAGAATCCTCCTGATGTCCACCAAATATGGCTGAGATTTGCTCCAAATGGCTGAGAAATGCTAATATCTTTTAAGAAATTACTAGAGAAGGTGATAAAAAGCCAAGATGAGAGAGAGATCTGATTTTCTTCGCAAGAAAACCCTAAAATTTGCCTACTGTCTGCTCCAATCTCCATTTAATGCAATCAGCTACTGTTAAGCACCTCCAAAATCCTATCACTTGATCAATAATGCTACTGCAAGCCCTTAGAAGGTGTCTCCCTACCATCCCTTGCTTGCTGAGACCCCAAATGGCTGTCTTCTGCAGCAAATTGATGTTCCCCGATCAAAAAATGGACCAGCAACTCCCTCTCTCTCTCTCTCTCTCTCTCTCTCTCTCTCTCTCTCTCCCCCAAGCTGTAAACTAAATGAATGGCTAACACCCAAGCCCCAAAAACGTTTTCAGTTTCATGGACATTTTTGCCAAGTAGCAATCTTCTATATTCATTTTTCAGCGTTATCCAATCATTTAATTAATTTTCAAAATTAAATCATCCTAAAATTAATTTAGCCCTCCTCATATAACCCAAAATTGAATGTGCCCATCCATAATTAAATTCGCCACTATACTTATTCGCCAAACAATTGTGCTAGGATTAAAACTAACACCAATTGATCCCCAAAGCCCAGCTAGCACAACTTACTACAACTTTTGCCTTTGACACCCACTGTATCCTCAAATTCATTTGCCTGTTGCCATGAAATAACTGCCATGTGCATCACATGTGCTAAACAACCTTGCACATTTGATTAATAACTTAATCAAATGTTATCAATAAGATTAAAGCATCTTAAAATTTCACGTTCCTATGATAGACCTCCCCCTTGAAATCCTTGCAATTATTCTCGATTGCACTACATTGTGCCAAAAGAAAAGCATACTGCACTAGAATTTCCATAAGGCATCATAGTCACAACATTAGCCACTATTGTCCAACCATGCTACATGCCCCAAATCTTGCTAAAAATTCCCAGCCAGCATAAACATAAGGTAATACTGAGAATCATCCTAGAACTGTTACTAAAAACCCATTGGATACATCCATAACTCATGTTTCTCAATTGTTCTGACTCCAAAACCATAGTAAAGTATATTCTCAGCATAAACCGAGGCTAAAATTGTCAATGGCATTTACTAACATGCCGTTGTTCATGGAACCAACTGTAAACCATTGAAAACTAAGCATAATCTAATCATAAATTGATATTTGCTGCTTTGAGAACTGATCATAAACTACTGCAAATGTGACCCTAAACTAATCGCAAATTGATTGGCAATTGATTCAAAACTGATTCCAAAAGTGACCATAAACGGTGTTGAGATATCGAGCTCCACTCGTGATATGCCAGGGTGACCGTTGTGCATTTATGTCACCGACGTGTTAGTTGCAAATGCGGTTGGTACACCGCCCATGAATAATAGCTACATGATAGCTATCCTTATCTACTCTAGTTCGTGGCTCAGTTAGTATGCCACCTTAGTTAGTTGAGTTTGGTTTGAGACCCATATATAGGGTTCTTCTATTTCTTTGGATAAGAGTTCTTTTTTGCTTACACAACTAAGAAGAGAAAAACAGTTTTCAGCCTCCATCTTTGTGTGTATTCCCCCATTGTGCAAGCAAGAAAGCTACAAGTGAGACTCCTTCCTTCTCTCCCACAATCTTGACATGGTATCAGAGCCTTGTTCGTGGTAAGGAGCTCAAGAAAGCAAACCAAGCTCGCGGTGTTCTGGTAAGAGGAGCAGTGTTGCTTTCATTTTCTGTTTTGGGAGCAGATCTCTGCAGGTAGCACAGCCGGAAATTGCAAGAGTGCATTATCTCAGGTTGAGAAGCCCTTCGCGGTGAAGCAAGAGGGCACTATATGCTGCGGGAGAGGCTTTAGCCCTTGGCGACCCTCTTTTTTTTATTTGAGGCCATTTCGGGGCCTATTTTGGAGGCAGAAGTTTTCTGCACGCACTCAGGAAAATGCCCAGTTTTATGCTGTGCGACTACTGTTCTACAGATCGGTGAAAAGTTGCTGTAAAAATTGCATCGTATGCTTGTGTGCAGAGACATTGGGAGTTACAGAATGATCATTGTTGCCTGTTGATGCAAAATCGTCACTAGGAAGTGATTGTGTGGTCAAATACCACTTTCGTCAGTTTTGCAGATTAGCCCTTGTGAGGCTGAAGCTGTGTTCTTTGCAGTAACAGAACTTTTTGCAGTGTTCTGTAATGGCGTCTGATTCTCTCTCACAGATTGTCACTAAAAAGCTTGACAAGAACAAATTCCAAGCATGGAAGTTTAGAATGACGAATTTCCTTATGGGAAAAGGATATTGGAAATTTGTTGCAGGAAATGAAGAAGAACCAATTCTTCCTGATGTTCCCAATCAACAGCAAATGCAGGCATTTAAAGCATGGCATAAGAGAGCCAGGAAAGTTATGTACTGGCTGTCTATCAATATTTCAGACTCTATGATTGTGCATATTCAAGATGCAAGTACACCAAAGGAGGCATGGGATACTTTGTCAAAAATGTATAGCACAAATACGCAAGCCAGAAAAATGCAGCTCAAGCAAGAGTTGCATAATGTGCAAAGAGGAAATATGAGCATCAATGACTACCACATGAAGATGAAGAAGATTGCAGATGCACTTGCTTCCATTGGGTCGCCAGTGCAAGATGATGATTTAGTTTCTGTGACCTTGAATGGTCTAGGAAAGAATTATGCACAGTTTCGGACATCCATTTCAGTTCGTGAAAGATTTCCTGATTTTGGGGAGTTGATTGCTTTTCTAATTTCTGAGGAGCAGAGAAATGGTGGTGCATCTTCTTCAGGAGGAACTTCAAAAGAAGCTGTCTTCTACTCAAATGCTGGAAGAGGTAGAGGCAGAGGTAGAGGAGGCCGATTTGGAGGCCGTGATAGAAATCAGAATATGCAGCAAATTTAAGAAAATCAATCCTATGGAGGAGAACGTGGTAACTCTAGAGGCAGGGGGAGCCAAAGAGGTCGTGGTGGATGGCAAAGAGGCCAAAATGCAAACAGTAATGTTGAATGCTACTACTGTGGTAAAATGGGTCATATGACTAAAGACTGCTATAAAAAACAGAATGACATCATGAATGGAAAACTGCAACAAGGGAATTATGCATCTTTTAGTAGACAGAGATGAGCATTTGTTTATGGTGCAGCACATGAACAATTCTGTGACAAGTGCAGAAGAAAGCAATGATGTATGGTATATTGACTCAGGTGCATCAAACCACATGACAGGTCATGCAGAATGGATGAAGGATGCAAGGAAAATGAAAAAACCAGGATTTGTGGAGACTGGTGATGATACTGCATATCCTATTGTGTAGATTGGAAAAATTTCTTTGTCTATGCAGGATGGGAAAAAGAAATACATGTCCGATGTATTTCATGTCCTGAACATCACCAAGAATCTAGTTTCTATTGGTCAAATGGTTGAACAGGGCTTGCAGGTCAGATTTAATCCTCATGGATGCTTTGTTGAGGATATGAAAAATAAAGATCGCTTGATAGCAAAAGAAAAGAAGAAGGGCAGAATGTTTACGTTGGACGCAGACATGTCTGAATTGAGTGCAGCAATGTTTGCACATGGGACGGGTGTAGTTGCAGATATTGATATCTGGCATAAACGCATTGGTCATGTTAATGTACAGCGACTTAAATCAATGCAGGCCCAAAATATTGTTGCAGGATTGCCCAAATTCAAGATTGCAGAAATGCATAAGATATGTGAAGCCTGTCAATTTGGAAAACAGGCAAGGAAACCATTTCCTAGACATGTTCAAGAGAGTAAGAAGCCATGGAATTAATCCACTCTGATGTGTGGACTACTAAAGCTGCATCTCTTGGAGGCTATCATTATTTTGTCACTTTTATTGATGACTATAGCAGAAAAGTTTGGGTGTATTTTATGAAAAAGAAAAGTGAAGTGATTGGGCATTTCAAAACTCTTAAAGCTATGGTTGAAAAAGAAACAGGCCTGCAAATAAAATGCCTAAGGTCAGATGGAGGGGGAGAGTACCTCTCAAATGAGTTTGCAAGGTTCCTGCAGGAGCATGGCATAAAGCAGCAATATTCATGCAGTCATATCCCACAACAAAATGGAATTGCAGAAAGAAAAAACATGCATATTGGAGAGGTATCTCGCGCCATGCTCAATGAAAAAGACTTGTCAGATTTTTATTGGGTTGAAGCAGTTGCTACAGCAGTCTACACAATGAACAGGACTCCCACTGCAGCAATACATGGAATGACTCCAGAGAAGAGGTATACTGGTAGGAAACCAGATATTTCTCATTTGAAAATTTTTGGTTGCATTGCCTATGTACATGTGCCAAATGAGTTGAGATCCAAGTTGGATCCAAAAGCTGAGAAGTGCATCTTTATTGGTTACTCTCTGCAGCAAAAAGGGTATAGATGCTATAACCCTTCTACTCGTAAGTTTACAGTGAGCAGAGATGTTTTTTATGAGATGAGTAGCTGGTATAAACCAGTAAATGTGATTGATGATGTAGATGCACAAAACGGTAATGCTGCACAGAATTCTCAGTAGCAGTCACAAGATATTAGTGGACCTGGAGCGTCCTCTAGCAGTGGTTCACATTCTTCGCCATGGACAGGCAGATTGAGATCATGAGAATCTTCTGAAGGCAGCGCAAATAGTGGTATACAAGTATCACGAAAAGGAAAAAAGAAGGTAGATCAGCCCATGCTTGATGTGAATGCAGGTCACTCTTATGTGGATGGTGAATCCAGTGGCTTAGAACAGAGCATTGATGATGAGTTGGGTATTCCTTCTATTGTTACACCTGGAGTAAGGAAGACCAAGGATGTTTTGAGAGCACCTGGGAGTGAACCTACTTTGCGCAGGTCTACGAGAGCTAGGTATCCTGTGGATAGGCTGAAATATGATGGATTTACAGCCATTCACTATGCATATATGGTCAAAGTGATACAGGAACCAGAACCCACTTCTTTTGAGCAAGCCATGGGAAAAGAAAAATGGGAGAAAGCCATGGATGAAGAAATGGATGCCTTGGAAGCAAATGCTACATGGGAATTGGTACCTTTGCCTAAAGGTAAGAATGCAATTGGCTGTAAGTGGGTTTATAAGGTGAAGCACAATGCAGATGGTTCTGTGAACAGATACAAGGTAAGATTAGTAGTCAAGGGGTATGCACAAACATATGGCATTGACTATGAAGAAACATTCAGTCCGGTTGCAAGGATGGCAACCGTAAGAGCAGTCATTGCTATGGCTGCATCAAAGGAATGGTCTTTACATCAGATGGATGTAAAGAATGCATTCTTGCATGGTGACTTGCAAGAAGAGGTCTATATGGAGCAGCCACCAGGTTATGTGCATGATGTTCATCCTGAGTTTGTTTGCATGTTGAAGAAAGCCTTGTATGGCTTGAAGCAAGCACCTAGAGCATGGTCTGACAAGATAGGACAGTATCTTGTCACTATTGGCTTTCAGATTTCCAAGGCAGATTTCTCACTTTATGTGAGAAAAACAGAGAAAGGTATTATGCTACTTGTCATTTATGTTGATGATTTGATTATGACAGGTGACAGTGATGAAGATATCCTTCATGTGAAAATGCTATTGAAGCAGAAGTCTGAGATGAATGATTTGGAAGAGCTACGTTATTTCTTGGGCATTGAGGTGATTAGATCACCAAGTGGGATATAGCTCTTGCAGAGGCAGTATGGATTGGACATGCTGTCCAAATATGGAATGACAAGCTGTAAGCCTATTTCAGTTCCTTTGGAGCAGAATGTGAAGCTGAGCGCAGATGCAGGTGAGCTTCTGGAAGACCCTACTATGTACAGACGCATAGTAGGAAGCTTGATTTATATGACTATTACCATGCCAGATTTGAGCTATACTGTTGGATTGGTAAGTCAGTTTATGCAGGCTCCAAGGAAACCGCATTTGGATGCGGCTAGGCGCATACTCAGGTATGTGAAGTCCACATTGTAGTATGGACTATTTTATGAAACTGGGGTTCAGATACAGTTGTATGGATACACTGATGCTGATTGGGCTGGTAGCATTTCTGATAGACGTTCAACCAGTGGATATGTGTTCTCTTTTGGGAGTGCTGCAGTCACTTGGAGCAGCAAGAAACAGCCTACAGTTGCCTTGTCGAGCACAGAGGCTAAGTACAGGGGTGCAGCAATGGCTGCATGTGAGGTAGCTTGGTTGCATAAGCTACTTTATGATATGCATCAGCCTACAGATGGGCCAGTTGTCATTTATTGTGATAACATGAGTAGTATACACTTGGCAAATAACCCAGTCTATCATGCTAGAACAAAGCACATTGAGATGCATTATCACTATGTGCGGGAGAGGGTTTTACTAGGTCTTATTGATCTAGTTTATGTCAGTACAGAGGATCAGGTAGTTGACATATTTACGAAGGCATTGGGCGCAAAGAAGCTGCGCAAGTTCAGAGACTTGCTTGGTGTGCAGGAATTGGGATTGAGCTCGAGAGGGAGTGTTGAGATATCGAGCTCCACTCGTGATATGCCAGGGTGACCGTTGTGCATTTATGTCACCGACGTGTTAGTTGCAAATGCGGTTGGTACACCGCCCATGAATAATAGCTACATGATAGCTATCCTTATCTACTCTAGTTCGTGGCTCAGTTAGCATGCCACCTTAGTTAGTTGAGTTTGGTTTGAGACCCATATATACGGTTCTTCTATTTCTTTGGATAAGAGTTCTTTTTGGCTTACACAACTAAGAAGAGAAAAACAGTTTTCAGCCTCCACCTTTGTGTGTATTCCCCCATTGTGCAAGTAAGAAAGCTACAAGTAAGACTCCTTCCTTCTCTCCCACAATCTTGACAAACGGTTCTCAAACTGATCAACAACTGCACTGAAACTAATCAAAACTTAATCTTAAAACTGAGGTAAAAACTCATGCCCAACTAATCATGATTTGATCCCAAATTGATGCAAAAGTATAGTTTCAGAGCCATGGTAATAACCATACTCATTCGCATATATCTCACAGTGACTAGTATACTGAGTAGTGACCCCACGGCAAACATTGTCAACACAATACCTTGGATGTAGGCTGAATACATTCAAGATCCACTATATACGGCAGCTATTTATAACTGGAGGAGTAGAGTGCTACCTCTCCCTTGAGCATCAAGTAATACTCTAGATCCATGCTCTACTGAACCTTACTAAGTCTAAACTGAAGTCGGCTCTAAGTAAAAGGTATCTAGGTAAAGCTGCAATAACTGAGAATGGCCTGCCAAGTCATCCTCTTCCATCCACTTTGCATCTATTAGTAAAACAATGTTAAAGCTTCACCAAGAAGCACATGGAAACTTTACCTCTAACTTTACTTGCCTTGAAACCTCCACTAGGTTGTAGGCATTTTTTCCCCTTAAGCATTGTGATACTTTATACTTTCACATTGTTGCAATTCCAACTTAACAAATATGCAACATTGCATCTTGTTGACTAGCCCCTCATGTGTACCTAACATGCCAGGAGCATCAGATACATAAGGAAACATTCTTGTTGGCATACTTTGGACCATTGCAATGTGACTATGCATAGGAATTTGCATACTACCAATCATACCAAGATACATTTTTTTCATACATTGTATACATTACTAGTAGCATTTTTTCTCATGAACAATACTGTATGGAACATTTACATGACCAGTATTAATACAATGAGTCCAAACATAGTGAGCTGCATATATGCATTGCCAATCTTGCCACTTTGTGCCCAAACATCATGCCAACATTATTATACATGGGGTTATGCATATTAGCAGCCATACTCGGGTACATTGGGCCTTACACATTATGCATTGGTTGCTCCATATGATAAGGAGTTGTGTCATACATCCTGGTATGTGGTCCCTGATCCACCAAAGCATGGAAACTAGTGCCACCACCAAAGTAACCTAGCTGCCCCACAATTACATGCATATCCTGTTATTCAAAAAACATTGGATTGACACTTCCAAGCTGGCCTTGCATATGTATCAATTGCCCGATTGGTATCATTTGCTTATGCTCACTACTCACATTTAGAACATCATGCTGCTATATTGGCTCTTCCTTCGGTGCATCTTGATGTCCTAAAGTTCTTGAAGACAATTTCCTCTTGTTACCTCTGTTGCCTTGCTTTAAGGGGTTCAAAAAGTGCACGAACTAAGGATTGTTTACCAATTGCATAAACATTCCAGCTACTGTCCTCGGCTGATCTTTAAACTGGTCATCAATTTCCTCTTTCTCTTGCTGATCATCAGCTTCAAAACACCTAGAAGGACCCACATGTTGGTCAAAACCAACATTCTCAACTTGTTGCCCATGCTATGTGTCTTGTCCAAGATCAAGCATTGCATTTTTCCCAACACTTCGTGAATTTTCAGATTTAAGAGGCATCATCCCTGCTTTTGGTCCCGTCTCACTATCTGAAGACATTCTTGCTGTAATGCTCACCTAAATACAATTTCAGCACTAAAGCAAATCTTCTGACCTTCAATCAAGTATCTCAGGCCCACCAAGTCAAGGGATTGAGTGGTGTCCCAGCACTATCTAAAGACATCCTGCTACAGTGCTCAGCCATATACAATTTCAGCACTAAAGCAAATCTTCTGACCTTCAATCAGGTATCTCGGGCCCACCAAGTCAAGGGAACAATGAAACAATGAAACCTCGCTTCCTTCTTTGAGAGGGTGGTAATTCTCTAATGAAGCACTTAATTACAGCAATCAACAAATAAACATATATTGAAATGCACTATTTACCTTAATAATCTTGGACATTGGACACCTTATTGGCCCCAAAACTAGCACCCCTTTCGATATTTATTTAACTTCGATTGATAATGGAATGAGTAGAAGCTGAGATTCCACAATCTCCTTTGCTATTTCAAAAGCCCCTTGTTGTAATAACAATCAACAAGCAATTTAGGCAATTTGCCCCTTGATATTTTTTTCCCAAGACTTGCAAAATTAGAACTACAAACGAGCCAAATGTTGCTCCAATTTTCCATGAATAGGCTAGCATTTGAGTTCCTTGACAATTACACAAATTTCAAGTGCTGAATTCAGTGTCATATGCCTTCTCCTATTGGCACGGGTCCCGAGGCCACTATCAAGCCCTAATTTCTTCGAAAATTTGGGGTTTACAACAGAAATCCTTTTGCTGTCCACCAAATATGATTGAGGTCTGCTCCAAATGGCTAAGAAATGTTGAGATCTTCTGAGAAATTAATGAAAAAGTTGAGAGAGCCAAGATGAGAGAGAATTCTGATTTTCTTCATAAGAAAACCCTAAAATTTACCAATTGCCTACTCCTACCTGCATTTAATGTAATCACCTACTGCGAGGGCATCTCCAAAATGTTGTCACCTGATCATCAATGCTATTGCCAGCCTTCGGAAGTTATCTCTTTGTTGTCCCCTACTTGTTGTTGAGGCCCCCAAATGTCTTTTACAACAAATTGTTGTTCTCTAATTAAGAAATGAACCAGTAGCTCTCTCTCTCTCTCTCTCTCTCAGACTGTAAACTAATCGAATGGCCGAGACCTAGCCCCCCAAAAACGTTTTCTCAGTTTGCATGGGCGTTTTTGCCAAGTGGCAACCTTCCAAACCCATTTTTCAGCATTATCCAACCATTCAATTAATTTTTAGAATTACATTATCCTAAAAATTAATTTCAACCCTACTAACCTTGCCCAAAATTGAATATGCCCATCCATAATTAAATTGGCTAGGCCATTTGCAACCTAGAGTGGTCCCCACCCTTTGATAAACCTTAAGACTAGCATTAGTTAATTAATTAATATCGGTCTCTAGTATCACCATCGACACTTATTGACCAAACAACTATACTAGGGTTAAAACTAACACCAACTGACCCCCAAACACGCACTACATCCTTAGGGTCCTTGGCCTGTTGCCGTGAAATAACTGCCATGTGTATCACACATGCTAAACAACCTTTCACATACGATTAATAACTTAATCAAATCTTATCAGCAACATTAAAGCATCTTAAAATTTCACATCCCTGTGACAAGCACTTCCATGATGGCCTTGCATTTGCATTACTTGCCCCATAAGTACCAACTATATTTCTTTGTTAGCTTCTTTGGGAGCTTCAAGTGAAGGCTTTGGCACTATCTTCAGTGCACCTTACTGTCCTAAAGGTGTAGAAAATGACATCTTCTTCTTCTCCTTGCCCTTGCTATCCTTCGTAGAAGCATTCAAAAATTGAACAAACTAGAGATCCTTTGTCAATTCAGTAAAGAGATTTGTTGTTGCTCTCATACAATTGTTGATATGGTCATCAAATTCCTCTTCTCCTTGCTAGTCACATCAGCATCGAAGACCCTGCATCTTGACCAACAACGATACTTTTAGCTTGTTGTCCATTATGTCAGCCTTGTCCAAGATCAAGCATTGAATTTCCTTCTCCCCCATGTGAATGTCCATATTGAGAGGCATCATCACTGCTTGATTCCATCTCGTTGTACAAAGACATCTTGCTTTAATTTCTTAGTTGAGCACAAAATCAGCACTAGCACAAAGCTTTTGGCCTACAATCAAGTGCCTTCCACCACGTCAAAGGATTGAGTGTTATCCCGGCAATGAAACCATGAACAAACCTTCTTTCTCGAAGAGGGTGGTAAAACATGATCAAGTACTTAATTATAACATTAACAAATTAACATAAATTGAAATGCACACTTTACCATAACATTCTTGGACATTGGACACACTGTTAATGTTACAAGGATGTGAAAATTTGATGCTTTGCTTATGCTTAATTGACATTTGATTAAAAGATTAATCAAATGTGCAATTAAAAGATGCACATGTATTGCACATGAGGGGTGCAAGCTACTTTTTCACAGTTGAAGGCCGAAGGACCTTGTGAAAAAGATAGGTGTCAAAGGCAAAAGTTGTAACAAGTTACACTTGTTAGATTCTAGGTGAATTTTGGTGTCAATTTGCCCCTCGAACCATTAATTGGCTATTAAGTGTCAGTGGTGACACTAGGGACTAGGCATTAATTAATGGATTAATGCATGTCCAAGGGTCAATTAATGCATGGGACCACTTTGGGTTGCAAATGCCCTAGCCAATTAATTTTTGGATAGGCAAGGTCAAATTTTTGGGCATGGATTAAGAGCTAAATTAATTTTCAGAATTAATTAATTCTGAAAATTAATTAAACGATTGGAAATAGCTGAAAATAGATTAAGAAAGCTGCCACTTGGCAAAACTTTCCCATGCAAGTGGGAGAAAGGCTAAATAGGGCTGAAGGGAGAGGGAAATCTCATTGTTTTCATTTTGGAGCTGTTGGAAAGAGATGTTGGATTGTTACTGCCAGCTTTTGGGGCCATTTCCCAGCCATTGGAGACCATTTTGGAGATGGAGCTTGCATATTCTTGACCTTGGGAAGCTGGCAATTGCTTCTGATGCACTTTCTCCTGAAGATCACAGTCTCTGATGCTCCTATTGTTGTAGGTGCATCCGTTTGGGGCTAGTACAGCAGAGCAGCAACTGATTTTAATCAGTTTTCTTCGCGACAAATCTCAGACTTTTGTCTCTCTACAGCATTCTCTCGTCTCCTTCAGCCTATGCTCAACCATTCTCAGCAATTCTTAGCCATTCAGAGAAGATCTCAACCATTTTTTGTGGGCTGATCTGTAATTTCTGCAATAAACCCTAATTTACAGCAGAAATTAGGGTTTAGCAGTCACCTTGGGATCCGTGCCAAAGATTGAAGGCTCAAGGGACTGAAATCAGCAGCTGATAATTGAAGATTATCAAGGGATTTCAAGAGTCAGCCCATCCCAAATTGATTTGGGGCAGCATTTGACCAGCCAAGGGTCAAATTGGAGAAGAAGTCGTAGGTGAATCAAGGGGCAAATGACCCAAAAGGCTTGCTAAGTCATTTATGACAGCAAGAGCAATTGGTTAGCAAGAGGAGATTAAAAAATCTCAAGTTGTACTCCTTCCAATTGAATGAAAGCTAAAGAAATACCGCAAGGGGCGCCAGTTTTGGGGCCAACAAGGAGTCTACTATCCAAGAATGTTATGGTAAAGTGTGTATTTCATTTTATGTGCATTTATTTATTGCTGTAATTAACTCTGAAATCAGGTTATCACCACTCATTCTAAGAAGGAAGGCTAGTTTCAGTTAATCCCAAAACTGGTGTCTCTTGCGGTACTTCTTTAACTTGTATTGCCATTGGATGGAGTACAACTAAGATTTCTAAATCTCCTTTGCTCATCCAAAAGCCCCTTGCTATCACAATCAAACAATAAGTCTTCTAGGTAATTTGCCACTTGATCTTCACCCCGAACTTGTATAAGTTGGACCCTTGATTGGCCAAATGCTGCCCCAAATCAAATGGGATGGGCTGGCATCTAAATTCCTTGGCAATTCCTTGAATTCCAACCATTTATTTCAGTAGACAATGCGATCTATTGGCACGTGTCCCAAGGTGGCTGGTAAACCCTAATTTTTGCTAAGAACTAGGGTTCACAACAAAGATATCATTGCTATCCACCAAATCTATTGAGAAACTCTTCAAATGGCTGAAAAATGCTAAGATACTTAGAGAATGGACTAGAGAAGGTGAGAGAATGTTGAGGAGAGAGAAATTTCAGAGTTTCCACGTGGAAAAACCCCTAAAAATGTCTGCTGCCTGCTCTGATTATGAGTGCGCAACGAAAGAGAAACATGAACACAAAGAGTAGGAGAGAGAGAGAGAGAGAGAGAGAGAGAGAGAGGAAGCAGAAGATAAAGGAAGAATACTACACTAATTGAAGAAGAATGATGATACAATGAAGATGGACTGATCAATTCATGCATGCAGCCCAAAGTGTTAGTGAGGGCACCAAATCACATTGATGACGATGGCAACACCAAATGAGGAGTGTCAGAGTATACACCTACAAATGGAAAACTCGAGACTAAAGAGTATGTGTGTGTCTACCAAGTGGGAGGGTGTGGCTATAAGTAACCAGAAGACCAAAAAACTTATCAACCTGCACCTACAGGGGCCATAAATGCTGGCCTACCGGCAATAAATGCTGGTCACTCTTTGAAAAATACCCAAAAAAATAGGGACACCCCAGAAAAATCCCAAATGGCAATGGCAATGTTTGACAGGTATAAGCAAACTATGGAAACCAGAAATTAACCTAGGAATACACACAAGAAGCTGACAATTGAAGAAAATGCACCTAAACTACCAAAGCTCCTATGTCTTCGCCAAACTTTGGCAATAGCTCACAAAGATGACAGACTGATCAAAATTCATTAATTCTAAAAATTAAATTCAACCCTTCTGACACTGACAATTGAAGAAAATGCACCTAAACTACCAGAGCTCCTATGTCTCCGCCAAACTCTAGCAGTAGCTCATAGAGATGACAAATTGATCAAAATTAATTAATTCTGAAAATTGATTTCAGCCCTTCTGACCTCTAGAAAAACAGATTCTTATGGAGCCAGTTTTTGCACAATGGATACAATCCGCTCACGGCAAAGTCTCATATGGTTTTGACATTGACTATTTATTAGGAATTTCCTTCGACCCGGTCCAAAATGAAACCTGGTTTATAGATCAATAGAATTATTTGTTAATCGCATTGGGTCTGTTGCTTAGCCGAAAGCGATGAAAGCACTTTGTGGAACCCTGAAATTGGCGTGTTTAACGTTTATAACCTGTTGTCTTTTTTCATTATACTATAAAGTCAAGATTGCCTACAGTTGACTAATATGCCTACCCAAAATTAGATGTTCCCATCCATAATTTAGTTAGCTACACCATTTGCAACCCCAAGCAGTCCCTTGCCTTAATTGACCCTTGGACCGACACAAACTAATTACTTAGTGCCTACTGTCAGCAGAGTATTTGTCAGCTCATGTGTGAGTCTGAGCTTGATCTGAGCTGGGCATTTTTATTAGGTATTTTAGGTATTTTTCTGGTGTGGCATTTTATGCCAGTGGAGCATTTTATGCACCAGTCGGCCAGCATTAATGCTGTCCGACCAGCATTATTGCTCCCCACTTTTTCAGCCTATTTATACTCAGTGGCTCCTCCTCAGTCAGTCACTTCATTTCACCATCTGCAGACTCTGTGGAGAGAGGAGCCAGTGCCAGTGCCCACGCACCCAGTGACTCACTGTTGTATGCGACTGTCTCGTGTTCAGATATATGGATTCCATTTCCCGTGCATACATCTGAGTTCTCATCTGTATCGTGTTCTTTTCTTTTCTCTTTTTGTCTTGTGTTTCAGCAGTTTATTTCAACACATGTTTATGCTTCCACCGCTGCTCCACTTCTGACATGGTATCAGTTTTCAGGATTTGTGTTTCTGCTGTGTTTTCTTGCTGATTTCAGGACTGTTTTTACCCCTGCTGATCAGACGACTGCTGTCGCAGCCAGGCGACCTGTTCTAGGGCTGTTTTCAGCCTGCGTTTTTTGCAGTTTTGCCATCGCCTGCTGCCTCCGCACCCTCTGCTGACTACGCACCCTCTGCTGCCTGCGTTTTTCATCTGCAACTGCTGGCGACAGCTTTCTACCTGTTTTTCTGCAGTTTACAGTCTGCATTTTGCTGATTCAGCATCTCTCGTGACTGGGTGACTGTTCCTTCAGGCCGTTTTTGCTGTTTTTGGCAGTTTTTGACTGATTTTTTGACTTTCTGCAGCAGATTTTGTCTTCTATTAATCAGATTTTGGGTTATCTTGCATGTGAACTCTCATTTTCTGTAGTCTGTGCTTGTGTTTTGGCTGTGTTTCCTCTCTAAATTCCATCTCTTCTCTACTTCTCTTCTTATCCTCTCCATATGGCTCCTCCGTGCACTTCCACTGATGATAAGTTACATGGACCTAATTATCTCACATGGAGTGTTGTCATGAAAGCTTGGTTTGTGCAGACGCGGCTATGGTACATTGTCTGTGGAGCTATTGCTCGACCTCTCCGTCCTTTTCCTCTTCCTGAAGACTTTGATGAGGACAACCATGATGCATCCTTGAGATTACAGGGGCGGCTTTTGGCACATTATGGAGGTGAGGCTTATGTAGCTTCAGAGAGGGGTGACGGGAAGAAGAAGTCGAAGGCCCAGTGTTACCACTGTGGCAAGAAGGGACATTTGCGGAAGGACTGCAAGAAGTTAGCGGCTTCCAGGAAGAAGGAGCAGAAGACGAAGCGGGATGTTGACTCTACCGATGAGTCCTCTTCTTCATCAGACTCCGACTCAGATCTTCCGACCAAGGTGAAGTCCAAGGCGCGGAAGGGATCCTCTTCTTCGGATCGCGGGAAGGGCTTTGTGGCCCCTTCCTCGGCTACTTTCTAGTGGTGGTGATGAGGTCATCCCTCACGGCTCTCTTGTGCCAGAGAGGGAGTGTGAGCGGGTGTTCAGATGGGGCAGCCGCGCCTCATCTATATTTTTATACAGGTGCACAGGTTCCAGAGAGGGACGTCCCTGACGCATCGACTTCAGTCTGGCGGAATCAAATCCTGGAGCTGGGATTGACATCCAGGTTCATGCTGAGCTGGTTATTTGACAGAGAGCGGGAGGCTTTCGTCTGGAGCTCACATGAGGGGATACTTTGGCGGTCTGGCCAAAGGCGGGGACTCCATGGTCACATATGTTCAGAGGCATTTTTGACAGGCTGGTCTTGTATGCTACTGCGAGACATTGGTGATGGACACAGAGACATGCTATGATCTTCTCTATTTTTAGGTGTTTGGTACGATCGACATCGACATCAGGTTCTCTCCGAGGCACCTTGGTGGTGGCTTGATCACCCACTGCTTGGGTATCCATGGTTCTACTTGGTGGTTCTATGTTGTATAGTTTCTGATCCCTTTTCATTGTACTATTGTATTGTATCATATCACCCATGATCTGAGAGAGGGTGTCAGCAGAGTATTTGTCAGCTCATGTGTGAGTCTGAGCTTGATCTGAGCTGGGCATTTTTATTAGGTATTTTAGGTATTTTTCTGGTGTGGCATTTTATGCCAGTGGAGCATTTTATGCACCAGTCGGCCAGCATTAATGCTGTCCGACCAGCATTATTGCTCCCCACTTTTTCAGCCTATTTATACTCAGTGGCTCCTCCTCAGTCAGTCACTTCATTTCACCATCTGCAGACTCTGTGGAGAGAGGAGCCAGTGCCAGTGCCCACGCACCCAGTGACTCACTGTTGTATGCGACTGTCTCGTGTTCAGATATATGGATTCCATTTCCCGTGCATACATCTGAGTTCTCATCTGTATCGTGTTCTTTTCTTTTCTCTTTTTGTCTTGTGTTTCAGCAGTTTATTTCAACACATGTTTATGCTTCCACCGCTGCTCCACTTCTAACACCTACTTCCTAGTGTCACCACCACTGACATTTATTGGCCAATTAATTATACTTGGGCCAAACTAATACTAATTGACATCCAAAACCCAGCTAACATAACTTGCAACAATTTTGCCTTTGACACCGTTAACTTTCTCAGGGTCCCATGAAATAACTGCCATGTGCATCACATGTGCCTTACAACATTGCATATTTGAGTATTAAATTAATCAAATGTTACTAGCAAGAGCAAAGTATCCAAAAATTTCACATCCTCGAGACATTTACTCCAAACGTATAGCCACTAAAGCTTTCCTCATGGACCGCTTGTTGCTTGTAGCAAGGATGTGAGGAAATCAGTAAGGCAAAGCCTTCAAGTTATTGGGCATACCGAATGGCCTTTAATGTCATGGAAGCACAATGGTTGAGGTGGGCTTTATGTTATGAAAGTACAAAGGTGGAGGTGGGTGATGAAAATTTGACAAAAAAAGAAATTTGAGAGGTGAAATGGGATATTTGAGTTCCCTAGCTGGACGGCACTTTGTTATGAAGTATTTCCTCTAGCTCAGCCTTTCATATCTGCTTCCTGGAAACTGGCCAAATGTTAAATTAAAGATCTCAACTAGTCATGCACAAACCTCCTGTGGACAAAGGATAATGAGGCACGGAGCATGGTGACAGTTTCCAAGGAGAAAACCCAAACACTTGAGGGGCCTTGTCTTGGAGAGCTGGCAGACAGAGTTGTTGCTAAGTGGATTCTAAGAAGTATACATTACCCACAGGAGGATTGGAGTAGGCTTATCCAACAATAAAAACCCAAATATCATATCTCCTTGCCAGGTAGATGGAAGAAGTTCACAGACTAGATAATCCTTGTGAGTCTGGTCCAATTCACATTGGTGGGCAGCCACAACCAAACAAATGCAGTAACTTGGTCCCAAAATAAGCTAGAGCTGAAATGGGGACTCTCCAAATTCAGGACCACAATTCAGGCAGAGTTGGGCTTGATTTGGTTCTCTTTCATGTTTGATGATTTGTCTTTCTTAGGAAAAGTTCAGTAGCACTGGAAGCTCTAGCTAAAATGCATAAACAACACGTATGACATCTACTGAAGCCAAAACAGAGATCAGCTCCGCAGGTAGCAATTGTGGAAAAATACTGAGTGTCCTGGAATGATGCTGAGTGGGATCTTGATTGATATAAACCGTCATCATTTGTGGTAACCAAATACCAATATAGATCTAGCTTGATTTTCGTAGCCCTCCATAAAGTGGTCTGGACTAATGAGAAAGGCCTATCCATAGGGAAAGGAAGAGGATGGTTCCTACATGACCATTGAACTCCAGAATTGATAAGTCACCTTTTTATAGCCTGTCCTGCAAATGCTAAACCTAATTTATCAGAACACTACTTGCCTTCCCGTCTGTAATAAGGTGCAGGACTGGAACAAAATCCTCCTAGGCCTCTTCTCCCTCTTGAATGCTTGTTATTAGGAAACATTACTGGAGCCACTCATCGGACACTGGGCAGTCTTGAACTCTAGAAATGCTTACTGCTATACATTCTCTTCTTGGATTCCTGCTTGCAGGTGAAGCTAGCTAACAATGCGAAATTTCATAGGTTCAATGGAACCCTGCAAATGATGCAGGATCAGCTTGCTGAACAATGGAATGTGCTGTTGCTAGTGTTCTATTTGATAACAAGCTGAGAAGAAATGCCAATGTTGTTTTTCCACAGCTGCAGCTCAAACATGTCCCTTGTTTAAGACTCAGAGTGTAAAGCAAGATGTCTGTGAACTCAAGACAGACCTCAAATTTTTATCGTGGCAGCAGCATTGAAGATCAATATAGCCTCAATTGCTTCCACTACAAAATGCACAAGCTTGTTAGACATTTGGGATACCCCTTGCATGGGATGCATCTCATAAACATGATTGTCAATGTAGCTCTAATTACTGCTGCTGGTGTTGTGGCTTTATACTGGTAGTCCGTGTAGCTCTAACCACCCTGCACGATGCCCTATCTGCCCTCCAAGCCTTCTATTGACCCTGTCTGGCACAACCTCTTTCACCCTAACCTAATCTCAGCTTGTTATTCTTGAGCTACATGAGGTTGTCCTTTTACAGCTGTCGTTCAGTGAGATGACTTCTCCCTGACTGTTGCCTCACTTCCATCCAGAAAAAGATTTTATGTAATACTATTGATCAGGTAACAGTGAATGTACTGAAACCCTTCGGATCATGTTCAGTCTCTTGTTCAGCTTCTTAAAAAGATTCTATCTGTAATAGATAGATTGACAATAGACTAAGGGCTTTGAGAAATGTTTCTGTTTGGCTTTGGCTTTTTCCTCTTTCCCCAATACATGCGCCAAATGTAAAATCATTAGCTCAGGTGTTCCTCATGATCAAATGCAGTTTGCCATGCCACCTAATCCAGCAGCATTCTTGCGACAGGGAAGTGTGGTGATGATAAAACACTATGGCAGGCATAGGCCCAAAATGTGCATTAGTGACCTGAGGTTCCTCCGAGGACTAATGGGAAAATCTGCATCCTGGTAAGATTCAATGTACCTATCAATGGAAGTATGAACCTTAGCAACTACAACCTTAAATGTGGAAGGCAGAACAACACAGAGAATTCCAACTGCATTAAGCAAGCTTTCTGACAATCTGAATGGGTATATTGGTAAAAAGAGCGTTGTCATAATGGGGAAAAGCACACCAAACTCATGAGCATCAGAAATTCACAAGAGGTACTTACAGCCTCCATCAACTGTTGAATTTCATTATCAGCAAGCTGAGAACCAAGCTTGCGAAGACCTATCTTGAATTCTTCAAGACTTAAAGTCCCATTCTTATCAGTATCCATCATTTGAAACATATTCTTGAGTCCATCAACTTCCTCTCCAGACAGAAACTCTGCAATCACCTATTACAAAACTCCAACATTTGAAATGCTCAACTGCAAAGGCTACAATATAGCTTTGTGCCACAAAATAAGGTAGAAAACATACTTCTAGAGCCTTCTTCTTGAGCTTATTCATGGCTGAAAACTGCTTCAACCTTAAGCGAGCTTCACCAAGCGGAACCTCAGAGGCATGTTTTGCATTTTGCAACCAGGGATGATCTGCACAATGGAAATTATAAACCTTACAATGGTTAGTGGTGCAGCACTCTGAGACACCATAGCAGTTGATCCTTCAGCAAAAGCCACTCTAGATTAAGGAAAGCCCTATGATCCTAAGAATGGGTCACAACCGATGCAACCTGTCCTTGCAACCATGTAAGGGGCCAGAGACACATCCACAATGAACAATATCATGGGAACACAGGTGTCCTACCCATGGTGCCAAGGGCACTTGGACCCACTATTTTCATGGTTTGAGTCCAAGAGCCTATCATTTTGAAGAGCTCTAACCATGAAAATATCTTGGTAACTATGTAATATATATGAATTGACTTTTAGTGCTGAATGTAGCCCTGGATAGATTGATCTACCGAGAACTTGTTGAGCTGTTAGCCTTTGCCTGGGATCAGGTTCCAACATCTGACGAACCAAGGACTTAGCTTTTTCTGATACCTTAGGCCATGGATCTCTTCTGAAATCTAGCTTACCCCGCAAGATTGCCTGAGCAACTCCTTGCTCTGTCTCTGAAATTCAAAAGCAAGTCAGCAATCCTCATCAAGTTCACACAGTTTTCAAGAATAAAGAAGTTTACCTGCCCAGAAAGGAGGAACACCACACAATAAAATGTAGAGTATGACTCCTGCACTCCACACATCCACTTCTGGACCATAATTCCGTTTAAGCACCTCTGGAGCCATGTAATAAGGACTTCCTACAATCTCAGAAAACCTCTCACCTGCAACAATGGGAGAATATATGAACTGAGTTGCTAGTCATAATTATCCCTACTTGAATGAATGTTTGAATATCTGTATTCTTATTCCCTCATTTCTGACAGTGTCATTGCAGGAATGTACCAGGCTTGAAAAAGACAGATAGGCCAAAATCAATTGACTTAAGGGGTGAACTCTCCTTCTTGTTTGCGAAAAGAAAGTTTTCAGGCTTCAAATCTCGATGCATCACCCCATGCTTGTGGCATGCCTGTATCATAACTCAGACAGAAAGGACTTAGCTTGTGTCAGGCAACAAAAAGGTTATTATAATAACTGAATACCAGTGTCTTATATAGAACCTGGACAACTCCGACAATTGTGCGTGTTACACTTGCAGCTGCCCTCTCATGATAATGTCCACGAGCCACAATGCGATCGAAGAGCTCACCTCCTTCACAGTACTCCATGACCAAATGCACAGCGTTCTCATCCTCATACACGCCTTTGAGGCTAACTATGTTGGGAAGTGATGGCAAATGGTGCATTATCACAACCTCTCGTCGGACATCTTCTACATCCACAGCAGTGCGCAGCTTGCGTTTGGGTATGGACTTGCAGGCAAACAGCTCCTGTGTATCATTATCTGTACACAGATATGTGATGCCAAACTCACCCCGCCCCAGCTCTTTGCCCAATCTGTACCTGTCTGTGACGTTCTCCCCTTCATTGATGACAATGTTGCCTGGCAGATTCCGGAGCACAGTCAGTCTAGGAGCCCCTGCTGTATGGGAGGCCTTCACTTCAAAAGGGTTTGATCTGATTGTTTTTTTCCTTCTTGTGCCAGGAGCACCACAGCAGTTTCCCATGCTTCTGTACGGCAGGTCAGAAGCTTCTGAGCTTGGATGACTTCCTCTTGGCACAGAAACCCTAGTGCCGTGAGCTAGTTGAATATCCTGTTGGAGCAAAAACCCTAAATGCCTTTCCCTTTACTCTCTAAGTGCGCTCCCTTTTCTGGATTGTCTGCCAAGAAGGTGGTATGCATATATCCACTTGGTTAAATCTACGCCAGGTCTTTCGTTATGCCCTATGCCTACTCCTGAGCGATATTTTGGAAGCTACACACCCTACTGTCTTTCCATAACACACCGTCTTTCCTGTGATTGTCTTGATTAGGGAATGACATGCAAGCCTTTATGACTGCCCTGGGTGTGATTCCCCTTACGATACTTCCGTTGATCTTCTCTTTATCGAATGAGATGCAAGCCTTTACGCCTGCTTCTGTGGATGAGCTTCGCTTCCAAATACGGAGGCTGCACGAGGGAAAATATCGCGGCGGGCCTCGTGCTGGTCTCGAGGAGGAAAGCGATGGTCGAAGGATCGAAAGAGCGTCGCAGGGTGCCATGCTATGACGATGGCTGTCTCTGTCTCTCTGCGTGAATGGTCAAGTAAGCCGGCCACGACCCAGTAGAAGGTTGTTGCGGATACGCAGAATGGTCAAGCACCAAACTCTTTCTAGACACCCATTCCGGGTCAAAAATAAGAGACCCCATTATTTCTTATAGGTCCTTGTTTGTAAATAGCTCCCAAATGTTTTATTGGTGGAAGGCCAAGAGTTTAGAAAATGGGTCGAAATATTCTGATAATTTTTATGAGTGTTTTAAAACCGTTTTTTATTCCAAAAACATAATCTCTTTATCACCATGCTATTGTTTAACTTTTTTAAGCCAAAATTCTCTGGCCCCTAACACCCATAGAACCCCTAAAAAATGGTCACTCGACTAAGATTCACCCCTAATTTTTACCTTGTGTCTATTGCACTCTTTTATTAAAGAGTTGCCATGATTGCTTGGTTGCTTATGTCTAAAGTTCTAGATATGTATACTCTTGAAGAGTTAAAACCCTTCTAGATACCCATCACACCCTAAAAGACTTAACAAGTCTTGCTTGGTTGTCAACTTGTTGCCTTTGTCTTTTATTTCTAGATACCTATATACTCTTAAAGAGTTAAAACTAGTCTTGCCCATTTCCTTTATTTGTTATTTCTAGAAGCATGACATTAACCCTCTCTGCTTCCTCTTTCGTCTCTCCTAATGACTTCTGTGCAAGATGAAGCTTAAAAAGGCCATTTACTTTTGGAAATTTAACAAAAGTTCTATAATTATTTGTTGTTAGGTCACTTTTAGAATAGATTTACATGCTTGTTCTTGCTTTTCTTTTGAGAGAGAGAGAGAGAGAGAGAGAGAGAGAGCGCGCGCGCGTGTGTGTGTGTGTGAAACTTCTAGAATTATTTTGTTGTTAGCTCCTCTTTAGAATAGATTTGCATGTAAAACTTGTTCTTGTTTTTCTTTTGAGAGAGAGAGAGAGAGAGAGAGAGAGAGAGAGTGTGTGTGTGTGTGTGTGTGTGTGTGTTAAATAATGATTTGTTAATTATTATCACTAGTTTTTCTCTTTTCCTTTTTCTTGAAGGAAGAATAATAATAATAGATGAGAGTGGGAGAGAGAGCATACACAAAAAGAAATAATGTGATCACACTTTGTTTAAATAAGTTATGTTGTTGCCTACTGATTAAGAATTAAATTACATGTTGTTATTATTTACTTTTTGTAATGTCAATTCGAAAGGGAGAGAGAGAGAGAGAGAGAGAGAGAGAGAGAGAGAGAGAGAGTTATGTTAACATCTTCAAAATGCCAAATCAACCTATGCAACCAAAATGTCACATCTAAAAAGTTAAGAAATTTTCCCAACTCCCAAAATAGTTGTCATCTAATGCTATGACTAATTAAGTGGAAAATAAACAATAAACATTATATAGTTGAGTACAAAATGATGATTGCTCAAGAGGCACTCTCATCCTAAGATATCTCTCATGGGTCTATCTAGCATATAGAAGTTGAAGTGGTAAGGTACGGTCCTCGAATGACAGTGTAGTATCAACATAGATGGTGCCTCGTGTGGGGTGTGGACTGGGCGACAAGCTCTACATCTCTCAGTGTCTGTGTCTAGGGTGGTGTCCCATGGTGGGGACTCTATAGTGGAGAGAGTAGTCAATGCTCTATAGAACTCTATGAGCGTATGCTAGTGTGCCTCCCTGCCTCTACTCCTAAATCCATATGAGGTGCTCTCTATGGTGGTGTAGCTCCAAGAGAAGCCTAAGACATCTTTGATCTAGGAAGTCCATCACCCTAAATAGTGGCCAAATCCCAGTTCTATAATATTTCCTTGACTACTCTCAACTCTCAAAGTTGCCTCATCAAATCCGAAATCATATGAGAGAGATCTCTTTACATGTGCTCCATAACAAGCTTCCTTGTAAACTTTTGTTCTTGCAGCTCACATCTCCTCACCTAGATCATGTTGCTCTAATACCATGAAAAATATAGCAGGAGAGAGAGGAAGTTTGAGCTCTTGCAAGACACATAGCACATAGAGAATATACACAAGATAGGAAGCTAAAAACCCTAATCTTTATTCTTCTCCTCCTTCTTCTCCACCATAGCAGTCTACTAATAATAAAGGTAGGGTATAACATACAGTATATATACAAGTAATCCATGGTGTGAACATGCTAACTAGAAGGATGACTAGATAGACATAGCTAGTGTGAGGATGTAGGGAAATATCCAATGGTGCATTGTATACCATGAGACGAGTGTGGATCTATGTATCTTGAGTAGATAACAAAGCCATTGGGAAATATGTGTAGAAGATGCTTCCGAAAGAAAGCCATCTTCATCCCTAGATCCTCAGTAGGTGTTAACCATATCCTAGCTATGTGCAACTGAATAATGTCCATCTTGATGATGTGGTTTAGCTCGTCTTGACAAGTATAGAGGCGAGCAACCACCAAGGCCTATGGACCGCTTATTGTTCAAGCCTTTCAAGCAAGCACTAATGGCTACCTCTCACATAGCCAATGCGCTATCCCTCTCTACGAGTGTTGTAAGCTTACTCTAATGCCCGATTGAGTTGCTTCCTCTCTCAAGCACTTCGATAGCTCCACAATTTGTGATGCACACTCAAGCATCCTCAAGCTTCTTCCTTCAAGCTCCATCCTCCATAGCCATGCGTGAGACGAGAGAAGAAAAGAGAAGAAGAAGAAGAGAGGAGATGGTGGAGGGCTTCACCTCCAAGGTCTCTCACCCTCACACACTCTCTCTCTCTTTCACTTACACTCCCTCCCTCAAGCACTCACAAGCAAGCAAGAGAAGAAGAAGAGTCCACTTTGCAACACACAAAGAATGAGCTCTCATTTACTTTTTGAACTTTATATACAAAACCCTTTTTCCCTTAGGCGATCATCCCCTTTTTACATGGCTGGCCATGGCCTAGGCCCCTTTTTCTATTGTTCTCTTATCTTCCTAGCTCCTTCCTACCACCCATCTACCTTTACAATTTGCACAGGTAAGAGTCCGCCGCTATTTTACAGAGGTTTTGGTTGTGCCTTTATATTTAAAGGTGCGTCTTCTTGCGGCTTCCATGGTTGCATCTTGTACTCCTAGTGGTTGTTCCCATGCTTTTAGATTTCTTTCGAGTCCGCTCTCTTGTAGGATGCCTTTTTCTTTTCTCTGCCTTGTGCTTTTCCTCTTGATGCCTCATTTTTTGCTTCCTTCATTTTGCAGTAAACAACAACTAAGCTCCAAGTGAGGGCAAACCAAGTTGCACTATAGTGGTGGGAGTTGATCCATGTCTAATCCATGTAGTGGTAGCCATGACCGAGCATATGAGCATTCGATATCCCCCTATAATGCTAGTTGTATAGATGTCTACTGTGAGCTAGGAGTATCTCTATCTCGACAAGTTCTAGAGCCTATGCAAGGAAAGTCATTGTTTAGAAAAGGGTCTGTACCACTATGGGTGATGCTCTAATTTCTGCTCTAATAATCTCATGTGGTACAGAGTGCTTACTCTGAATCATTTGTGAAATCATCAATATTAGGCATCTCTCCATATGCTCCCATCCCTTGTATATCTCCTCTTCCCTGGGTAATTGTATGCAAACTGAAGTAAATGTAAATGTGTATCCCATGTTTGTGGTTTTGAAATTGTGTATGTACGCAAAAGATCTAAAATAGTACTATTAGTAGCTTCTATTTGCCCATTTGTTTCAGGAAGAAATGCAAATGAAAAATCAATCTTTATTCCTAAATTAGCAAACAAAGTGATCCAAAAGTTATTGCAGAATCTAGAATCACGGTCAGAAATAATAACTTTTGGCAAACCATGATTAGTGAAAATAGTTTTCAAGAACAATTGAGCAGCTTCTTGAGATACAGTTCATGTTTTCTTGCATGGAATGAAATATGCTTATTTGCTAAACCTATCAACAATAGTCCAAATCATGTCATGATTAGCTTTAGTGTTAGGCAAACCAGTGATAAATTCCGTTGAGATCTGTTCCCATGGTCATTCGAGAATTGGTAAAGGTATTAATAAACCATATTGTTTACCATGGTGTCGTTTAACTCTTTGGCAAATTAAACATTCAGATACAAAGTTAGATATATCAGATTCCATGTGTGGCCAATAAAATCTTCAATCAGTGTACGCAAAGTAGAAATAATTCCTCTATGGCCTTGGTATGGGGGACAATGAATTTCATGCAAAACAAATGATCGAAATGGAATAGTTATACATAATCTTTTTTCATAGAATATAAATCCATCAGTATAAGACAATGAATCAATGGGAATCCAGTTATTTGCAACTAATTTATTCCAATCTGCTTGAAAACTAGGGTCTTGGTCATAGGTATCTTTCATAGGGAGAAGAGAGTCAAAAGATATCACAGAGATATTTTGGATAGTCGGTCTTCTACTTAAAGCATCGGCAACAACATTCTCTTTTTTGGGTTGATATTGTATGAGTGGATGAAAACTTTGAATAAAAGCAGTCCATTTAATGTGTCAGTCAGATATTTGTGGTTGACTAAGGAGATGTTTAATGCTTTGTTGGTCAGTTTTGATCATGAATTCAGATCCCATTAAATAGTGTTTCCATTGACGTAAAGCTTGTACCACAGTTAGCAATTCCTTATCATAGGTAGAATACTTAAGTTCAGAGGGTTTAAGTTTGCAAAGCTAGAGTAGGCTATGGGATGAGAATCTTGCATAAGGACTGCTCCTATTCCAGATCCACTAGCATCAGTGACTACTAGGAAAAATGGTCTATTGAAGTCAAGTAATTGCAATACAGGAGCATGAGTTAAAGCATGTTTCAGTAAATCAAATGACTTTTGTTGATTGTCAGACCAATGATACACAATGCCTTTCTTTAATAATTTTGTCAAAGGTAATGCAAGCAATGAAAAATTTCTCACAAATTTTCTGTAAAAGCTAGCTAGACCTAAGAAAGAACGTAATTCGTGCACATTTTTAGGTATTGGCCACTTCAAATTTGCTTCTATCTTTTTAGGGCCAACTTTAATACATTCAGATGAAACAATATGTCATAGGTATTCTCAATTTGAGTTTGAAAAAATTCACTCTTTTCAGGATTAGCATATAATTGATTCTCTTTCAATAATTTGAAAACCAAGGATAAATATTCATAATGCTCATTCTCATTCTTACTGAAAACCAATGTGTCATCAAAGAAAACAATGACACAATGTTGATGCGTCAAAAATATGTGATTCATCATACGACTGAATGTGGCTGGTGCATTAGTTAAACCAACAGGCATAACAAGGAATTCATAGTGTTCAAATTGTGTTCTAAATGCAATTTTGAAAATATTAGATGTGTCCAATCGTACTTGATGGTATCCAGATTTAAGATCTATCTTGCTAAATATTGCAGATCCTTGTAGTTTGTCCATAAGATCATCTACCCTAGGAATCGGATATCTATTCTTAGCATTGATCTTATTTAGGGTATGATAATCAATGCACATCCTATAGGTATTGTTTTTCTTATTCATTAATAGGACAAGTGCACCAAATGGAGAACTACTACGTCTAATGAGTCCTGGGATTAACAATTCTTTAACTTGGGCTTGAATTTCTTTTTGTTCAATTTGGTTATGTCTATATGGTGCTTTACCTAGTTGTTGTGTTCCAGGAATTAGGTCTATTTTGTGATCTTCACGACGAATAGGTGGTAAGCCAGGTGGTAAGTCAACAACAAAACAATCTTGAAATTATGAAAGAAATTGTGCGTGTCTAGGATGCATCTAATTTTCTTTAGCTTCAATTTCATTCACCCATATTAAGTAGGATTTGTTACCTTTTCGTAATGCACGTTTAGCTTGTGTATGACTAAGCAATGGAAAATTATCAAAAGTGTGCATACCATGCAATGTGATTTGTTTCCCATTAGAATGAATCTTCATTGAATGCGTGGAATAATCTATATCGGGATTGTACTAATGACGCTAAGACATTCCTAAGATAATGTCACTAGATTGCAAAGGCACAACTAAGAAATCTCTACATTCAACATAATCACCAATTTGAATTTCTAAGTTATACACTTCTTGTGTCCCATTGTATCTAGTACCTAAGAATGCAACCTTAATGCGATAATGTATAGAAACAGTATATAAATTCAATTCTTTGACCAAATTGGCAAAAATAAAGTCGTGTGTGCTCCCATCATCACGTAAAATAGTATTTTCTTTACCATGCACAAGACATTTCATCGTTAATAAAGAATGGAGATTTGACATACATGGTAAAGTATCTGAGGTAGTACCGATATCGTCATCGTCTTCCATGAAATCTGGCATTTCTTCATGTTTTTCATCTTCAGTCGCTCCCAAATAGTTGATGTGAACAATTGGCATTTTGGTTTGACAATTCACCGCTAAATGTCTCGGTTGATGACATTTGTAACAGACTATGGGTTTGGCTTTAGACACATTATTTGTAATAGCGGAAAGTTTAGGAATATTGGGATTTGGTTGGAAAGATGGGTTAGGGTTTGGATTTGTGTTTGATGGTGAAGTAGGGGGTCGTGTCCAAGATTTACGGAATGAAGATGGAAGGAAACGGTTTTGATTGAATCTTCAAAAATTTGAATTGAATTTTTTTGAACCAAAGTTACCATTAGTTTGAAATTGTTGTGGTCGCTTCTCTCGTCCTCGAATTTTGTCTTAAGTGTCATGGGCCAAGGAAATTGCATCTTTGAGAGTCTTTGCCTTGAACATGTTCACCTTCGCATAAAAATGTCTAAGTAAACCAGACATAAACTTGCGTTTACGGGTTGTCTCAAGTACATCTTCGAGCATTCGAAGTTACAATAAAGCATTCCAAAAACGCTCGGTATATTGTGAAATAAGCTCACGATCCCTCTATATCCCATTGTTTAATTGCTTTTTCGTGGAATTGAGGTGGAAGGAAATTCTGCAAAAAATTCTTTTGGAAAGTCTCCCAAGTAGTAGGACAATCAATGCTTTTGCGGACAATAGTCCACCATAAGGATGCTCTGTCTACTAGATGATTAGTGACACACTTAATTTTGTCTTTCTCAGCATACTGTTCTTCATAGAAATAATCATCAAGTTAATTGATAAAAGCAAGTACAGTCTTTCCATCGTGTGACCCATTAAAAGTACGAAATTTGAAATTTCTTTTACTTATCTTTGTTTCTTTTCAAATAGATTGCGCTTCAAGTGTTGCATTGATTGTACGTCGTATAAGATCTTCAAATTGATGTCCATCTTGGTTGGCGGTAGATCATTGCAGATTGGCCAATTGAGCTTGCAAAGTTTGACGTGCTCTTTGTTCCTCTTGAAACTACATCATAATCAATTTTAGTTTTTGCTTCATCGTTGGTTCAGGTAAATCACCTTTAGCCCCATAAAAGCTTCCATGGTTTGATCGGACATCTTGCAAAATTTCAAAAGACCTCACACACTCAAAATCTTGTTAGCAGAACTAGCGTAGCTCAAAGTCAGGTTTACAAGGCTTTTTTTAAATGGCTTTTTTGTAGTATTTCTTCTTTGCGGATGCAGAATTTGATATCACGGTCTTCTTCCAAGAAGATAATTCGTGCGTGCAGACTGCAGGTAGCAATCTGTTTACTGAAATTGAATTCTATCACTCCACAGGTGTGAACAGGGGCTTGCCAGAAGGTTGAAGACGAATTCGTGTTTGATCCAATGGGAACTGCTGCTATGGGATATTGAAATTGAAATTTGAAACTTTGTAAGATTGAAGCTTTAAGCTTTAGGTAGTTAAAGCTTTAACTAATCATTTTTTTTAAAATCAGGATGACGGCAGCTTCTAAAGACGTCGACGACAAGAAGTACGTCCCGCGGACGTCTGAATTTGTGGAATTTAAGCTTTTTAGAAAGCTTATTAAGATTTCTAATGAAACTTGATAAAAGTGACTTATCTGATTCTCTCTGAGAAAAAACGTTTTGCAAAGGAACTTCCCGAGTGGTCCTTCGCCTGTAGAGGCCGGTCCTTTGCGATCCACCAGTGTAGCAGGGGGTTCTTCACTGCCAAGAACACGCTGGTATTGATGGATTGCCGCGAGACTGATTGTAGAGCTCGATCATTCCAGGAGCTTTGCCTTCGTGTGAGATGGTAAGCGATTGGAAGCCTTCGATCTCAGCTTCACTTTGATACCATTGATGCACAGATCGGATGTTGTATGCGCGTGTAGCAAGTGCCGGAAGGTCCCCAAGAACAAAAGAACTCTACTTTTGCACAAAAAACAAGAGAGAAGACTTGCACGACATGAAGCAAAAGACTAATTGGGTACAATCTCCCCCCATGCCTTGTGTGAGCACTCCACAAAGCATGTATTTGATATATTATTCATCTCCAAGCTCAAAAAATAGCCCAATTTACAATTAGCACGCTTTAGCTTTTGTGTTTCCTTTTGTCCCACTAAAGAATTAAAGCTATTGGGCGCCCAAAGAGTTGGGTTGTGTCCAAATACAATGTCCAATAACAAATATTTAAATTGTGCGCCCATGTGCATACAAAGTAATAAATAAATGTCAGGCACTTCAATAAATGAACGCATCAAAATAAATATTGACGCCACACCTAAGATGCCCGCCCCCCATAAAAAATGATAACTTCTTCTAAATAACTTGAATACATGCTATCGCCTAGTGCATCCCAATGCCACTGCTGCCTACTCTACACATCAACTAAAGCATTCACAATTGTTAGAAAATAATAAAATTAAACCAACAAAAGTGAATACCTAGCAGTCTTCAACTACAAAATAAATAAATTGGTTAGAACTCAATCCTAACCTTAATTTATTACGAGTGCGCACTCTAAACTCATAAATGTCCATTACTTTAAATATGTATTTTGTGGAATCACCCGCTATGGAATCACCCACTTGCACATTAAATTAACAAGACGCCTGAAAAGGACAGCGTCCCCATCGACTTTTCACACAAGGAATCCACCTTGTGTATGAGCCCTGGCAACAAATATAATTTTATGGAATCCCGTACAACCTCACGGAATCCACCATGGAATATGTCTCTTGGCATCAGTAATGGCTCTCCTCGTGACGGTAGAGGCTTGATCCCCATATGGGAACCTCATATAGAAATACTAGTGTGACCAAAGTTTCAAAGAGCCAAAGCTCCATTCGAGGCTCTTGAAACTATATGAATGCACATTAGCTCTCCATTAACCCTAGAGCCGCATAGCCTCATGTCAATCTATCCTCTATTGCACTTCTCAAAGTGAATCTCAACCTTGAAAATGTAATCCACAAGTGAACATATTTCTAGACCACCTGCACTATCCCCTCTTCATATGTGAAATGGGGTACTAATTGCCAAATCCATTGGAAGGAAGTATTAATCACCATAACCTTGGTTTTCCCAAGGTTCAATGTGAGATCTATATCTTGGTAGAAGGCTTGTTGTGCATCTAAATGGCATTACAATCCCTCTGATGTGTTGGAGACGAGGACTATGCCATCTACATGCATTATATATGGGTACTGATGGCCCCCCTAATTCTATCAATGTAATCTAATATCTCATCAATATAAAGGCCGAATAGAGTAGGTGAGAGCGAGCATCCTTGTTTCACTTCAACGGTGCTTTTAATCTCCTTCAATAGCCCTCCAGTGCTCATATCAATCATGTAATAGACTCATATAGTGCTAGTATCCCCCATCTCATCTCCATTGGGACCTCTCGCTTCTATACCCTCTACATGAGCATGGCATGTGGTACCATGTCAAAGGCCTTAGGGAAATCTACAAAGCATGAGTATATCCACCTCCCCTACATTGTGCTCTCCTCGATGATGACTTGGAGTGTTAGGATATGATCAAGAGTGGAGTATCCACTCCTAAACCTTGTCTATCCACATGCTCGATGTTGCTATTTGCTCAACTCATGCTTTAGTATCCCCTCTTAAACTTTGTTTGTCCACATGCTCGATGTCGGTGCTTCTTTGCCTATTTTCTCAACTCATGCTTTAGTATCCCCTCCTAAACCTTGTTTGTCCACATGCTCGATGTCGATGCTTCTTTGCCTATTTTCTCAACTCATGCTTTAGTATCCCCTCCTAAACCTTGTTTGTCCACATGCTTAATGTCAGTGCTTATCTACTGATTTGCTCAAGTCATGCTCTAGTATCAATCCATAAAGTTGATGCATGTGACCAACCATGATCATTCTATAGTTTGTAGTAACCATGGGGCATTTAGCTCTTAGGATTTGAACTATAGTACTAGTTGACCAACTAGTAAGGAAGCCTTCACATAGGGCCCTATTGAATAGGCAAACTAGAAGGGTTGTGAGTATATCTTGGCATGTGCTAGGAACTTTGCTACTAGTTTATCATGGTCATCAGTTTGGCCATTTGGGAGTCTATTGATGAACCCTCGCTATGTTGAATAAGGTAGATGACATGGGTCTGTTCTTCAATGGGCAAGGCAATGAGGATTGCTAGGGTATGTGATATAGTTAGGTAGCATATGCATGCCACATGTCTGGGGAGGTAATGGGTGTATGGCCTTAAGGCTCTTGGAATGCCTTCCACACCTCCTTGCTATCCTATTATCAAGAATAGTTGATAGAACTCATGACCAATCTAGATAGATATGCCCTCTTTTTTTACCACACTATACAATGAAAGATCAAGTGTGTCTGGCATGTGTATAGATTCCTTGTGCTTCACCTTGCTAGAGATGAAGACATGTCTCATTGCACTCCTCATCTTATTAGCTATTCTATGGAACATTCTTGCTTGGAGGGATGGAATGGGGGCATGCATGGGAAAAATACGTAGCAAGCTCCAATAAAGATGATCTAAGTAGGCACTCCCTATCAATCTAGTGAAGTGGTATTTGGGAAATCTCGGATGGCTACTCACTGGAGGGATCACATTATGTCTATAGGTGATGGTAAAAAATAGGTGGTCGGTTGTCAACCACACCACTGGTGGGACGAGGGGACACTCTACAAGAGTATATGTCAAGGATGAGAGACAAGAGCCCTAAATGATAGTCCATCATGCTCACTTCTAGTCTTTGTATAGATCCCCCAAAGGGGCCTCCTCCTGTACATCTAGATGCATGCTTATATGGAAAGCTTGTGAGAGCATCTGGTCCAATACATCTATGCAAGTGATCAAGGATGCCTAATCCATGTGCACCTACCAAGGCTAGGAGGTGGTCACCATAATCTTGTTGAGAAATATGTAGTCACACCCATGTGTGCCTCCTTGTATGGAACAACTAAGCAAGGAATATGTAGCTCAATCTAGGAAGAGTTGCCTTTATCCCATAGGCATTGTGAGGAAAGTGGTGCCATCCTGCAACTATAAAAGAGTGTACTTGACAATCATTTGAATGAGAATGCTATTGTACTTTGTACTTTTAGTCTTGTTTGTCTCTACTGAAGATTTTGTTTATGAGTCCAAGCTAATCTATCTTGGAACTTAATTCACTTGAGTAACAATCACTGTGTCTAATTCAATCTTCATGCTTCTTGTCATTGGCTTCTATCCTCCATAGCTAAACCTTGCTCAAGGATCCATATTTCTCAACATGGTATCGAAGCCATGGTGAGCTTGGTTTAGTTTAGCACAATGCTCTTCCATGTCTCTCAACCTCAACTCAACTCAGTTTCAATAGAAGTCTTCATCTCTCCACTCCATCTTCATTCTACATATCTTGACCTCCATAGCTAGCAATACCTACTTGTATTGGAGTGCTTAGATCTATTCAACTAAGCCATATCTCATTGAGCTTTCTTTGTGGACATCTTCTTGGGATCAGGGCACTCCCTCTTGTTACTTCACATCATAATGTTGGTCTCTCTCCTACTTTGTATTTTGATTTTTCCTACTCGCTGTGAATATCTGTTCCACTTTTGGTCATACATTTTTAGCTTCTGACACATAGCACGGTGCAGCCCAAGAGCTTAGGGTTTTGAAGCTTATACCCTAGCCTATCCCAACTCAAATGATTCACTCTATTAGCCACACATAGCAAAAAACCAGGCCTGTATGTAAACCCTGAAGTAGACAACCATAGACACTTTCACCAAAGCTCATATTTCACTTCATTTTCTCACTCCTCTCAGTTCAACAAGCCCATTGCCACTCTGATCCATTGTGCCACTGAAGTTCTAGTAATATTACTGCATCAAATCAGCTAGGAGGGGAAGATTCAACCATCAAAGTTCAAGCTCAATAAGCATAGTATATTTTGATACTCATCAGAGCTTATTAGCACTTGTGTCTCTCTTGACACATCCAAGCAACTCATTTGCTCATCTAATTTGAGATTTTTGGTGTTGATTTGTTGCTACTCATGCCATCTAGTATGGGGAAAGATTCACCATCATGCCGCTTCAAAGGAATAGGATTCCACACTTGGTAGATAAGGATCAAGTTGATCATGATGAAGAAGGGCCTTTGGTCAATAACCAGTGGCCAAAAGAAGAGGCCTAGAGATGTAGCTCTTGCAGCAGTATGGCAAAAGAGTGATGACGAAGCCCAAGCAATCATCAAGCTTGAGCTTGATGATACTTATATCCACCATGTAGATACATGTGATACATCTCATGCCACTTCAAAACAATTGGACATATTGTTTGGTACCTAATCTAAATCCTCAAAATATGGATTGTTGATTGAATTTTCTAGGTTGGATATGAAGGTTAATACATCCCTTGCAACTCACCTTAATTATATCAAAAGTTTGTTAACTAAACTTGTGAGGATTTACTTAAAAATGAAAGAAGACATATGCATTGGAGTCTTGATTAAGAGCCTTTCTCTAGAATTTAGTAAGGTCTCCACCACACTAATTAATATGCCAAATCCAAAGCTACTAGACATCAAAGCATCACTCCTCGAAGAAGAAAATAAGCTCAAAGGTAAAGAAGAAGCAAGCACATTAGAATTGGAAGAAGACATGTGCATCGGAGTCTTGCTTAGGAGTCTTCCTCCAGAATTTGGTAATGTCTCCACCACTCTTAATATGCCAAATCCAAAGTTGGTAGATATTAAAGCATCAGTCCTTGAAGAAGAAAAGAAGCTCAAAGGTAAAGAAGAAGCATTGAAGCAACATCATAGACCACATGTATAGAGATAGGCACTGGTAGTTAGGCACTGTTTACCTTTGAGCTTCAAATGTGTCTCTTAATCCATGCCCCATCATTGGTGCCTATCTATGATAATGATGCATCCACCTCCGTATACTACCCATTTCCCTATTTTGTGAGCCTCCATAATCAGTGGCATGCATTCCCTATAGTGGGCTACTTGGGCGGGTGCTCAAGATAGACTTTTTCTCCTTTTAAAGCCTTCTTTTTGGAGAGAAGGCTCATCGTGGCTCCAAATCAACAAATTTGAGGATAAGGGATTGGCCCTTTTCTAGACCCTTTCCTATGCACCATGCATTTTTCAAAATGGATGGGTTCTCCACTCCCATTTTTCCACATATGCTCTTGGCATCTTCTAGAGGGTATCAACTGATAGGGTTGGATTTTGAGAATAAGTCGCCTTAGTCTTGCCTTTTCTATTGGTCGTTCAGGTAGTTCGTGCTCAAGCAGTTGGACTATGTCATCTGCCCAATATGGTGTTAAATCAGCTTTGAATAAATCCCTCCCTTGAAGAGGTTAAAGAGGTGGGCATCTGGCAATTCATCAGTGATGCCTTCTCCAGCGGGTTCCCTTGTGGGGATGCGTGACATATGATCAACCATGTAGTGTTGTTTTCCCTTCCGTACAACCACCGAGAAGTCAAACTCCAAGAGCAGAAGGAGCCATTGAGCTATGTACCTCGTACTGCAAGGTTTGCTCACTAGGTATAGCAAGGCTTGATGGTCTACAAAGAAGGTAAAGGGTGTAGCCAATAGATAATGCCGGAACTTCTTCACAGCAAACACCATGGCCAAGCCCTCTCTTTCGGTTGTCGAGTAATTCATTTCCGTCTCCGTTAGTTGTCAGCTTGCAAAGCTCACTAGATAGTCTAGATTATGCTCACTAGGTTGGCACAACACTACCCCCACAGTGATTTTAGAAGCATCGATATGCACGTGGAAGGTTATGGTCCAATCCGGGGCTCGTAGAATTGGTGTTGTGGTTAGAGCCTTCTTCAACTCTTGATATGCGCATTGGCAGGCTTTAGTCCATTCGAAGACAATCAGGAGTTTGTACAAAGGTCTTGCTATCAATGCATAATTCAACACAAACCGTCGACAATATCCTATATGGCCTAAGAAGCATTGAACTCCCTTGTTGTTGGTTGGGGGTGGAAGATCAACAATAGCCCTGACATTCGAGAAGTTAGTGGCAATGCCATTCTTTGACACCACATGGCCAAGGATGCATCCATGTTTCACCCAAAACTGGCATTTTAAGGGGTTCAGGGAGAGACGATATAGGCGACACCGATCAAAGACTGCTTGGAGTTTGTTCAAGTGTTCCATCTAGGTTGAGTAAACGCAGAGGTCATCAACAAAGACTTCTAACTCCTTGCGAAGCATGTCTTTAAATATGGTGCACATGAGATGTTGGAAGGTGGTAGGGGCATTAGTCAACCCGAAAGGCATGACTATGTACGCAAAGACGCCCCACTCGGTGGTGAAGGAAGTCTTATGCCTATTGGCAGGATGCACTTGCATCTGGTTATATCCTGAGAAGCCGTCTAGGAAACTGTAGGCCTCTTTGCCTGCCACTCTTTCAAGCATGTGCTCGGTGTATGGCAATGGATAGTTATCCCTTTTGGTAGCAGCATTCACCTTTTTATAATTGATGCACACTCTAATTTTTCCGTTTTTCTTCATCACAATGACTATGGGGGATACCCATTCCGTGTGCTCAATTTTGTAAATGAATCTTGCTTTCATCAGCTTATCAATTTCTTCCTTGACAACATGAGCATGCTTAGGATTCATTGGGTACGGTCGCTGCTTCATCGGTGCTTCGTCTGGTGTCATGGGTATGTTATGAGTCACCACACTCGGATCTACCCCTTTAAGATCTTCCAAGGACCATGCAAACACATCCACATACTCTCGCAAGAGGGCGACCAGAGTTGCCTCCTCGTCCTCAGCCAAGTCATCGGCAACGAAGATTGGTCGGGGCGTCTCTCCTTCTCGGGCTAAGTTCACCTCTTTGACCCTGGCTGGTCCCTCGATTGGTCACTCGTTTACCCTTGCCGTTTGGCACCCATCAAGATCACTACCCTATTGCCTTTCTTGAATTTCGTAAATCATTTTGGAAGGTCCCGTGGTTTTCGTTGCTCGTCTATTCGGGCGTCCCTGGGTTGGTTTGCCCTTTCTTGCTTCAATCGTTTGCACCTCAGGTGGACAGGTAAGTCCCCGACTGTGCGCCGGGTCTTGGGCGGCCTAGGTATTTCTCGGTCGCTATCTTCCCTAGAAGAGGGGGTCTCCCCTGGTGGTCGCACTTCAGATGGTGATTCTGCTCTAAGCACTTGTGTCGCCCTTGGTTGAGCTAGGCCTACTTGCTCAAGGTCTATGGCTGCTATGTGTTCTAACTAGGCATGGTCACAATTCATGTGCATGAGTCCTCGCTCTGTCTTGTAGGCACTTCTTTTTTGTGGCTTGAAATCTGCCCGTATTTGTTCTATTTCATGTCCCTCCGTATCGTACTCTATCAAATCCATCTCCCCCTCACTTTCATCCTTGAAGGGTTGGCAGTCTTCGTACTCGTCGTCAGAGTCCTCTGCACTAGCCGGTTCGTTGTCCTGTAGGGCTTGATACTTCTCTTGTCGTTGATCCGGGACTAAGGCCCAGTTGTACATAAGGTTCAAGTCATGCACTCTGGTCCATTGCCACTCAGATTCGCCTAAGAGGTCCTAGAGAGGTGTGAGGCTTGCTGCTGAGTTGTCAACCTGTTAAGTATTCTAGGGCCTCCTGGAGTTCTTCTTTCTTGGTGTTTGGCACTTGGAAGGTGACGGGCTTAGGTCTCCCAAGATGGGTTCCTTCCATCATGCACACTGGTATAGTGGACGTGCCATCGGTCGCATCCATCATCTTGATGGCTTGCTCATGCGCTTCTTGGTCCGAGAAAGGCAAGTTGATTGTAGCAAGGACATGCATCCAATCCCGCTCGTCTTCTGGACATGGGATATACTTGGTCAAGGGCCCATAAGACTTCTTGACCTGACTGTCGCCCTTGAGCATCAAGGAGATGGCATCCAAGTTGACTGGTGAGGTTTTCCAAGTGTCCATCTCCACCCTCACAGCTTCCGTCCTGTTGCCTAAGAATATCAAGCCGTTACCCCAATCTTCAATAACTCTAGCATTGCGCATCTAGGGCCGGCCTAACATGACATCGTAGTCCACCCCCTTCATGACTATAAAGTTGACCGAGAACTGGACACCTGCGATTTTTACTAGCCAGTTTTTAAGTACCCCGAATGGCCTCACCCTCATGCTGTTTGCTAGCGTGACATTAAACCGAGCGGTCTCAACAGGTGGGTTTCCCCAGGTTTGTAGTACTGCATGGCTTAGCACACTAACCTCGGCTCCCGTGTCTATGATCCCCTTTCTTGTTGTGTCTCCTAAGGCTAGGACTAGTAACATTGCATGCATCTCTGTGCCTTCCCAGAAAGTGTTAATGTGCAAGGATTTTGGCACAGAATGTAGCGTTAGACTCGGTATTTGTGTTTCTGCATCCGGATCCTGCAGATCCGACGCCTATTCTCGTGACTCCTTGACCCACTGCTTGAGGTTTCGCCATAGGGTGGGGTGCTGCTTAAGCAGGTCTCCTAGGGTTAACATCACTAGGGTGGTCACTAGTGTGGTGAGGAGGCTATCGGTTGCTTGTCCCTCTCCTGTGCCAAATTGTCCTGGCCAATGGCCGTGACTAATTTGTGGGCCTTCAGCATCAAGGCTTGCCCTAAGGGGTGCTGTCTGGGGTGCAGTTGCCCTTCCTGACTTTGGTTGAGGGGGTGAGTCTGCCGTGGTCATGCTAATGAGATCCTCACTCTTGTCCTCTAGGATGGGCTCAGTGTCTCTTAAGTGTGCTTGTGCCTCTTTTACCCAGTCCCTCACCTTCTCTATGGCCTCGAGTTGGCTCTTCGGATGCGGGTACTCCCCTACCCTGGCACTCCCCTTTCCGACCGTCTTGGGGGCTGAAGTTTCCGTCTCTGCGTCCTCGACCTTCTTTCCAACAGGTAGAGTTGGAGCACTCTCAGCTTTTAGTGTGATCTTAGCCTTCGGCCTCCTCTTCCTTCGTCTGCACTCTTTTTTCCCGTCGAGGCTGTATCGAGGTTGCTAGGCCTTGATAGAGATATGCCGGCCTGCTTTGTTTGGGCACGGGTCATGACCCGCAATGGGATGGGCATGGCCTCCCTATCAAGGTTCTCGATGCCAAACAGGCCCAATGGGTCAGATGGTACTTTGGTTGAATTTGTAGAAGGTTTTCGCTTTGGGCAATCGACGAAGAGATGGGTGATTCCACACTCTACACACCTTAGGTCAGCCTTGTCTCTGTTCTGCTGCTCCCTCTCTGGGCAACGCGATGAAACATGGCATGGATGTCCACAGTTCCAACATATAATTGGATCCTGCATCTGCCCCCCTAGGCCTCTACCTCGTCCTCTTCCTAACGCCATCATTGGTATTGGTCGATAGTCCATGAGGACGGTGTTACCCTCTTCATCGTGAGAGACATAAGGGTATAAGTAAGTCTCTTCCTCATTTGGCTCTTCCACGTAGTGGATTGGAGCATCACTCGGTGGATGGGTCACATAGGGACTGGGCAGCCTAGGTATACCTGTGGGGTTTATGTCCATCTTGGGGACAGCCGGCTTCATGTCGTTAGGCGTAGGAAGGGCCGATGGGGCTCCCCTTCCGAACAGTGGTTGCGGTCTATTTGCTAGGTAAGACTGACCATATGGTTGGGAGTACGGAAGTCTCCTAGGCAATCTGTAGTGCATAGTGTAGTGACTAAACTTGTCGCAGTTAGCACAAGGTCTCGACTGAGGGTCTTGACACTCGGCTGGCAAATGATTTCCGCCACAGTACACACATTGGATGTGTGGCCGCGTTGGTCATCTCCACAGGTCTTGCAGCTTGACTATCTCCATTTTGACCTCAGCCAAGTCGTGGTTCGTCTTGGTGGCCTTCTCCTTATCTTGGGATGATGGTGCGGGTCGCTCACCAGAGGTTGGTGCTCTTTCCAAACCTCGCGAGCTGGTTTCTTCTGAATTGGAGTTCCTGGAGCTCCTCTCTTTCAGTTGGTCGTCAATGATGATAGCTTCCTCAAAAACACTAGTTAGTGCGTCTCACTGCAAGCTCGAGTTGGCTGCCAAAGCCTTATACAGTTCCTCGTTTCAAATTCCGTTGATGAACACAGTTGAAACTGCTCTTTCAGTCGATCATTCACCTGTAGGGATTCTCTTGAAGAGGCTCCTTACGTGGGTTACGTAATCGCGAATGTCCTCCTTCTCTTTCTGCTTGACATTCATCAATCTCACCAATAGATTTTCGGAGTATCCAATTTTGGCAAATCTCTTAATGAAGAGATCCTTGAGGCTGTTGAAGTTTGCCCGCTCTGCAGTGTTCAAACTTGTATACCAGGTCCTGCCATTGTCACCTAAGCAGAGTCCAAACACGCTTGAGAACACTGAGTTAGGTCGCTGAGGCCGTTGGCTTCGCAGACTTGCTCAAACTGCTCTACAAAGCTATATGGGTCGTCACATGGGGTTGGTACTTGTCGAGCTGCTTTGCGACTATCGAGATTTTAGACTGGCTCTTAGAGCCTTGGGTTGCTCCTAACCCTGCCAGCAGTGAGGTTGCTAACGCTACAACGCTTTGCTCTGCTATGGTGTTGTCTAGCAAGCGCTTCATAAGAAGTTCACTCAGCGTTAAGTCTCCTTCTAGGGCTCTTTGGTGATCTGTTCAGGCTAAGTTCAGCACTTGATGTACCTCACGCAACTCCATGCTTTGCCTTTGGCTCCTAACCTGTTGGTCTCTATTGTATGCGGCTATGCCTTGCAACGCCTTATGGGCTAGCTTTCTCTCTTCTTCTAAGTCTGCGATGATAGCATCTGTTGTCCGACCGCGGTGCTCATATCGGGCGTGCACATCGTAGCTACTGACCAATTGCTGAATAGCCTCTGGGAAGATGCCTTGGGAAGACACCCAAGTCGAGTTCCTCGTTAGACCTGAGGTCTGAGCTTTCCTCTGCCACGGTCGAGTGACAACACCTCGAAACCAATGCCTATATTGCACAAATTTTTAGCCAAATTGTATACAAGTGACACCTTCTTACCAACTTTTTATATTAAATCAATGCAGATGCGGTGTTCGTTGTTGCTGTCTTTGGAGGCCGTGTCCTTGCAGTTCGGCCAGGAAATGTCGTTGCAAAATTCAATCTTTTGGCCTGTGTACAACCATAAGAAGCTCTTATATCTCATTTGCAAGGCATAGGTTATGGAGACCAGGAATTAGAGACTGTAGGACTTTGCAAAATGAAACTTTGCTCTTAGACAAGCAAGACAATACCATAAAGCTCCATGGCAACCCTACTTGTTCAAGTGCGTGATTTTAGATTAGGCAGTTGCCTTTGGAGTATCAAATCATAGATAAGCTACCAAGGATCTTTATGATTCAATAGGATCACAGTATCATGATAGCGGTGCAAGTGTGATATATTGCAATCATGAATGTACATTGAGAGCAACCGTGATAATGATAATATCAAGTGTCATATTTTACGGTTGTATTAACTGTCTGTGACAATGGACCCATAGTAACAGTGGCAATATAGGTGCAAAATGACATGTCCTGGGATCTAAGAGATGTTACCAAATGGGAAAGAGTATTGGACACATTCTTAAGTGTTGGTGACATTCAATATGAACTGATGGAAACAAGTGGTAGTAAAACCACTTTTATAGGTAAGAAAACAGATAAATCCCTTGCTAATGTCATTAGAAACGGATAAATCAAAGAAGACTGGAGTTCCAGAACTTCACCCAAATAGTTCAAATCCCGAAAACCGAGTGAGTGATGGGAATCAACCAAACGCAAACATCAAAAGCTTAGTAACAGGACATGTTCGGACCTTATATGATGAGTCCCATATTAGATTGGATTCTCTACAGGTGTAGCTAGATATATAGCGGCATGAATTTTATATATATATATATATATATATATATATATATATATGTATATATATATATATATGTATATATATGTATATATATACATATATATATATATATGTATATATATACATATATATATATATACATATATATATATATACATACATATATATATATATATGTATATATATACATATATATATATATACATATATATACATATATATATATATATATATATATATATATTAGTAGGATATTATTATATGTAATCACCCAAATTTGTTATGGGAATTGTTAGATTGCTTGCTTGGGGCCATGCTAAGGTTAGGGAGTCCGTGAAGAGGAGATTAAGGTGGAAAATAGATGGGGGTAGTGATGATTGAGGAAGGGGCGTGAACCGAAAGGGGGTGCACACGAACTGCCCAGGAGGATCTTGGAGGGTGCCGAGAGAAAGGGGAGGGGGTGTGATCTTGGTGTGCGCCGTTTTTTTTGGGAGTAATCTTGAGAGAGAGAGGGCACGCAGACGGGAGATCAGTCATTTTCACCTTCTTATTCCATACTGCCCGCATCTTGCAGATTCGGCCTTCAAATGATCAGAACGATAATCAAAGTGATAAACAAGACGATATTGTTTTACAAAACCCGCAATCGATGCTGACTAATCATGACAGTTATACGGCTGAAAATACAATTGCAACGACTCAGTTGCGAAAAGATCAGGCATTGATATAAAGCACCAAGATGATAGCATGCGATCATAGAATGGCAAACATTGAAGCAATGGCAAATTCCGCTGAGCCGCAAGAAAAGGTAATCTATGTCTCTGACCAAGAAGCTTGATGCATATCTTCGAGATCAACAATGCAAGTTTGAAGGGGCAAATTTGGTCTCTCACAAGCAGCAATCCATTATCTTGATGAAACAACCAGAGGTAGAGAGCTACTACAGTCCCTTGTCACCGAATGTGACAGATCTGGAGAGAGAGAAAGAGAGAGACAGCGTCATCATCTTTAAAGAGAGAGAGAGAGAGAAGGCGCCATCCTGGAGAGAAATGGAAAGAGAGAGAGACTGAGAGTTCACCGTATGTGCTGGGGAAGGAGATATGCGCTGTTCGAATTAAGGATACATTGCTTTGCCTTTAGAGAGAGAGAGAGAGATTGAAAGAGCGCCATCATACAGAAGGAGAAATTGAAGAAATGGCGCCAATAAATGAATGAAACACCCTCTTTTTGAAGACATAAACCACTTTCTCGTTGGCGAAGTCACCAATTAGTTGGGGATTACATTCAGGAAGGACAAGAAGGAAGGATTGAAGCTTTCGTCCTGCAATCAAAAGCCATAGCCATGATTTCTTTATAAGAGCCAAACTGCAGCTTCAATGTAACCACATGATCTGAGCTTATAGGCTGGATGAAGATTGTCTTCTCGTTCTATCGCCTGGGCTCGCGCAGGATTTGGCAGACAGATCAGAAAGATATTGCAATAGTCTCCTTGGCCATTGAGAGTCGACACCTTCTTCAATTCAAAACCATAGCTAGAGTTTCAATTAACTCTTAATTAAGAGTTAACCTAAAACTTAAGAAACAAAAAGGGGCATTCCTATTGTCATAGAGCAAAAGTCGTGCGAGAGTCGGAGAGGGAGAGAAAAATTGACGAGCTAACGATTGCAACGACTGGCGGGACACAAGACTCTCCTTGGCTGAACTGCAAAAGGACGCGGACCCCGACGACGTGACGACGACCCGCGGTTTTACACGTAAGTGTCTTAATTCGTTTATCTAAAGTAAATGATATGGCATGATAATTTCTTTAGTTTAATATTTTTAAAATATGTCTTTAAACCTGTTTTCTCATGCTACATGGTTGTTTGCATTTATATGAACTTGTTTTAATTTATTAAAAATAAAAAATAGTCGAAAATGCTCAAAAATGACTTAAAATTGTCATAAATAAATTTTTATAAAATGTCTGATTGAAAATTTATAAGTTCTGATATTTTTTTTTCTATAAAGCTTATAAGTCAGATAATTTATTGAATTTTTATCAGAATTTTTAAAGCTATTTTGTTATATTTAAAAATTCAAAAAGAGTTATATTTAGAGAAAAAGCATAGTTTTTCTTTTTTTAAAAAAAATGTGTTATTTACTGATATAAATTATAGATTCCTAGTGAAAGATTGGAAAGATAATCTCTGACTTATTAGTGCATTTTTGTTGTAAGGGTTAAAGAAAAGAAATAATAATTTAATAATATTTTACTTAAGAAAAGCTCGTATAAAGATATGGTGTTTTGGTTTTGATAGGAGAGATTATACGTGGTGTGAACATTTATGAAACATGGGAGGGTACAAATAAGAAGTTTAACAACACTTTTTAATAATTAATCATGTTAGGTTGCAATTATAAAATTTAGTTTAAATTAAAACAAAATAAAATCAAATAATTTAATGATTGGATGGCATGGGGGAAAAAGCCTCAGCATCTATATTAAATTTTTACATGTTATTCATTTTACAACCAATTTCTTAAATACATGGAGTGGAGGGCTACTAGGACTCATTGATAAATTAAAGGGTGATATGGGAATTTAAAATAAATTATGAATGTGGACACGTGAGAGTATGAAAGAACTTGTTTTATTCTGATTTATGTTTAATAATAGAAGAGAAAGAAAGGACGTTATTCTCGTAAAATAAATTAAATATTTAAACACTTAAAAGCAACGACGAAATTGCAGTATGGAGGGGGGACATGTTTACTAAGGGTTTAAAATTTAGGGGTTTATGGTACGTCGGAGAATTTGATTTGAATGTTTGCTATCACTTAAATAAGTAAAAAGAATTAATTTTAATCAGGTGGAGAGAAACATAAAAAAAATTTTAAACGGAGATATACAAATAGATCTAAGAGATCTATACTTTGAAACCAACTTCTCAAAACCAAACATTAAAAACATTTCCTGAAAAAAAAAACTGCCACTAGTTGGCAGGAGAAATTTATGAGAAGCCGCTCCTGAAAGATGGAGGGAAACCGTAGTTATCTTAGGTTTAGCAATCTAGTGCCTAATATAATTTACTGAAGCGTAGAATATTTGTAGTTGGACTACTACAAACAAAACGCCATACAACTAATGGAAGACTAAACCAAATTAGCATTGTTAGTAGCAACAATCACCTGTTTAGTGCAACAACTCTTAGGAGTTGGCTTGCTGACCTGGGTACAAGTGGCTTGGTCTTTGGCCAGTCATTTTTTGGTGCGTCTGCCGGGAGCCAAGTGCGCTCTAGCGGGTGATCAATTTTTCTAGGGTATTCAAATCCTAGGTGTTATTTATGAGTGAATATGCAGTCTCTTTTCTAAGGGACTATTTTCCTAATTTGCCCCAAGAGTGCCAAAGAAAAGTGCTAGATTGGGCGAGGGATACAGAGTTAGTAGAGGGAGGCACATATTTTGGGCCACAATTAACTGTGGACGTTGAATAATTATCCTCTTGGAGCTGGGGTTATAACGACTGTGCGCAAACCATAGTTCTACTAGCGACACACTTTGGGTTAATAGACGCGGTAGAGATAAATACAATCAGTGTATCGTACCACTTTGATTGGTATCACCGCACAGCTTATCGGACGTTTAGAAGAGTAGTGTGGGATGATGTGTTGCCTTGGATACGTGTATCCAGAGGTTTAAAAATTGCTTTCGACACGAAAGACGTTAGAGAGGTTGTTGAAATTCTAGGCTTAATCCCCGAGCAAGAAGAAAAGTTACCTTTTGGGGAAATAGACCCAGAGTTACCGACTATTTTGAACCTTCTAAGCGCGCATACAAGCGACAACCTAATTTTATAGCTTCAAATAAAACGAGTGTAATTTTGGAGTATGACAGTAAGAGCTAGTTTAGTAATCGTGGATGAATTCAGAAGAGAGACGGAAGCAACAAAACGAAGCTAGGGATCAGCGAGTTAGAGAATGAGCAGTGCGACAAGAGGCTTGGCTATTAGAAAGGCTAGAGAGGGTCAACGCATTGGTGAACTTGGGAGTAGACGCTGTGTCTAACTCAACGGTAGAACCTCTTTAGCCTATCTTATCAACTGATAGAACACCATCAAAGGAAAGTGAAGCACCTTCATATCAATGGGATCAAGTTGTCTCCAGTACTAGTAGTGTCACTGGGGAAAGAGGTAGGCAAAATAGTGAAAATAGGGAGAGTGAAGCTAATGCTACGGTCGGGAGTATTGAACTGCTCTTTGACTGGGATTTAGAGTCAAATTTCGGATTGCGTCAATTATTTAAGAAGCCTCAGGAACCTACGTGGTTTGATACTATCAACGATTTAGGGTTAGGTGATAGACCCAAGATTTGTGCAAAAAGAAGGCACTAAAGTGGACTCTACATGGACATATGCCTAGCATTTGGCTATCTTCTTTGTAATCTTTGCGCTCCCAAACATAAAAACATTATGTCAAATGGCATGACTCAACACTATAAAGTCATGACCCATGCAATTTGGAAAGGAAAAAGACTAGATATCCCTTGTAATAGAAAGGTCATAGGACCTTAGCAAAATGACAGTGTAAAAATATAATTTTGGTAATAATAAAAGAAAGATCGAGGAGTCGTGGGAAGAAAGAAGTGGTTGAGAGAAGTTGTAACTTCCTCTCTCTTCTCCTTTTATCTCTTCATCTCCACGACTTTCTCCCTCTCTCTCTCTTTGGGCACAACTTTCTTGTCTCTTCCCTTTGCACATTCCTGTTTGTTCTAATGGAAGAGGGAGAGCTTGAAGATGGTGAGGATGCAGAGCCTTCGTGTGCCTGATGGATGGGTATGGGTGTTTATTTGGAGTGGAAGAGTAAGAGTTTCTACAAATTTTGAAGGTCGGGCATTGTAGATGCTACTCTACAACCTGGTTTCTGAGCATATTTTGGTGCCTCCTTGGGCATCTCCATCGAGTTCTTGTGCTTCGCCAAGCTATCAATCGGATTGAGTGGGTTTGTCAAGTCCCCTTCGCTTGCACCGCTTGCTTGGTCCTACTTTGCATGTTGATGGTTTGTCTTCGTCTGTGGCTGTGCGGGTGTTCTTTATGGTGCACGTGTGTTCAATCAGGCTTTCAATTTTTCTTAAGTGCCCTTCAAGTGCGAAAATTTAAGGTGAGTGTGACAAACAGCCTCTAAGCATCTCATGCACCCTTGGGCCTGATAGGCTTGGTAGATCGATTCTCTGGCCGTCTAGGGGGGATTTAGGGCCTCTCGGCTACGTTGCCTTGCCGTTTCTTTTGGGCTCGATCAAGGTTTATGGCTCGGTGGGTTACCTCTAGGTCTTTGGGTTTCTAGGTATTGCAACAACCCACTCAAACTATTAAGTGGCCATGCCTTACCATTTTGCCTACTCAGTGCGCCAAAATCAGGCTTTAAACATCAGGAAGGCTTACGACAAGTTGTATCGTTGAGCTCCAGTTGGGTCAAGTCAAATCTCTGAGACTGAGTTGGGGCACACACTTGGCCCAACTGGTCCGAATTGCAAGGGCCTTGCGGGTGACTCGAACCACTGTCCGAGTGCAAAAAGTTTTTTCGTAGGCCGAGGTCCGAGTGGCGTAACTCGGACGGGCCAAGCTAGATGTTGGGCCAAGGGCTGAGTATCGTGTCTTGGGCCGAGTGGACTTGGGGCCGAGTGGTATTTTGGATGCCTATAGCAAAAAACAGTAATTAGTTTTGAACTGTCTGCATTGTTAAGGATTGCCTTATGGGTTATTCCGCTAACAATGCTATCTTCAACATCACTAAGCTTGATGGTATGAATTATGCATATTGGAAGAGCCAAGTTTGGCAGGTATCGGTGGAGAAATTACAGATAAAGTCACTAAGTTGCATGGTGAGAAAACTGAAACTATGACGGATGACGAATGGGATGAGCTTGATGAGTTATGCAAGTCCACCCTCATCTTGTCTCTCACTAAACATGTGCATTACAATGTGGTTGAGGAAGCATAGAGTGCTTGGCAGCTTTGGGATAAAATTAAGAACCTCTATGACAAGAAAAGTCCAGCAAGTCACATGTATTGACTGAAGCAGGTTATGGACCTGCACATGAAGGAGAATATGACAATGTCTGCTCATTTGAGCCAGTTCCATGCTATTCTCAAGAACTTGACTTTGCAGGGTATTACCTTTAATGATGAGGTTATTCCATTGTTTTTGCTTGGGACTCTAAGTGAGTCATGGGATGTATTCCTCACGGCCATATGTGCTCCTACTACTATTTTGAACTTGCTTGATATAGAGAGTGCTCTTTTGTAGGAAGAGATCAGCTGTAAGAACTTGGATGCCTCTCATGTGTCACATGCTTTGACTGTTAGAGACAGAGATGGTAATGGCAAGAATGATCGTGGGAATGGCCATGGCAGAGACTCACAGAAGTCTAGGTCCAAGTCGCGTGTGGTAAGTCACGCAGCAAGTCTTGTGGGAGAAATGCTAATGTGACAAGTCATCATTGCGGAAAGAAGGGTCATATACACCCATAGTGTCATGAGTTGCGCAATGAGAAGCGCAAAGAGAAGGGAAAAAACAAAGTACAGGAAAAGTCCTCCGATTGTAGCATTATGCTTGCGAAATCCAGTGTGAAAATCAAGGAGATAAATGTCATGAAAACTGATGACTCCGATGAGGAGTACATACTTGTAGCTAGTTCTTGTGATGCTACGTCATTGAGCGATGTTCACTCTATGTATGCGCAGTGTTGGCTTTTGGATTCTGGTGCTTCATTTCATGTTACACCATGCCGTGAGTGGTTCCACCCCTACCACACTGTCTCTCGTTCAGTTCGCTTGGGTGATGTGACTGATCACTTGCTATTGTTGGCATTGGGGATGTACGGATGCAATTCTCTATTGGCAGTACTTTTCTGTTACAGGATGTACATCATGTACTTATGCTTACACACAGTCTTATGTCTGCAGGGCAGCTTGATGATGCTGGGTTTCATGTTTCATTTGGGGATTCTACTTGGAAGATCACCCGTGGTGGCAGACTTGTGCTTGCTAGAGGTGCCAAAGCTGGCAGCCTCTATCCTCTTGTAGTTGATGGATCCTCTGTTGACCATGTTTTGTCAGTGGGTTCCATCCCACATGTATCTCTTTGGCATGCCCGTTTGGGCCATATGTCATTGAAGGGAATGAAAATGCTTTCTAGTTTGCAGTACTTACCACCCCTTGACTATGCATGTTTTGATTCATGTGACCATTGTCTTTATGGCAGACAAACTAGGAATACGCATAAGAAGTCTGGTAGGACATGCATGAGTGAGCCCTTGGCATTGGTACATTCGGATGTCTATGGGCCCATGCCCTATCAGTCGAACTCCTGGAATAGGAGCAACCATCTCATCAGTCGTCCTTTAACATTTGCTTTGTTCATTAGGAATGACAGGGCCTCATGATCCACATAGAACTTGAAATGTGTGGACAATAGATAGTGTCGAAACTTCTCTGGTGCAAACACCATTGCCAAGCACTCAAGCTCTATCACTGTGTAGTTCCATTCCCTATCAGTGTTCGGCTTGCATAACATATCGGTTGATCTAATTTCGAGGGGCCCTTTTGACATAGGACAACACCTAGCCCTTCAACTGATGCATCTGTGTGTACATGGAACTCCTTCGTCCAATCAGGAGGCTGCAAAATAGGTGCTTGAATCAGGCACTGTTTTAGGGTATTAAAGGCTTCTTCACAGTCATCTGTCCAAAGGAAATTAGCTTCTTTCCTTAGGAGCTTGTGCAGAGGGGCTGCTTTAGTTGCAAAATGTGCAATAAATCTTCTGTAGTAGCCCACATGGCCAAGAAATCCTCTTAATTGCTTGAGGTTTGTTGGTGCTATTAAGGTGGCAATCTTCTCAATCTTTACCGGGTCCGTTGCAATCCCTTGTGCAGAGACAATATGGCCCAAAAGAACTCTTGAGGAGACGCCAAAGACACATTTGTCGGGGTTGAGAGAAATCCCATACTCTCAGCATCTGTCAAAACATTGCTCTAGGTGTCCCCAGTGCTCTCGGATCAAACTATAGACACAGAAGTCATCAAGATACACCTCAATGAAATCATGTAGATGATTCTGGAAGGCCACCATCATTACTTGTTGGAAGGTGGCAGGAGCATTACAGAGTCCGAATGGCATCACTCTGTAGGCATAGGTCCCCCATTTTGTGGTGAAGGTTGTTTTAGATTGGTCCTCTTCTGCGATTTGGACTTGGTTATATCTGCTGAATCCATCCAAGAGGGAATAAAGCTCATGGCCTGCCACTATGTCCAACAGTTGGTCTGTAAAAGGAATAGGGAAATGATCCTTCTTCATCTTCGAATTGAGCTTTCGAAAGTCAACACATATTCGAAGTTTCCCGTTCTTCTTGGGTACTACCACAATGGGCGAAACCCATTCACTGTTAGCCACGGGATAAATGAACTCAGCTTCAAGCAGTTTCAATAATTCAGCCTTCACTAGAGCGAAATAATTAGGATTCATCCGTCTTTGTCTTTGCCTTACAGGTTTGGCATCGGGCTCTAGGTCAATGTGATGTTGACATACTGTGGGATCAATCCCCTTTAGGTCTTTATATGACCAAGCAAACACGTCTAAGTTCTCTTTGAGTAGGTCTCGCAGGACCACTAGTTCTTCTTCTAGAAGATCGAGACCCACTTTCAGGTGACATTCAGTACCCTCAGCATCCAGGAACGTTAGTTGTCTTTCACCTTCCACTTCGCGGATAAATGTCCCACGGATTACTTCTGGGTAGAGGTCTGACTCTTTCAAGAGAGTTGTATCCTCGTCTGATGTCCCACTAGAACCAGTGTCCTCCTTCTGAACATATGATTCATTTGTCTGTTTAGGTTGCTGGAAGGGTATCAGAGCTTATGTTTGCTTTTGTTTGAGTGGTGACCTCTTTAGGACTTAAGGCTTCATCTTCAGAGGATGCTTCTAGGAATGTCACATAGCACGGACCTGCTAGAGGCTGTGGCTTTGAGGGCTTGGGCTTTTGTTGGTAGGGGGCATCATCATCATCTTTTCTTTGAACTGAACAGTCAGGGCGACAGGAGCCACTGGTGAACTTAATTTTTATGCTTTTAATCCATTGCTTATACAGATTCTGCATACTTTGTAGTCCATTGATCAACCCAAATGGAACCATGGTTGTTCCATCCAGTACCCTGAGATGTTCGGCCTCTGAGGTCTCTGTAGGGACATCAACCAGATCATCCTCTATCAGAGGAAATTTTTCATCTGCACTTTCATAGCCTACTTCATTTTCTTCCTCATCAGTTTCATCCTCATCCTCTGGAGGCTCTGTCTCTGCTTCTGTAGAGGCTTTGTAGGAGAAGAATAGATCTTCTGCCTCTGCATGCACTTCTGCTTCTTTCACTAGTTCTGACTCTACTTCTACCTCTGGCTTTGGCTCTATATCTGTTACTGTCTCTGTAACTGTTTTTGCATCCGCTCTATCTCTGCTATGTATCTACTCTGCCTCTGTATTGTCTCTGCTCTGTCTCTGCGACTGTCATGTAACAGAGAGAACAGTATATCCATGCTTCTATTTCACTGTCAGAGGCGATTTCAAAAGTTAATTCTAGTTGAGGCAGGAGGTATTCTTCCATGGACAAGGATTTTACTTCCCTTGGCAGTTGGCTTACAATGCCCACTGTTAGGGACTGTGCCTCTGTTTTCTTAGGAAAGATTTGCTTAACAGCTTCTTCATCTCCTAATGTACCATTTGTTGCCTCGTTAGAGGAGTTAGTTATGACTTCAATGGATGTGGATCCATTGCCTTTTTGCGATCCATACAGCTTTAACACCGCTTTATTGGGTCCTCTGCCTAGGGTTAGGGTTCCTTTGAACCAGTCCGTCTTGGCTCTTGCTTCAAAAAGCCAAGGTCTTCCCAGCAGGAGAGGGTATGAAGTCCCATAAGAATTTGGTTTGACCACCAAATATGTCAGCCAATAGTCTCTTCCTGCAAGGGTTGTTTTTACATATGGGAGGATGCCCAATGGTTTGACTCTACTTTGGTCTGCCAATTGGATAAGCCACTGTGTAGGTTGAATTCCTTGCAACCTTAAGTCCTTCATTGTGACATCCGTCATTATGTTTACTGATGAGCCTCCATCAATCAATGCATTTGAAATGAAGCATCCTTCTATCCATACACTAATCTCTGGGGTTTCAAGATCTAGGAAGGCATTGGCCACATCTACTTCCTTTACAGGCTCCGGGGCCTTATTGGTCTTGGTTGCTGTTGAAGGAGCGATCCTTAGTCCACACCTTCTTGTCAAGATGCTTTAGAATCTCTTTCGACAGCTGGGACACACCATCAGCAAACTGCCGAAATGTTAAGTTTGGTTTAAAAGTGTCTAGGTCTTTGACCAAGTCTTAATCTTTAATAGGATCCACAGGCTTCTCCAGCCGGCTGGGAAATGGGGCTACACCCATTTTCATCTGTCCTTTTTTTGCTAACAATTGCTGCATCGGCACTTCTTCTATTTCTGGAAGTGCTTCTGTATCATTTATCTCTTGGGCCTTTGGTCCTGTCTCTGGGTCTGTCTCTGTATCCCTCTGTGGCACTGTAGTGCTCTGTACTGCACAGTTCTGTTCTATACTGCTCTGTCCCTCTGTAGGTAGGTTGAACTTCATAGTCTTAGTAGGAGAATCATTTTCGTTTTGAACAACTGGTTCCTTTTTCTTAGTATGCGTAACAACGGCAACTTCCAACTCTACTAAATTGGAAGAAGGTTCTTGTACCTTCTGTTGGCTATCAATGGCATTGGCCTTTACAAGAGCTGGACTGGGATAGTCCTTTGCAGTGTGGCCTTCTCCTTTGCATCGGCTGCATAAGGGCTTATAATCAACATATCGTCTAGGGTTTGGACAATTTGGGGAGATATGTCCCTTTTCTCCACACCTATAACATTCCACCTCTGATCTCTGCAGACTGTCGTCCTCTGTAACTTTGAGAGGGAAACCTCCTTGGACCAAAATTAGGACCAAACTCTCTAGGCTTGGGTCCAATATCCTGTGTTATCATTTTGGATTCTAGCAAGTTGAATCTTGCATTTTCATCCTTCTGTCTTCGTTCATGCATCTCTTTCAGAGAGCAAATATCCTCTGTATGGTTTTTCCGCAAACAGTAGGAACAAAAGGCTCCAGGAATGGTTGGTTTTCGGGTACATTCAGTGGCTAAATGTCCCGCTTGATGGCACTTTCCACACTAGGTATTAGAGCGCATCACATCTCTTCCAGCTCCCGCAAGAGTGGATATATTGGCAGTATTCACCTTCAGCATCTGTAGCTGCTCTGTAATCACATCCAGAAGCTCTTTCTTGATACTTGCCACTGAGTTAGATAAATAGTCCTTCAAATTTTCACCTCCTGAAGTGCTTGTGGTAGGGATTTGGAAAGCTTGTGTAATTACTGCATACACTGGTTGGGTAGATCCAGAAGGTCCTCTGCTCTGGCTCTGATTCAGAGCTCCTGTTGAAACTTGGGGTTGTTGATTCCAGTTGGTAGGATTCCGCTATTGTTGAGTCGCCATTGGAGGAACTGTTTGAGGCCACTGTTGTTGTGGTTGAACCATCATTTGAGGCATTGTCGTTTGCGGTGACCACACTGGATTAGGTACACTATACTGCGGCACTGTTTGCATCTGGGGATAGGGGTAGGGAACTATCCCTGGAACTGCATTTGATGGGTATACCATTCCAGGCATATGAGGGGGTAAGACTCCTCTTCCTGGAGTCATTGATAGCCTTGTCTCAACTTCGTCATACAATCTTGCACCTTCCACTGTAGCTTGCAGATTAATTGGTCTTCTCAATTCCACGAACTTACGAACTTCTGGTTGTAGGCCCCTGAGAGACACTCCTTTCTGGATACCTTCGTCCAAATGATGGTTAGTCCATCTCTTCAGGATGGATTCCATTCGCAAGACATAAGCTTCTACTCTTTCTCCAGAGGACTGACTTAAATTCATGAATGCCTCTCGCATCCGCTCTTCAAAACCTTCACGCCTGAATTTAGTGAGGAAGGCCAACTTTAGGTGTCCCATGTGCCAAAATTTCATGCTGCTTGTCTCTCATACCACTGAAACACCGCGCCCTTGAAAGTGGCGGGGAATATTGCTAACCAATGCTCAGGGGTTCTGGCATTGTTAGCCACACATGCTACCATGAATTCTGCTACATGAAGATCAGGGTCTTCATTGTATTCTCCCTTAAAAACTGGCAATGGGACTACATTTGCTAGCCTGTCATCGATATTTCCAGGACGAATCTGACTAGGAAGGGGACCTTGAGTCGCCATGGGGACTTCTGTAAAGAGTGCTTTTAGGGTGTCAAAGGAGGCTTCTGCTGCGAGCTCGTTCTCAGCTTTGATTTTTGCCTTCTCTCTTCTCACGTACCTCTGGACTCGTTCTAATGCTTGCCTCTTTATTATGTCATTCATCAGGGGGTTGGCTTCAACCAATTGGTCTGGACTCAACAGGATAGTATCAGAGAGGGCTTCAGTCTCTGAGGGATTCTCTGGCCAACATCTCCTCTATTTCCTTCTTTTCAACATCTTTGAATTCAGCTTTCAAACCACTATAGAGGGGAAGATATTCTGTTCTGAAAGTATCAAAACTCATTCTTCTTAGGATCGTTGTTGCATCATTATAATAATGCCAACTTCTGAGGGTTTCAATAGTGTATGTTGTGAAAAACACTCTGTCTACCAACTTCCAGTGGGTTGCTAATTGGACAAACAAAAGATTGTCAGTGCACCAAGCATCCCATGTATCTTACTGTTGAGCATCCATGAACAAATTCCAACTTTTTTCCTTCTTGTCTTCGTGAACCTCTACAGACCAAGACTCCTGAAGCTTCTTCACAATCTCCCACTTGATGATGTCTGGAAACTTCTCAATGAATGCCAAATCTTCCATAGATGGTCATTCTCTCTGTTTCTATTCTTCAGTTTGTTCCCAAATAGTTTACCACCAAGATGTAAGTTTCTGCTGCTTCAACAGGAAAAGGAAACAATCCACCACATAGAGCATGCATCATGATGGTAATATGTTTCCGCCATTGTGGGATGAACTTCTTGTGGAAAGTGGCTTTGATTATGAGAAATTCCAACTCTTCAGTGGAAGAAGGAACTTTACAAACATCCACTGAATTCTCCTCTTCTTGACAATGCCATTTCCTTCATTTTCAGCCTCTTCTAGTGCTTGTTGATGGCAAGTTTCCCCGGCTGCGCACCAAAAACATGGAGCCCCAAGAGGAACACCAAGAAAAAGGAAATTCTCTTGCAAGAAAATCTATCTTGTAACATCAACATGCTTTTATTTCATTCTTTTGATCATCAAAACAAAGAAAACAACAATTCTTCACGCAGCATCATAGTAGATTTCTCCCACGGATTTGATAGAATCAACCATAATCTTCAACATATTCACAAAATTCTTCAATATAACAAAGGACACAAAAGAATACACCATCTTTGAATGGAAATCAATCACATAATATTCATCTTCAATGTCTTCATAGTTCTCTCTCTCAATCTCTCATATATAGTTACACTGTTTTGACAGAATTGACTATCTCTGGCTCTCTCTCTCTCTCTCTATCAATAGTACATCATCTCCTCACTACAATGCTATTATAATAACTCTTAATAATCCTTCTTAGGTCGTGGATGCACCTCGCAAGAGGTATGTCTGATATGAAGAGTCACCAGAGCCACTACAGTGTCTTTTCACAGCTCACTACTGTCAATGTCACTTAGTCCTCTCTTCAGTCTCTTCAGCAGCTGTTTCTTCCACTTGTTTTAGCTTTTTTGAACTTAGATTCATCCTTTCCAAAGGTTAGAAAACTTTCCCAAAGTCACACATACATTCTACAGAACATCTACAGAAGGTCTACAGAACAGTTACAGTACAGCACCAGAACAGCTACAGTATAGTTACAGTGCAGAGACAGAACAGAGACAGAAGCTCTACAGAAGGTCATCAGCACCTCATAACTCATACTAAAACCATTCCAAACTATAAAAAAATATTCAATAAGCTTTCAAAAGATCTCAATCTTCATCAATCAATACTCCATCCTTCCATACAGAGAGAAAATAGAACAAAACAGAAGCTCAACAGAAGGTATCAGAACCAAACAGAACATATCAGAACATCAACAGAACATCACAGAACCTCATATCTATACTAATAATCATCATGAGCTTAATAAAACCATTCCAACCTATCCAAAACACTCTCAAATACTTCCCTTACAACCATACATCACTCTAAATCCATCAAAAATCAATCATTTAGACCTCAAAAACAACAAAAAGCAGTCAAAAATTCAGTCCTTTTCCACTCTCAACAATTATATGACATAACGAGATGTTGTTTGATGGCTTGCTCTCTGGATATCTTAGTGATGAGCAGCTCTGCAGTTGAGTGGGGGGGCTTTGACGAATGCAAATTCGAATGTGTCCCATGTACAAAGCATCGTATAAACTTCGGTGAAATGGCTCTTGCAGCAGGTCCAAGTCCAAGCGGTCATAGCTCAGAGCCCACGACATGAATGTGGCATCTAAGTGTCTAAGGCAAGCAATCACATCATCCCCTGTGTCTTCGGCTAGATCTACGACTAGTGTCAAGAATGATTTCTGCTCATAGGAGGGTCTAAGTCCTGCGGGTGGTTGGGGTTTGATAGAACTAGAGAGTTTGGCAGCAAATGGTTGCGTGTTCAGTTGTTCTTGACATTGCGATTGGGTCCCTTGCAGAGTGGGCTAGGACTAGACTGCTAATGGGACATTAGTACTTGCGGATGCGGATTCCTGAGTCTTGGTAGAGTTATGTGGTATTGGTTTGGGAGTAGTAGGCTGAGATTTGGGCTGATAGACTTGGTCGGTCTTCATGGGCATAATGAATTGTGAGTCTATGGTCTTAGTGTCTTGAGGCTTATGCGACTTTAGGCCTTGACATGTTGCATGGATAGGTATGGTTAAGCGTGAGGGTGGCGTTTGATCGGTGCTTTTGGCTATTTTATCCTTAGGGATCCATATCCAGGCATTACCCTCATAATAGCCTTGCACTTGCAATAGGGTCTCTCACCCATCTCGGCTTGAACGTACATTGCTGTTTGTAGCTTTATCTTGGCCTCCTAGGTTTTAAGTTGTGTTCTTGGCCTTGTAAAGGCATGGTTGATTGCTCCTCGGTGGCATGCTTTGATGTTTAGATACCCATCGGAACTGGGGTTCATGACCATTGGCTTTGGCCTTAGCAGGTTGTTAGCGTAGCCACTTGGTAGGTTGTACCAAGTCACAACCCCCCTCCTTAGACTTTGTCGATCGCTTTGCGGATCTCGTAGGAGTTGTGTAACCCTTGCTGAAAGTTGCTACTATGCAAACATTGCCAATGGCTAGGTGGATACGCTACGACTCATAATTGACATTGCAATGTGCTTACTTTTTAAAAGTTTGACCTAGCAGCGACTCCATGCTTGCATCTTTAGTGTTTGGCAACACATAAAAGATCATTGGTATGCTTTCAAACTCCATAGAAACTACGACCCTGCAGTTCCCTAGGAGTGCGTATGAGTGGCAGTAGTGGGCCGTAATTATGGTTTGCCAATGTGGGTCATCTTGGGTTAAGACATTGAAGTCAGCTCCCTCATCGATCAAGGTGTTGAAAGTGCATGTTTGCTTGGCAGTGACCGTGATGCAGAGGTAAGCGGGATCTATGGCTTCCTCATCTTCATCGTCAATCTCCGTGATTGTGGCTACTCGTACATTGGTATGTGTATATACATATCACATAAACTATTATCCCAAGATATGGGTCATTTTTGAAAATGTTGAATTAGATAAATGCCCTATCTAAGTAACATTCAATAGCCCTTCTAATCTTAATAATGATCCATTGCCTTCCATATTTATCCCAACATTTGAGAGCGATGATAAATTTGTGAAGCTTCATCTACTTTTATTTGTCACCTTGATCTAAGTGAGTGTCTACTTCATTATTAGGTTGATCACTTGAGTCACATTATATCATAGTTTCTGATATAAGATGCACCAATCATGCATATTTCCTTATCAACTTTTAATTATTACTCATAGATAGCAAGGAGAGGAGCCTTGAGGTTCCAAGATAGAATACTTGGAATCATTAACATAATCTCGAGTAGGACATGACATAGACTCATAGTGAAGTAAAAAGTACAAAATAGCATTCCATGAAAAGTGAACCAAGTACACGTCTTTATAGCTTTTTAGCTTCTCCACTCTTCTCATTGTGCATATGGGATTCAAGGCATCTCTTCCTGGAGCATACATCATTTGTTATTTCTCAACACCCCTCTCAAATGATGACTCTCTACCCTTGCTAGCCTTTGCCCCCCTTGAATGTGTACATGGACCAAGAGACTAACTCTTTAGCAGCCTACTCAAGTTAAGGCTTGAAACTTTACAACTTGGTAGGGTTTTTACATCTATTATGGGAAACGAATTCCTTAGAAAAATATGTTAGAGTTGTTGATGGTAGCGGAAGTATCTTTTTCTTCTTCTTCATTTATGAGTTGACTTTGGTGGTGGTCATTCTACATCGACTGTGCTCTTTTCTTATGGAAGCATTCATTGGAAATATGGCCAATTTTACCATAGTAATGACATGTCATCCAACTTTTGTTGTCGGTGTTGAATCCGCGACCTCTTCCTTTAGGTCCAGTAGCTCCTTTGGTGTATGGGAGATTTTCTCTTGAGCTCGTCTCTTTTACATCTTTGCTTTTAAATTTGCTTTCTCCATCAAGCAGTGAGTGCTTAATGTCTTTGAGTGAGAGACTAGGAAAATTACTTAGTGTTGAAACAAGGTTCTTATACGGTTCATGATTAACATTGGCAAGTAGCACTGCTATTGCCTCATCTTCATCAATGTTCTTTTTAAGAGTTGCTAGGTGAGTTTTAAAGCTCTTGAATTTATTAAAGTGTACAATCATAGATGAACTATCTTTTACATCCAACTTTTAAAATTGCCTAAGTAATTTTACCTTCGAGTTCTTTGCTTGGGTACCAAACATCGTGTCAAGTTCCTCCCAAGCAGTTCTAGCATCTCTAATGCCAGAGATATGATGTAGCACATCATCACTTAGCCCCTAGGCAATGATGCCTAGTGCTTTGTTATTCATATTCTTTCATGCTTTGGTTTTGAGCTGGTCTTCTTCAATGAACCTGTCTTCATCATCTTCCTTCTTGCTATCTGCATCATCTTCAAATAAGTCCCACAAGTCCTTTCGCATAAGGTGATACATAGTCTTCTCTTTCTAGGCATGGTAGCCTTCCCCATTAAACTTTGCTATTTGCTCAAGTTCAGCCATTTTTTATGGAGGTCTTACCACGAGAATACTTAGGCAATGTCTATCCTTTTATAAAGATATTGATGCTTACAGGAAATTTGATTAACAAGGCTTTTACAGATGAACCACTGAGTAATGGAAGAAATTTCAAGATGCTATCCTAAAATTAAAGAGTATTGCTTTGAAGTTCAGCAAGGACTACCCTAAAGGTATAGTAGTAAATCAATACCAAAGACTTTCAGAGATATCCAGGTTGAGCTGATTTGATGTGTCAACAAACACAAGCATTGGCAGTGAAGAATAGTATCAAGAGATACTTTGTTTGTAGCTTGTTGTGCTTGATTTCTCCCCTTCTTACTGCTTTTAAGTGTTGGGAACTGGTTGAAGACTTAGATTAGACTACCAAAGACTTGAGTGAACTGAGAGGGAAGAGATTTATAAGCTTGATGAAAATGGATATGGCTTCTAGTTCTAGGGTTTTTGCAAACATCCTGTTTTTTTTGCTTACAACAAATGGAGGAATGGATCATTTAGCTTTAAACTTCAGTGGAAGGTAGCTTGGTTATTAACCTTTGAAATCCCTATGGTGGTTGCCACGATTGCGTTGTGTATCGTGAGCATAGTTGTACGAATCGTCACACTATTGCAGATTGCACCATTTCTAGAGATCATGCAATGCCGCCTTCTGGGAAGACCAATGTCGAGATTCAACGTGCCAAACAGATCCATTGAAGCCATAGAAGAAATCTTGTGAAGATATGGTGTGCAGTGTGAGATCCAGGAGCTCAAAGATGACATGGTTTGCTGGTTGGCTATGGCAGATAGAAGTAGAGAGTGTGAAGATGAAGTAGGAGATGAAATCAAATTCTTGAACTGAGTTGACCAGGGATTGTGATGGACTAAGAGAGCAGTGAGGAAAGTTAGACCATGCTTACCATGGCTCTGATACCATGTGAAAAAACATGGATCTTGAGCATGGCTATAGCTATGGAGGTTTGAATGTATTGACTAGAACCATGACAATGTAGGCAACTGACACTAACTATTACTACTCAGTTGAATTAGGTTCCAAGATAGAATACTTGGACTCGTAAACACAATCCCGAGTAGGACATGACAGAGACTCAGTGTGAAGTACAAAGTACAAAATAACATTCCATGAAAAGTGAACCAAGTACATGTCTTTATAGCTTTTCAGCTTCTCCACTCTTCTCATTATGTATACGGGATTCATGACATCTCTTCCTGGAGCATACATCATTTGTTATTTCTCAACACTATCTTGGGTACATGATTTTTTGGTCGATAATTTTTTTTACATGTATCTTGGTGTTTGTTTCTCAATCAAGTTCTGTGGTTTTATCCAATGGTTTTCTATTTACTATCTTAAGCAAAGGTTACGTTTCTCAATTTCAAATTACATTCAAGTGTGTTTTAATGGATAGTGCAAAAGCATGCATTCCCTCTTTCAAAATAAGTTATGAATTCACAACTTTAGCCCTTTGACAATTAGGATGCAAGTTAATGACATTATTTGAACTTTTGGTTTCAATGGATCTGTTTGGCTTTTTATAGTGAATTTCCCTTTAGTTCTTGTGATTTTTCTTTTTTGGTTTATGTTCCATATCTAAGGCTTTATCCTCTTTGACTAAGTGTGTCCCTTTCAATCTAGTTTATGATTTTGGGCTTTTGTGCACTTGTGTCCATGGGGGTGCATGTGTGCACATGTGCACAATGGTGTGCAGTACATATGCACGAGAATTGTAGCTAATCAAGGATTCATGCAAGTGTAATAGTGAATGTGTGGAAGCCCATGTGTGTGAGTTTTGTGTGTTTGGTGGGTGTGCAAGGAAGGTGCACTAGTGCACATGTGCAATAGGGTATGGATTGGAATTGAAACTACAATATATGTGTGGATGTAGGTATTGTTTGCTACTACGTGAAGTGTGCTAGTATGTTGGTTAGATTGTCCTAGGTACTTTGTGAAAAAGGGTTTTTATGCTCAATGCACTATTCTCAAGTTAGTATACAAGGATGCACTAGTGTGCATACACATGTGCATATGAGTTCTAGTCTATCTGTGCTAGACTCTAGATAGTAGCGGATGCATGAGTTGAGTGTGTTTATATGCAAGTGATGGAGTGATATAAAAGGGTTAAAGTGTAAGGATTGCATCCATAGGAGGATGCACTAGGTTGAGGTCACACAGGGGGTTGTAGTGCATTTGCACATGCACAAGGATAAAGTAGTTAAGGTCGTGTACTAGTGCACTAGTGTAGTGCACTAAAGTAGGTGCAATTATGTGGATGAGTTGTGATGGTTAAGTGCACACATGCACATTGAGTGTGCATTAGCTTATGTATACAAGAGGAGTGCACAAGATGGTATGAGGAAGTGGGTGTGTGCACATGTTTGCGAGGGACTAGTTCACTAGGTGTGTACTAGTGGCATAAGGCGTGTGCACATGTGCGAGGGACTAGTGCACTAGGTGTGTACTAGTGCACTAGGGACTCACTAGTGTACTTGTGCTCTAGTGTGCAATGCAATGAGTGCTATGTTGTGGTCAAGTGTGCACATGTGGATTATGGAGTGCAAGGGTATGGGTTGAAGTGCAATGGTGTGCACCCCAAGGTGTTCTCATTGGAGGTGGCAGTGGACTAACTATAATGTGCACTATGGAGTATGGGGGGTATGCAAGGTGCATAGGTGCATATGTGTATAATGCACTATGTTATAGAGATGTATGTACTAGGAGTGCATTAGATTGCTAGAAGGATTGTGTATAGGGATGTGCACTAGGATGTGTGTGCTAGGATAGTGAAAGGTCATTACACTAGTGCATGTGTGCAGTAGTGGGCATACAAGTATACTTGTGTGCACTAGGAGCACGTTAGTGTGCACTAGGATGAAGTGGTGTATCCTATGTGCAAGGGGATATATGTATATAAGATAGTGGGCAGGGGTATATAAAAAGGGTAAAGGACATATGTGCAGACATAATTTTTCTTGGCAATAACATAACTCTGTCCTTTCACCTTCTAAGCTTCTTTCCTACCCTTTCATGGTTGCCAACCATCTCTCTCCTTCCTTCTTGTCTTTCTCTTTCTCTTTCCATTTCCAATATTTCTCTCTCCTTGTCTACACTTTCTCTCTCATATGCACTCTTCTTCTCTCTTTCATGCAGTCTTCTATCTTCTCTTTCTCCCTCCTCTAATGTCCCTTCATGATAAGTGGTATTAGAGCCCTAGGTTTTTGATCCTCTCTAGCCATTCCTCAAAAATTCATTTAAAAAAACTCTATTTCAAACAAGTATTGCAAGTATGTCTACAATTAGAAGACACCACATCTGAAGGCATTTACAAGATATTGAGACAAATATGGAGGCACTCAGACTAAAATAGTAGGTTGTGGTCAAGTTACAAGCCATTTTGAAGGTAACTTGGTAGAAAAAAGACTAGCTTGACTTAGTTGAAGGTTAAATTGTGGTTACTTTTTGAGAAAGAGCTTCTTCTTCTTCATCTCCGAGATTCCATGGAGCCTCTAGTCCATTATCTCCATTCTACTCCATGAATCTTTCTTCTCTTCAAGAATAAATGGCATAGTGAGTCTCTAAGCATTAGGAGGTAGAGGTTGTATACCATTTAAATGGTGGAACGAGTCCATTAACAAGAAGAGGCATTTAGAAAATCAGTGCAGCCTTGTAAAAGAGTGGGGATAGACGAGTAGGACATGGGTTAGCATGGGAATATCCAGTTATACTGACGGGGTATATAAGGTGTTGAGAGACCCAATTAGGGCATCAGTTTTTATCAATATTCAAGTCTCTTTTACCCTTCCTTCCAGCTTTCATGGCTTCCCTTCTATTTCTCTCTCTTTTTGTGTTTTTCTCTCTCTTCTTCTCTCATCTTCCTCCCTTTCTCTCTCCTCTCTACAATCTCTCCCTTCTCTCCTTCTCTCTTCTAGGTCTCCTTCATTACAATTGGTATCAGAGCTTAGGTATTTGGTCCTTTTTTCCTTCTCTTTCCTCACATCTAGTTACATTTTACAAAAAAAAAACCTAGTTCAAATAGGTACAACAGGGACAGGAGCTGTAAGGGAGCTCTAAGGAGCAGTGATAGAGTACCAGAGGGAGATGGTAGCTTTCTTGAAGACCACAAAAAAAAGATTTAGTGCGCCTGTCTGCTACTTTTCCCTCTTTTCCACTTCCTTCTGATCTGCCCTTCGACTCCTCTGCCATGCGAGAAAGAAGCACAGGGAAGCCAAGCTGAAGAACTAGAGAAAGAAGCAAAGAGTAGCAACAGTGAAGAGCTAGAGATCCAATCAAAGTTACTTTTGAAAAGAGGCCTTCTCTTTCTTCTTGTCATCTTTGTTTGCATTGTTGCCTTTGGGCTTAGCTCGATTGTCAAACACTGCACCCTTCTCTCCCCATTGTTGCTGCTGGACCAAATTTTGGTTCACCTTTGCAAGTCTCTGCAGCAAGTATTTGGCATCAATTGTCCCTATGACACTTGCCTCTCGGTCATGAAATAACCATAGATATCTATTTAGGAGCGTGCAATGTTTCTATCAGCTTTTGAACAGCTCTTGTTCCATGCATATTCAAGGAAATGGAGATGAGATCATCATCCTTGGTGTCTTGGCAAGAATTTGAAAGCTGCCTTTGCCATGAGAGCTACTCGCCACCTGGTCCTCGAGAACATCGACCTTGCCAAAGACCCCTACTTTAAGCAAAATCATCTTGGCAGGTATGAATGCAAGCTGTGCTTGACTCTTCACAACAATGAAGGCAATTATTTGGCGCACATGCAAGGCAAGCGGTGCCAAACGAACTTGGCTAAGTGTGCGGCTCATGAGGCAAAAGAAGCACTTGCTCAACCTCAGCCAAACAAAAGAAAGATTGAATACCCTAAGATTGAAAACTACACCTCCAGAAGCTTCTGCACAAGGTAGTTACCAAAAGGATTTGCTGTCATAAGTTCAACTATATGGTCTTTGATCTCCAATAAAATCTTCTCTATTTCTTTTGCCTTTCCTTCATCAAACTTTCTCTGTAAGAAGTGGGAACCATGCTGATCTTTAGCCACACTATATCTACAACCCTCTATTTCATCTAAAGATGTGGATTTCATTAGCTGGTTCAAAGGGTGTTCATTTGAACTAAGGATCCCTGGGAGGCCTGATTCCTAAAAAAAAGGCTTCACCGTTAGTAAGATCATGCCCAATTGGAAAAATGCCAGCATCTTTCCTCATTTGATTAATGAAGTCCACCAAGTCTTCTCCAGCTCCATCGATTTGTAGCTTCTAGGGCAGGAAAGAAGCCTATTTGAAGAGATTTTGCCAAGTCTTTCATATTGGCAGAACCTTGATAAGGTCTCCATCACAAAGAAGGGAGCTATGTAATCTCCCGCATGGCAAGAATTACCTTGAGTGCATTGCACCTACAAATAGAGCCTGCAGCAAGTGTTTTCAGTTGTCAAACCTCTCTTAGGCGTGGTACCACCCTGATGTTGCCTTGAAACTGTGATCCCTGGAAGTTGACTGAAATGTTTTGGTGTTCCAAGAGGATGATGATTCTGCAAGCTTGAATATGACGTAGACTGCAAATGCTGCAACCTTTGTCTGTCATCCATAACTTAGGAGGACAGAAAGTGAAGAAATGTATTGAAGTTATTTTGGTGCAAATTCATTGTCAGACAAATAGGTCTTAGCTTTGAATAATCTATAGAAACATGCTTTTCAAGAGGAATCAGATCTCTCATAGTAGCTTGCTTCTTTCCAATTGCTTTTGATTGAACAAAGTATGCTAGTAGCTTATGAGCTTGTATGTGCATTGAAGTCTTTCGGGACCTTTTATCCCGATTTGTGGAGAAATAGGCAAGTGCTAAATTGGAAGACATTGTGCCTTCCTCTCATAGCTATGATGCCTGTGAATGAACTGAGTTGATTATCAGCTTATAGACATATTTGAGAGTAGATTTGTGAACCTTGTTATGGACAATGATGGAACTAAGAATGTATGACAGAGAGCAGTGGTTGCTAGGTGTCGATAGGTCCATGGGGATGCCCAGGCCTATCGGGGTTGAGAGGCGTATTGATAGACCTGGATTGTTGCATATTGATGGATAGAACATGCCTAGAAGGATGTATGGTCCAGTGTTGCCATGTCCGCAGGGCAATCATGTTTTATAGAGAATGGAAGGCCCTGGTTTATTGCACCCTGACGGTGTTGGCATTCTACGCCCCCAAGGCCATGGTATACTACACCCTGAAGGGGATCTCACTTTAATGATGATTGATGGTGCCACTATACTTCACCCTAAGGATGAAAACAATTTGCGGAGTTGAGAAGGCCCTGATGTGCTTCACCCTGAAAATGTCAATGCTCTTAGGAGGATAGATGGTCATGGAATACTACGACCTGCTAGTGACAAGACCCTTAGAAGAAGGGACAGACTTGGTATGCCACACCTCGAAGATGATACTCTAAGGAGAATGGAAGGGGCTGGGATTCCTGAACGTGAACTTGATGATGTATTTAGAAGAGTACAAGGCCTTAGTGTTAATGCATATCGTGGCAATGATTTTAGGCGGATGGAAGGGCCTAGTATCCAAAAGTCAAATGGCAACAATTTTGGCCGGCGGATTCCTAGACATGGCATCAATGTTGCAGAAATAGTGGTAGCAAGAGGACTTTCCATGGTTGTTAGTCACAGTGATTTTGAAGACCAGTCTGATTACTATGATGCCTTATTTGCAGCCGAATCAAGACCTATGAAGGGAGACTTATATCGTGAGATCAGAGATTCTTGTGCATCTATGAATGCTCCTAGCTCCACCCAAGAGGATCGTGAAGACATGCTTGAAGAAGGTGCCCCTGAGGCGGGACCGTTTTGCTATGCTTAACGACACACTATGCCAACATGAGACCCATCATGCTGAGTGGCATTGAGAGCTGGAACATCGCAATAGGGAGATGGAAAACCACCAAGATCAACGCCATAGCAAGATGATGGTTAAGATGGACTTGCTTGTAGAGCGCATGGGCACCCTCATCTCCACCCTCTCACCCTCCTCGGCTCGGCCCAAGGAGCATGGTCCTCCCCATGAGACCACCCGCCCTCCCCCCTTGGAGATGGACGTGGCCAGCAAGGTTTTGGTAGCAACCATGGTTTTTCCCATAGCACCTATGAGTTGAGCGAGCCCTCTATGCGACATGATGAGCCCATCCTCCCCTCACCCGTGATGTGAACCCTTCCAGCCCATCCCTGGGACAACAGCTCCCCCGTAATGGAATCTATATGCAAGGGAAAAATGCAAATTTTGGGCAGCAAGGCCCTAATGCAAGTGCACACAGGCAACATGCACATGGCAATGGGCAGCAGGCACATGGCAGTTTTGGGCAACAAGGCCCCAATGTTCAGTTTGGTTTGCATGTATTGCATGGGCAACATGGAAATTTTGAGTAGTAAAGCCCTAATGCAGGTGCACATGGGCAACATGCACATGGAAATTTTGGGTAGCAAGGCCCTAATAATCAGTTTGGCCCACATGTAACGCATGGGCAACATGGCACCCAGGGACATTTTGGTTAGCAAGGCATGTATAGGCATTCTCACAAATATTATGAGTACCATGACCATTGACATGGGTTTGATGTGCAAAGCCAAGTGCATGCACCTACTTATGGTCAACATGCATATGATGATTGTGAATATTTTGAGTAGCATGCATCCGATGACTATGTATGTTCTTATGAGCTACATTGTGGTCACATACATCGACAACCATCTAGACATCACTATATACATGGACAACATCATGCAAATGTATATGAGTATGTACATGGGGAGCAACATCATTATCAGCAATGCAGTGCTCGATATCATCAGTCACTTGATCATTACTATAAGCAACATGCGCATCCTTATGAGCCACATGATACTTCTCAAGAATGATGCCATGATGAGAGCATCTCACTGCTGCAGGCTCATGAGCAAGTGCCCCATAGCCCAAGGCCCTTAACTTTGAATGCTCAATAGTAGCCACACATATGGAACTCATGGACATGAAATGCCTAGGGATTGATGCAGTGAATGTTGTAGTGATTGCAGCCTCATCTGCTCCAGTCCGACTTGACCTAGTGGTTCCCAATGAGTTTATGGACAAGTCAATGCATGCTACCATATGGGTTGGTAAGGATCTTGTGCCACCATTAGTGCTTGAAGATGACACCATGAATTACTTCTATGATACAACGGATGCATTGGATCACAATTATCTTTTGACCTTGTGGTAGTATGGTGACCCATGCTTGTATGGATGACCCTTGTGCTCTTAATGCTTATTATGCAGGTTATCCATTTGATCCCGAGGAATAGAATAGTCTTGGAAAAGCCCTACCTTGATCAGCATTTCATCAGTGCAGTTTGTTCCCTACTTCAAGGATGCAATTTTGACTGAGCAATAGCTAAATTTGCCCCAGTGTGAAATGTAGACAACTTGTAGATAGCATACTATTTCAGAACAATTTTTACCATGCATTAATGATAGTCAAGTGTCACCTATATGGCTTGAAAGTATGCTTCATGAGCTTTGTTTTGACATGTCACATGCCTCAATCGGAGCTGCCGATAAGACATTGCTACCAGTTTTCTCCAGCAGGCCTGTTTTGGACAACATGTTTGTCGGTCCCAAATTGTCAAGAATTGGAGGCAAAACTCATACACTATCAACTTGCACATGTCGTACACATCATATACACATCTGTATGCCCCAGTTCCACATGAGATTGTACTCCCCCTTACCTATATTCTCCTTTGTAATGCTGAGCAAAGTAGTACTCTGCAACCCCCCTTCTGTTTTGAGCCATAAGTCCTCTTTTTGTTTTTGAGGGCAAAAACCTTTGGGGTTGGGATGGAATGTAAAAGAGTGGGGATAGACAGGTAGGACATAGGTTAGCATGGGAATACCTAGTTATACTGACAGGGTATATAAGGTGTTGAGAGACCCAATTAGGGCACCAATTTTTATCGATATTCAAGTTTCTTTTACCCTTCCTTCCAGCTTTCATGGCTTCCCTTCTCTTTCTCTCTCTTTTCATGTCTTTCTCTCTCTTTTGCTAGTATTTCTCTCTCTTCTTCTCTCATCTTCCTCCCTTTCTCTCTCCTCTCTGCAGTCCTTCCCTTCTCTCCTTCTGTGTTCTAGGTCTCCTTCATTACAAGTCTGTGCTGTTTTGAGTAGGCCAAGAACATTAATGTGTTGCTGAAAACCATCACAAGGAAGCTCTTACATACTTTCTTGAAGCTCAATTCTTTATTTCTATCATTCTTCATCAAGGAAAGCCTCTCCGCACAAATATTTTTCCTCCTTGAAACCCTAATGATGTAGGGTATGGACATCCATTAAAACTTGGCTAAAAATTTCTTAGATCTAAGGGGTTTTTACTTTTCTTCATCCCTAAAGGGTACCTATAGTAAGATCCTTCAAAATCTTGGAAAGATTTAAAGCTTGAAGGGAAGATTTGAAGCTTTACAAGCTTAAGCATTCTAGAACTTGAGTCTAGCAACATAAGCTCTATGTTGAATGGTTATGGCTTCAATAAGAGATCAACAATAGTCTCTGCATTAGTGGTCAAAGGCAATGCAATGGTTTGGTCTATTCTTGATGCAAAAAAGCTAAGTTAATGAGGTTTTATGGTATGTTGCACGGTTGATAGCAACATGTTTGGCAAAGTTTTCAGTAATCAAGCTTCTTGGTGTTGTCTTGCTTTATCTAAGTGCTTATCTTCAATTAAGGGTCATACTTTAACAAGATCAAGACTTTTTTCATCTATTGCATGTTCCTTCTTCTATTAAAAATCTTGAAAGTATCTACAAGAAGTATCCATTCTGGATATCAATTAGCATTTTGACAGCATAGCTCTAAATATCAATTAGGATTTTGACATTGGACACCTTTTTTTTTGCATAGGATGGAAATTCAGAAAGACTCAGTATGTAGGTGCTCTAGCTTATGGATTTCTTGAAGCAACACAACAAAAGTTGTGGTGGATTTCTAGATATCAAAGGGCACTCCTCCATTTTCAAGGTTTTGAGCAACATTCGCCCCTTCCACATGTGGGTGCTTTCACTCGACTACCAAGATCCACGGACCGCTTATTGCTTGTGTTTCAAGCCGAATGCCAATTGCTACCTCTCACATAGCTGTACACACTCTCAAGATTACGAGTGTAGTGAGCTTACCTCGATGCCTGATTGAGTACCCTTCTCTCTCAAGCACATTGGTAGCTCCACGATTCGAGATGAGAGCTCAAGCAGTGTAAAGGAGCTAATTCCCACAGGTAGCCATTAAACTAAAAATACAAAGAAATAGATTAAATGCCAAGAAACCATAGCCAAGGTGGCTAGGTATGAAACGATATTACCATAAATAGTATGCACCCCAAGCTATGGTAGCCAAGAGTATTCACCCTCTTAGATGGTGGGAGGTTGAGACCTCAAACATGTAATGTTGTAAAATGGCAAAAAGATGCCAGGCTAGTTACAACTTAGCATTTTATACTCAACCCTAGTAGGCTAAATATTGGCTAAGGCATTTAGGCACTTTTACTCTATTACAAGTAGCCTCAATCCTCCACCTTCAAGCTCCATGCAGGAGGAGACAAGAGAAGAGAAGAGAATAAAAGAAGAGAGGAGAATATGGAGAGCTTCTCCACCATGGTCCCTCACCCTCACACCCTCACACACTCACTCCCTCACACTCTCACATTCCCTCGCTCAAGCACGAGCACAAGCAAGAAAAAAGAAGAAGAGAAGAGGAGAGTCACTTTTGCCACACACCAAGAATGAGCTTCTTCATTCACTTTTTGCCTTTTGTGCAAAACCCTAACCCTATTCCCTTTGGGAACCCACCCCTTTTTTACATGACCGGCCATTTTAGCCTAGGTCCTCTTCTCCTTTTTCCTTCATATTTGCATTGTGCCTTACCTAAGCTTGTCTACATTTACAAATTGCACAGGAGGGAGCCTGACACTCTTTTATAAGGATTTAAAGTGTGACTTTATATTTAAAATACGCATTTTCTCTTTTTGTGCTTGCCTTGAACCTTTAAGGTTGTCCTTATGCTTTTGGCTTTTTTTCCTCCTATTTCTTTAGCCAGCCTACCTTTTTTCGCCTTGCCTTGCATCTTTTAAATTTTCTTTTTGCTTTCTTTACACTAGGTTGAGTGCAAGTCCCATGGCACTTGCTACACTTGTTGATGAGGGCTCGACTGGTTGAAGGGTTGCCATGTGGGTTGGTGATGGGGCTTTGTGGAGATTGGACGGGGAGAAGAAGCATCACAAAATTGGATGAGGGATTGTAAAGGCTGAGAATAGATTTGATTGGGTAGCAAGGGCCTTTGATATATCAATGGTTGATCGCAATTGTTGAGTGTACTTAAAAAAGAAAAAGGAAGTGCACTACCTGGGGGTGTGTCTAGCTCATTGGGCAGTGTGCATGATGTCCGTGCTAGTGAACTGGGAGTTGGTTTGAACCTTAGGGAAGCTTGCGGTGTTGTTCCACACTTGAGGATCTAGTTTATGTACAAGGGAGGTGCTATGGGTGTGACTTAGGGAGACATGCCTAACCATAAGTGAGCACAAACTCCCTAGGTGTGTCCTACCCTTGATGTGTCCTAAGTGTGAAGTGGGGGGACAAGAAGGGCTAGGGGGTTAGGGCCAATCGAGGCCATCAGACGCATCTAACTTGAGAACCCCTAGGTGTAGTGTTTGTGGCACTTTGATATACATGGGAAAGCTCGTTGTTCCTTTCCTTTTGCTTTGTGTAGGTCTTTTCTTTGTTTTCTTTTTTCTTTTCTTTATTTTCCTCCTTTTTTTTGGAGATGCATTGGATAGAAGCATGCTAGACATAATCTTAATGCTTTGCAGTAGTTACATTTCGAGGGGGACCTAAAAAAATTTGCCAAGGAATGCTTGGCTTGGCCCTTTTCTCTTTTGACTGTACTTGTGGCCACAGGGGGGACTTGGTTCTTGCACTCATTCTTTCTTTTGTTGATCTGATTCACAATCATCCCCTTCTTCCTGGGCGAGCTCTAGTGGCTCATGTTGAGGTGGCTACATTTGCTGTTCTGGCTCCCCAATCCCTAGCAAGGAGAGTTTTTGTGAGGTTCAACCAGTTGAGATTAGGGGAGCACGTTGCTTCTCTACTCCCAATATAGTGCTACACTTGGGTGTTGTGGCATGGATTCCATGTTGTAGCGCCCTCCTTGTTAGCTCTAGTTTTCTTTTTAGTTGTTCCAATGTCGCTTCTCCTCTTGACTGCATGACATTCAATGTTGTGCTCAAGAATGCATGTTGCTACTCCAACATTCTTGTTTTGACAGCCACGACTTTGGTTTCCACCAGGAGTTATCCACTCTTGGGATGGGCCAGCTTGTAGGCTAAATCTTTGATTCCATTTTTGTTAGAGCAACCTCCTCCTCCTCCTATTGCCTTACTCGTTCTTCCTCCTCTTTTGGCGTTTTGTTTTGCTCCTCTTCTAGTCTTTTCGATTCCTCCTCCACCCTTTGCAGCTCTATGTTTCCCTTGGAGGTGGATCGAGTTCTTCTTATGGGGATTTTGACAGTTATATTTTTCTCTCCCCTTGGCTCAACAATTTGGAGCCGTATTGTTCACTAATTGTCCTCTCGCTCTCTTGCTGTTGAGATGGTTGGTCATTCTCCTTTTCATTAGTAACTCTCTCCATGTTGTCCTACTATTCATTATGGACTTTCCCCCATTCTCTTGCTGAACGTGAGATGGTTGGGCTTATTGGGGTGGAAGAGTGATGCTCTTGATGGCTCCTGGTTCTCCTTTGCTACTGCTCTTCCCGCCTCCCCTAGAGCTTCTTGAATGATGGCAGTTAACACTCCTCCAAAGCCTATCATCAAAGCCTTGGAGGCAGGGTTTTTTTTCCTCTCAAAATCTGCTATGGTAGCCATAGACTCCTTTTATGCCACCCTTAGTGTTGTGGCTAGTACCCTTGCCAAGATTTGTATTGTTTTTTGGATGTAGGCGTTCCAATTTTCCTTGTCTAAGGTGTTGGTTGCAAGACTCTCTAGAAATGATTCACCTATTTTTTTCATGAGAGAATTATATCTTTGACATGAGAAAAGGCTGTGGACCATTTTAACCTCAGGCAAATGGTGGGATGCTTGATGGTCATTGTGCTAATGTTTCTTCTTATGTCAAAAGTTCTTAACAATTCTGTGCATATGCCGTGGTTGATTTTCTCACTTACCTTCTCCATGTATCTGTGGAGATTGCATTAGTCGACTATTTGTCTCATCGCACCTTCCTTGTTCACCAGCTCTCTCAAATTGCCGACGTTGCGGTACTTTAGTTGGTTGTAGACTTGTGTTTCAATGGCTAGTCAATACTTGTTGTGCTCTTCCTCTGAGAATAGAAGTTGGCCTACCATCTCAAGTTCCTGTTATGGCACAACACCTTACAATTAGCTCCTTTAAGAGTATTTTTTGCAAAAAAGGAAAAATTTCAAGTTCAAACATCATGGAATGGTGTGATGTTTCAATAACAAATGTGAAATTTTATACTTCAAACAATCCACACATTCCAAGCACGAATTTCATAAAATATTTTCTTGAAGTACAAGTTTCCTTTATTCATCCTTTTTTGCTTTTGAAATACAGTTTGAAGTTTTGAAGTTCAAGTCATGTTTTTTTTTCCACCTTACCCCATGCCCCTCGAGAATGATGAAAATCCTTCCTAGGATTAGAGAGTGAAGGGTTAAGGGCATTTAAGCACATGCTGCTATGCTTTACTTCATCATGAGCCAATCGTAGAAGTTTGGGCTATACTCCAAGTGGGCATGATGGTCCATGTCATGGGGTCTAATGCCTATGTGTGTAATGTAGGTTAGGACATCAGTGAGGAAGTCACGAGAGTTCATTCTGCCTAACAATATGTAGTTCTTCCTTGGTTAGGATTCAATCGAAATAGAGGTGGGCCATGACATATTGATCTAAAGGTCATTTGCACTTGATGGCCAAGACTTTGGAACGAGGTAGAAACCACATAGGTATGGTCATACTTAGTGGTTTTGATTGCACGTCTCTACTTGGCATTGGACTTGATTTGATAGCCTCTTGCTCCCATTGGAGACACAGAGCATACCATTTTCGCAAAAAGGAAGATTCAAAGCGACCAACTTTGTCAGCTCTTCTAGCTACTAGCTTGTTTGCAGCGACTTTACTCGCGTGATAGGATGTGATCATCTATTGTGTGCAAGCTTGCTCTCGAGAGATCTCGCTATCAATCAATTCCTTGACTACCTTGGGAATCTTGACGAACACGAACTCATAGTCTTCCCAAGTGCATTGCACAGAGCATACTTCCATTGTTAAGTCTCATCGGGGAAGCCAACTGTTCATAGTTCCTGGATAGCGTGGTGTGAATGTGGTGTCCAAGTATCTAATGTAGGTGACTAAGTCATCCCTCGTATTCGCGACCAATGTAAGGATAGATCTACACTTATAAGAGGGTCTGAGGCCTATGGAAGGTTGGGGTTTGGTTGAGCTAGATAGCTCAACTAATGATGCATGTATTTTGGGTTGTTCAATGGGGTTTCTATCGGCCATTTGTGTGATGGATTGGTCCTTAACTCAGTTGATGCACTGCTCTCAGTGTGTGGAGTAGTTGGGACACTGTAAGTGTTAGGTTGAGATGGCCTAGGGCCGGATGGTTGTGGCTTTGGTTGATAGAATCATTGGGGTTCTATGGATTTGGTGCTGTTTAATTCAATGGATTTCTCATTCCTAGCTAGCTCACTGCTTTGTGGAGATGGGTTGGAGGGCTTGGATTGAGGAGTACACATGCCACTACTAGTCTTGGGTAACCAAATCCAGCTATTGCCTTCATAGTAGCCTTGAGCACACAGTAGGTCCTTGGGTACCCATCACAAGGCTTGACTATTCATATGCTTTGGTAGCACTAGCTTTGCCTCCTAGGCCTAGGATGTGATATTCTGTGGTCATGGGTTCATCATGATTGGCTTCTAGGTGGTTGCGATTGTCATTTAGGCACCCATTTGAGTGACTTAGTGGTCTTGGATGTGTCTCCTTTAGGTTATAGCTGACTTGTCTTGGCAGGATGGGACAAGTTACGACCCCCCTCCTTAGACCTTGCATTAGGTTCCTCTATTAGTGGCATTGCAAGCTTTGATGAAGCTGCGCTACCCTTGCTGAAAGCCAACTCACTATCCAAACATTGCCAATGGCAAGGTGAATGCACTGTAAGTCATAGTTGACATTGTAGTGTACTTGTTTCTTGAATGTTCATCCTAACAGCAATTCCTTACCAACGGCCTTCGTATTAGGCATCACATAGAAGATCATGGTAGCCTTTCAATACCGATGGAGACCACTATTTTGCACTTTCCCAGCAGTGAGTAGGACTATCCTCCAAATGGGTTGAGTTTAGTATTGGTAGGCTGCAATTGGGGTTGACCAATGAGGGTCCAATGATTGTGTGTAAGGATATTACAGTCACCCTCATTAATGAGTTTGTCAAAGACATGTGTCTTCTGGGAAGTCACTGATCTATGTAGGTAGGTAGGTGCCATTACTTCCTCACCCTCTTCCTCAATCTCAGTGATGGTGGCTACTCCTACATTTACAGGGGGTTCCAACATTGGAGACTTGTGTGGTAGGTGCACTGGTATTGGTCGATTACGAGAGCTCTTGGCCATCATGCAGAGTGGTACTAATGGTGGAACCCTACTATTTGGAAGCACATGAGATAATGTGACTTTTTGGGACTCACTGACTGCCCTGACAGCCTGTTTATAATCCTCCTCTTCATCTAAGAATGGCAGATAGATGGTGGCTAGCACATGCATCCAATTCTACTCGTCCTCGAGGCAAGGGATATACTTTGTTAATGGCCCATAGGATTTGTTGATTGATGAGTCTCCTTTCAGCATAGTAGAGATGGCATCTAGGTCAATCAGAGTGGTCTTCCAAGTATCCATCTTGACTCTTACAGCCTTTGATCTGTTGCCTAAGAATACGAGACAGCTGCCCCAATCTTCTATCACTCCTGCATTTTGCATCTAAGGCTGGCCTAGTAGGACATCATAGTCCACTCCCTTCATCATGACTATGAAATTCATTGAGGACCGGACTCCTGCTATCTTCAAGGGCCATTCATTTATCACTCCAAATGGTTTGACCTTCATTCTGTTAGTCAATGTGACATTAACCTTGCGGTCTCCACAGATGGGTTACCCCATGCCTTTAGGACTACATGGCTTAGTACACTTCAGCTCTTGTGTCTACAATTCCCTTTCTTGTGGCATCTCCCAATGCGTTGATGGGCAAGACCACATGCATCTTTGTGCCTTCCCAAAAAGCATTCACGTGCAAAGACTTAGGCATCGAGTTCAAGGTTAAGCTTGGTATGTGCATCACTACATTGTGGTCAGGCAGGTCCCGGTCATGCCAAGCTCGTCATGTTATTCTACCCATTGCTTCAACCCTTACCATAGTGTTCTGTTTTGCCTAAGCAATTCTCCCAAAGGTAGGGTCTTAGGGGATGATATCAATGTCATGAGCAAGTTGCCAATTGCCTGATTTTTGTTAGGCTCTACACTCTTTTAACAATGCCCACATGTGGCATCTAAGCTTTATCTATGCAGTGTTATATGGGGTGCAGATATATCTCTTGATTTGAATTGAGTAGGCGAGACCGGTGTGCTCACACTAGAGAGCTCATCGATTTCATCTTAGAAGCAAATGTCTTTGCTTCTGCATCCATGACTTGCTTCCCCTTTGGTAACATGGTGGCGCTATTTGTCTTAAGCATAATCCTTGTCTCATTCCACTTTTTTCTTCTTCTATGGCTTCTCTTCCCTATTGAGGCTGCATCGAGGTTACTAGGTCCTGGTAATGAAATATGGGCTTTCTTTGCTTGTGTTCGGGTCATGACATTCAGTAGAATTGGTGTGGCTTCACCATTTAGTGTTTCAACTCCAAATAGTCCCAATGGTACATATAGCATGATAGTCGAACTAGTGGATATTTTCCACCTAGGGCACTCACCATACAAGTGTGTGATCCCATACTCAGTGTATCTTAGGTTGGCCTTCTCTCAATCAGTTTGCTCTCGTTTAGGGCATCGAGATGAGATGTGTCTTGGGTGACCGCAAGTCAAGCATGCATTGGGTTCTTAGTTCTGTCCTCTTAGACCTTTACCTCTTCCCCTACCCAATGCCATCACCATCATTGATTTGAAATCCATCAAGATGGGATTGCCCTCTTTGTCATACAAGATGTAAGGGTTTATATATGCTTCATTCTCGTTCGGCTCCTCTACGTAATGTATTGGAGCATTGCTTGGTGGATGGGTCACAAAGGGTCCAAGTGGTCTAGGTATGCCCCTGGGATTGATGTCAATCCTAGGGACAACTGGCTTTGAATCATTGGGTGCTAGGAGAGCTAGTGGAGCTCCCCTTCTATAATGTGGTGGTCTATTCCCTAGGTAGTAAGGTTGATTGTATGGCTTTGGGTATGGCAACCACCTTGGAAATTGATAATGCATCGTATCATGGCCAAACCTACCGCAATTGGCACAAGGTTTGGACCTAGAATCCATGCACTTGGTCGGAAGGTGGTTTTGTCCACAATGCATGCATTGCACTTGAACTCATGTGGGTCTTCTCATCATCTCTTGAAGCTTAGCTAACTCTATCTTCACATCCACCAACTCCTGGCTCTGATCGACATTTGGGGTTTAGTTGCTCACCAAGGACTTGTAAAGCTCTTGCTTGAGATTCCACTTATGAACACAGTGGAGACCACTCATTTGCTAGGTCATTATGTGGGCCAAAATTCTCTTAAAGAGACTTCATACGTGGGTGACATAGTCTTAGATATCCCCCTTGCCCTTTTGACTGACATTCATCAATCTAATGATGAGATTGTCAAAGTATCCCACCTTAGAGAATCTCTTGATGAAGAGACTCATGAGGTCATTAAAGTCATTGCATTTGGCATTGTCTAGACTAGTGTAGCACGTCCATCCTTTGTCTCCTAGGCAAGGTTCGAAAGCTTGTGCACATTGAGCAAGGTCTATGAGGCCGTTCACCTTGCATACTTGCTCAAATTACTCCACAAATCAATACACGTCATTGATAGGATGATACTTGTCAAGTTGCTTAGCAATCACATGTATCTTGGTCTAGCTCCTAGAATTTGGGGTGATTCCTAGTCTTGCTAGCAACGTAGTCATTAGAGTTGCTTTGGTTTGCTCCACAACTATGTTGTCTAAGAGTTTCTTTGTGAGAAGCTCTCTTAGCATAAGATCAGCCTCTAAGGATCTCTCCCACTCAACATTTGGTCATGTCATGGCTCTATTGGTGAGAGTTAAGATACATTGAACCTCTCATGCATTTCTATGTCTTGTCTCAGCTTTTGAGCTCGTTGCTCTCCATTGTAGGTAGCCATGCTTTGCAATGCTTTCCTTTCCAACCTTCTCTCCTCCTCTAGATTGGCTAAGATGTCCTTGATTGGTCTATTGTGAGATGCTCCATTTTGGTTTGCAAGTCATACTGGGTCATCAGTTGTTGGATGTCAACTTGAAATTCTCGAAGGAAAACTCATCATTTTTCGGGTTGCTGCTGATTACTGACATATGGTTGACTTCTTGAGAAACTAGGGAGTTGATCAGATTGATTAAGTTTGGAAGAGCTGCATCCCTAATAGTGCTTGTTATTGTTGTTCCTTAAATGTCTTGACAATTCAAGTCTCTCAGTATTCGGTGATTGGGGTACTTGGCCGTTGTTCAATGTCCAGTGTCTCCTCCTATTAGTGGGTTCGTTCAGCTTATTGGGTGAGTTCCTTATTATTCAAAGCAATCCTCAATGTCATGGGCACTGAGATGCTAGTGGTGTGCTCCTCAAGGTGCACTGTGCAAAATCAAGCTTTCAACTTTTTTGTGCACGGGAAATGTTTAATTGACGCAGTGTGCGAATCCAAAGAAAACAATATAGTGCAACATATACATTTCCCAATTCTTTCGTGCGTTTAACAACCACTCTAGCTGGTTTGTTCTAGTCTTTATAGCATCCTAGACATGTGATTTGAGGGATAGTAGGTTTGGTCGATTGGTCGGGGTCTCTATAGGAACAAGGGGCTGAGGGTTAGCGCTATGGTGATTTTTTGAACCGTCGATGTTCTGTTCCCCATTTGATTTGCAAGTTTTTCCATATGTTGTCCAATTCTGGGCTGTCCGCCGATTTTGACTATCCTTGTCCAATTCAGGCTATTCAATTCTGGTTGTTTGATTCAGGACTGTTCAATTTTGGGCTATTGGATTTTGGGCTGTTTGATTTTGGCTATCGAATTTCGAGCTGTCTGATTTTGGGAATCAGACTGCTGTCCGAACATGATGAGAAAAGTTCTAGAATGATGAAAATCTCATCGAATCTCATATGCACCTAGATTAATCTTCCAAATATGATCATGGAAGGAAATTAACGAATACAAAGGCACAGTGAGAGCTTACCTACGGGGCTCGAAAGCATGGTGATGAGAAGATTGTCAAGCATGCAATGGTTTCCAGCCATGTAGCTCTCTCTCTTTGTCAAGCTCTCTTTCTCAACTCATAAATGAAAAATGAGCTCTTTCTTTGCCCTCTTGGCTTCTCAAACCCTTTCTCTCTTGCCTTGTTACTTCCCCCTTCTCTCTCTTTGCTATTTTAATGCCTTGAAGCTCTCTTTTCCCTGTTTTTTTCCATGTTTTGGGCCTACTATTACAGTAGAACCTTGTTGTATATTTCTCTTTTTTTTTGTGATTTTTTTCCTTACCTAAATGCATTCGAATCACAAGCAACAACTTACATTACTCCAATATACTTCCCTAAATCCAAAAAACTAGAAAAACTTACTTTCAAAGGAGATGGGATATCTCTTCAATTCCCTCACTTCCTACCTATCTCAAGCACGGGTTCAGAAAAAACACTACTTCAATGCTCAATTTCGAGCGTGCAAGCACTTAAAGCTTGAATCTATTGGTCCAGCAACGAAACCAAAATGTGGGTGCTTTCACTCGACTGCTAAGACCCACAACCCTCTTATTGCTCAAGCATTTCAAGTTGAATGCTAATGGCTACCTCTCACATAGCCCTACACACTCTCAAGCCTACTATTGTACCTCTTCTTCTATTTCCTTCCTATTTGCATTGTGTCTTCACCCATGCCTGTCTACATTTACAAATTGCACAGGAGGGAGCCTAGTGCTCTTTTATAAGGATCTAGAGTGCGGTTTTATATTTAAAATGTACATTGTCTCTTTTGCGCTTGCCTTGAACCTTTAAGGTTGTCCTTACGCTTTTGGCCTTTTTTCCTCCTATTTCTTCGACTAGACCACCTTTTTTTGCTTTTCCTTCCATCTTTTGAATTTTCTTTTTTCTTTCTTTGCACTGGGGTTAACACCACCTTTGCACATCTCTTTTGAGGCCAAAATCTTCAATGAATCCTCTAAAAGATATTGGAAAATGGGATCATCAAGATTAAGTAGACATCAAGTGTTGTAGCTAGAATAGCAACATAAAGCTTTGCGGGTAGAGGGATTTGAAGGTAGATCTTTATTAAATATGAGCAATAAGCTTTGATGGCAGAGGCACTTGAAGGTGAATCATTTTTGTAATGCACATCATTCATGATCTTTACTAACAACATCACAAAAGAAGGCATAATCTATGAGTTGTGGATTGGAGAACAATTTGTGGCCCATAATAGAGCTTAAGCTTTCTCTTAATTATTTCCAGATCATCAACATACATGGTGTATATAGCAAAGAGGCATGTCAGAATTCCTTTGTTGAAGTTGGGGGAGGAAAATGCTAGATGCTTATAACACTTAGAGAGACATGTTAGAATTTCTTTGTTGACGTTTTAAGATCTTCTTCTTGAAGACAATGACAAGATCTTCTTTAGTCAATCTGTGAACATCCTGATCTTTCACACAATTTATGATGCCACCTTTCATTTGCAATGGCATTTTCACTTGTTTTTTTAGTTGCAGTATTGTTTTTGGTAGAATCTACAAATAATCACTTCTTTCTCTTTGCTTTCACCTGGAGCATCCATACTCCTAGTGTCTATGGTAGTCAGTGAATTTGAGTGTAAGGCATAGGATATGCCTTTGATCATGTTGATGTGCCAATAGTTGGAGAAGGTGTTTGAGGCATCCAAAATTGTAGGTGTAGGATGTGACAATAGATGTGAAAGCTTGAGAGGCCTTGGCAAGAACATCGAATTCCCTTGTGATTGATAGCCATTTCTCATGTATTCTAATGTTGTAGCAACCTTTGAGAACTCTGGCCTTTTGTAGGGATTGGTAGCCAAGCACTAATGAACTTGCTCTCCCTATTACATGGCCACAAAAGAGTTAGAGACAAAAGCACAAGCAGAAACAAAGAGCCTCTGACGAAGAGCCACAAAGGATGTCGAGTCCACCTCAACCTGAGATCCCACAGGAGGAACCTGCCGATGCCGAGCTACCTGAACACATAATTGCAGCAAGGAGAAGGAGGCAAGAGTTAGCAGAGGAGGCCCAACACCGAGCGCGCATACTCCCACAACAACTTCCTGAGGAGCCCATGCCACTGAGAAATGATACACATCCTATAGATTGGCCCCAGGAGTTGGTCATATGGTGCTAGAGAGAGCTACATAAGAGGCCATTCGAGCTTTCATTCACTTTTCCACGCTCCCCGGACCGGGCCCTGCCTTTAGAAGCCATAGCCAAGATCAAAGATTTGGCTAACGAACTCGCAAAACAGATGGATGGAAGAGAGAAGCATGATAATGACCAGGTGGAGACAAGAGCCACGAGAATACTGGGTAGACAAGGTCGGTCTGGTGCCCAAATCCGTCCAAGGCTACGAGGCACAGCTGAAATGGTGGAGGAGGATTTGGGACACCAATTTTGATGCTTGGACCGCATTTTGTAGCTCCTTCCCCGAAGAGCGTAATGATCCCATCTACATGCCCTACCCCCGTAGGCATGGAGTGGATTACAACAGAGATTTACATGAGGATTTTGACTTCTCGAGAATCTATAATGTAAATGCTAGAAGCCTGGAGGAGTGCCTAGTATTTAGGGTAGAAGATATACTTCCCTCCATAAATCATTTCCTTGTGGATTTCTCTTCCTGCCCTGATCCATCATTCTTAACCACTTGTAATTACCTCCAACTTCTGAAATTCCTGCTACTCCAGAAACCTGCAGCAGAGGAAGCCCATCTCCCTCCACTCTTTTTTTATCTTAACCTAGGAATAGATAGTAGAGCCATGACGAGGTTGATGATCCGCGCTACTCTCCTACCAGCCTTCTGCTTAGAGCTATTAGAAAATATGAGTGACACCCGTTTTGCAAGGTGTAATCACCCCTTTTTGTCCACGACTCCTCTAAGAGCTAGAGCCGATATTAAGGAATACCTACAAAGTCACGCATTTTTATCACAATGCCTGTGACCGCCCCATGACTAAATAGGTGCCCCATACCTTGCCCAATGTACTCCCTCTCATTCACCCACAAAAAAAAACCAAAAAAAAAAAAAGGAAAAGAAAAGAAAAGAAAGGAAAAGAAAAGGAAAGAAAAGAAAGTGCTTGCAGCCTTCATTCACTATTATGGTGCACCATACTCATTGCATCTAGAGTCCTCTCTAGCCCCTCCCCCACTTCACACTTAGGGCACATCAAGGGCAGGACCTTCAGACCTATCACCCTAAGTTTTGCACCGCACCTCAGAAGCCACACAAACTGGGTCCTCAAGTGTGGGACATTACCAAGGGCTTGCCCAAGGTTAGACCCATCTCCCAGTTCCACTGGCACGGGCACCATGCACTACACAGTGAGACAGACACACCCCCTAGGAAGTGCACCACTTTTCTTGCAGGTTATGTTCATGTTTCAAGAACGGGCTGGTTGGCTGAAGGCGATCATCTACTACATCCTCCAATGATAAGGAATTTTTCCAGAAGTTGGACATGACCCCATTACTGCAACTTCAGGAGCTTCGCTGCGAAGGTTTCAATGGCTCAACAGATTTCATGTTGACAATCATCCGCCTACTAATGGTGGCTGCCATGATTGAACCAAATCAAGCCGAAGGAAAACCCCGTGATGGGCTGCCATTGGCGTAGATCTTGGAACCTCACCGTTCGATGATCCATGCCCACTGCCTCAAGATCTACGGATCGCTTATTAGCATCACAAGCCTAAAGACTTTCAACTCAAAACTGAAGATCCTCTACTCCCAGACAAGGGTTTTCAGCCCAGGCCACGGCTTTTCAAGGCAAACAGTGTTCGGGGGGTTTCTCCAAAATAAATCCCTCCAATACCATCCTCCTAAGGGACTGCTTATTGTTTCAAGCGTTTCGGATACTCAAAAGACGACCGGCTCCATAGGGGCGCCAGAACAGTGAGAAAGATACCGAGAATCATCAGGAAGACTAAAGCACGTTGGAATCTCTCCTGGTCATCGTCATCAAACTCCATCACCTCTCATTCACAAGCCTTAGTGTCCTCTACCCACCAGTTACACCTAGCAATAGCATCATCTATCCCACTACTTCCCACCACAGTGCCATGGGACTGGCACTCGTCTAGGAGGGGGGTAATGTTAACCCCAACACGAAGAAAGCAAAAGAAAGCCAAAAAGATGCAGGGCAAAGGCAGAAAAAGAAAAGGTAGCCCGACTGAAGAAAGAAGAGGAAAAAAGACCAAAAGTGCAAGGGCAACCTTAAAAGTCCAAGGTAAATGCAGAAGGGGAAAGGCGCATTTTAAAATAAAAAGACGCATCCTGAAATGTTGTAAAAGAGCGCCGGGCTCTCACCTGTGCAATTTGTAAATGTAGACAAGCGGTGGAAAGGAAGCTAGGAGGATAGACGGACAATGAGAAAAGGGGCCTAGGCTAATGGCCGGCCATGTAAAAAAGGGGGATGACCACCCATGGAAATTAGGGCATGTATATAAAGTTAAAAAGTGAATGAGAAGCTCATTCTCGTGTGTGGCAGAAAGCTTCTTCTTCTTCTTCTCTTATTTCTTTCCTTCTTGCTTGTGCTTGAGAGAGGGATTGAGAGAGAGTGTGAGGGAGTGATTGTGTGAGAATGAGGGTTCTTGGAGAAGAAGCTCTCCATCTTCTCTCTTCATCTTCTCCTCCTCTCTTCTCTTGTCTTGTCTTGCGCGTGGCTATGGAGGATGAAGCTCATGGGAGAGGGATTGAGGTTGCTTGATCTTGCCTCAAGGATCGTGGAGCTGCCGGTGTGCAAGAGAGAGGAGGGTACTCGATCGAGCATCAAGGTAAGCTCACTACACCCGTACGGTAGCCCCGGCTATGTGAGAGGTAGCCATGACTGCTTGGTTCGAAACACTTGAGCAATAAGTGGTCCGTAGGTCTCGGGGTAGAGCTTGAAGCTCCCCTACAACTAGTATTGGAACTTCCAAGACACAATTTGGAATCGAAGGGTAGTTGGTAGTTTGTCAGAGCCTAAAAAGTTTATGACCAGAGCCCCCTGGTATCCTCACCTCCTCTTGTTGAGACTAGAATTCCTTACAACAAGACCTTTTGCATCATGATTGGTCTAAACTCACTAACACAAAATAAAAAAAGAAAGAAAAGCCCCTTGGAGTAGGTTTTATTCATGCTGGCATTGGGGAGGTATAGCGCCATCAAGAACACTACCTCAGTTGTGGCATTCTGTGCTCATACTAGAATACTGCCTTAGTCAACGATATGTAGTCAGTCATCCATCTTTTAGCCTGATGATTTTAGGAAAGATAAGTACCTAACTTACAATCACAAACATCTTATTTTGAATGCATTGTCTATAAACTTTTTAACAAGTTTATTTCTAAGAAAAATATTTTCTTTCCAAAAATAATAACATCAAGGCAATTAAATTAGCATTAGTGGCAATACCCTCCAATAGTATTCTTGGATTTCCCCTTTCCCAGTATCTAGTTGGCTTGAATCTAAACAAGAATTTATTGAGGATAACCCCTTTGGAGTTTCGTGGGTCCTTGTCCACAATAAAAGAAAATCTTGGTTAGTTTAATTACGAACGGTATCCCTTGGCAATTTCATCTCAAGGTCTCTTATATAAAGGGGATTAGCATACGTGACTACTCATCAAAGGTTTCATTTGATCAACACAAATAATGTTCATCTTGTACAGACCCAAGTTATCCCTTGGAATTTGTGGTTAGAAATTCTTTTAAAAAGATTATATGCAAGAATTGAATAAAATATTATTTCACGAATGCAACTTTTATTGCCTGTTCATGGGATGAAGGCATGTTAGCTGTTTTTATTTTAAAAAATAGTACTTGAAGATCAATGATGATTGCTTGCCTGATGGTATTCGTACCTTCATTTTTGTCCTCATACTCGCCATTCCGTTTGTAGTAATTGTATCCGGAGCTTTATTAGCAGCTCCTACTTCCGCAACCTTCGTAACTTTCTTTTTCGAGGCCATGGTCTTTAATTGCAAGTATTGAAAAGGGGATTTTGGCGAAGGATCTTGGGGGTATTTAGATTGACAGAAATTTGATTGATGGGGAAAGGCGATCACCAAGAATTTAGGAAAATTGAGAAGAGTCTTGATTCCATAGAGAAATAGGATAGAGGGGATGGGGGATTCGAATTCAAGAGCTCGCAGAGTATCCTCCTTGTCTTAATGATGAGGGTTCCCATCCTCACGCTTCTCTTCCCCACTTCCTCTCGCTCTATACTCTTGAGAAGGGCCTCTCCTCTCTATTTGGACTGCATCAACGGCTTCTCATACCTCATATTTATAGCTAAATTGAAGGAGAAGGGTTGTAGCCAAGAAGAAGAGCTCTTTATGGAGGGTATCTTGGAAAATCAGCAATCTAGAAGCTTTCAAGATGCAATTTGATGCTATCGATTTGATCTTTGAGGCCCAGAGAGGCTATGAGAGATACCGTGGCTGATTTGCATGGCTCTTGAATGATCTTGCTTCAATCCAAGCCTCTTGTCAAACTGAGAAGAGGGGGAGATTACTGGAGTTAACGATTGAATTACTGAAGGTGAATTCAAGCTATTTGATTTAGAATCAGAGATGCCCAAATTGGGGGGTTCATGGCGTCGTTTTTTCCATAAAAAGGGGGGGCGGCCTATTCATGACGTATTCTTCTCCTTCTTTATTCATAATCTTTTAAAGCTTAAAGCTTTGTGATTTATTTGACTTGTCAAGTTAAAAATGTATTTGGTCAAATTCGACTTATGGCTCACAACTCTCGTTCATGCAGTAACTTCCGTGATGGATGGCTACAACCCTTGTCAATCCAGAAAAATATCGGGTTAGGAACCTTGGACCATTTTGCTCGAGATTTGCTCCATTTAATGATTTAGAGTTTTTCAAGTCCATTTTGCGAGAAGTCGGGAAGATTTGAAATTAAAATCGGGATATCACATCCCATGCCCTACAAGTTGTTAGGTGGTGTGAAGTATTTCCTTATCTTCATTGATGATAACTATATGCATAAGATTTGGGCATATCCTATTAAGTGGAAATTAAATGTCTTGGCTACATTTCAATATTGGCTTACTTTGGTTGAGAACCAATATGGGTATAGACTAAAATGCCTAAGGTCAAATAATGGGGGTTAGTATGTCTCTAAAGACTTTGAGTAGTTTTATGACGAGAGGGGTATATATGCATAAGATACGGGTATATCCCATTAAGTGGAAATCGAAAGTATTGGCTACATTTCAATATTAGCTTGCTTTGGTTGAGAAGTAATCTTGATATAGATTGAGATACCTAAGGTCTGATAATGGGGGTCAGTATGTCTCTAAAGCCTTTGAGTAGTTTTGTGATGAGAGGGGTACTAAGCATCAATTAAATGCCATGTACACCGCACCTCAGAATGCTCTGGCTAAGCACGCATGAATAGGACAATTCAAGAGCAAGTTCATAGTTTGCTTAGCCAAGTAAGCTTACCACAACATTTTTGGGTTGAGACACTTACCATTGTCGTACACTTGATAAGTTGGTCTCCATGTACTGCTCAAGATTATCAAGTTGCAAAGGAGTTATGGTCTAGAAAACCTCTCTCATATGCTTATTTGTGTGTCTTTGATTGCAAGGATTTCTGCCATATACCCAATGACAAGCACAATAAGTTGGATCCTAAGTGTAGAAAAGGTATCTTTCTTGGTTATGGAGATGCAAGTGAGATGGGCTATCGCCTATGGGATCCACAGGATTAGAAGGTTATCTATAGCCATGATATTGTTTTCCATGAGGAGAAAATGCATATGCAGCCTAAACATATCATTGAGGTACACAAGGTGCTATTTCAAGAGGAGCCTGCTACTATTAAACAGTTGGGTAGATAGCCTGTAGAGCAACAAGCGGTTGATGCTCTAGTGGCCTAGGTCCCTAATGCTCCATAGGATGTCTAGGCCCCCCAACATGTTTTGAGGTTGGTCTACTATAGATAGACAACAATGTGTGCAATTTGAGCCCTATATGGATTATGTTATGGTGACTAGTCATGGTGAGCCTCTTACTTATGATGAAGCCATGTGTAGAGGTGATAGTCATTCTTGGAAGAAGGCCATGCAGTTAGAGTATGTCTCACCATAGAAAAATCATACGTAGGATTTGGTTTCTTTGCCTAGTGAAAAGTGTGATTCTTTGCCATGCAAATAGGTGTACAAGTTGAAAAGTACCCATGGATACCCCAAGCCGGTATACAAGGCCAAATCGGTTACTAAGGGTTTCAAGTAGGAGGATGGTGTGGACTTTGATGAAGTCTTTTCTCCCATTGTGAAGATGCCTACCCTATGTTTGGTATTGGCTTTGGTTGCTCAACTTGACTTGGATCTTTATCAGATGGATGTCATGATGCCTTTTCTTTGTGGGAATTTACATGGAGTAACCTAAGGACTTTGCAAAACCTGGCAAGGACCACCTAGTGTATAGATTGAGAAAGAGCCTTTATGGCCTTAAGCAAGCACCTAGAAAATGGTACCACAAGTTTGATGCTTTTATGCATTTACAAGGATAGTCCCAGAGTGATATAGATCTGTGTTTATATAAGAAGAAGGCTCATGATGGCAGCCTTATAACTTTGATCCTCTATGTGGATGATATGTTGACTGTTGGGAGTGCTCATAATGAGATGGATACCTTGAAAGGTTAGCTCAAGAAGAGCTTTGAGATGAAGGATATGGTACAAGTCTCACATATTCTTGGGATGCATACTACACATAATCGCTCTAAGGGGCTCCTTTACTTGCCACACAGAAGGAGTACATCTAGAAGGTCCTTGAGCGGTTTCATTTGTAGGATGTTAATCCTATTGGTTGTCCTTTACCTTCTCATGTGAAGGTTAGTCAGGTTGATTGTCCACAAATTCTGATGTGCAGAAGGCAAAGATGGTCGATATCCCTTATGCATCCATAGTGGGCAATTTGATGTATGCCATGATAGCTACTTGCCCTAGCATAGTATTTGCAATGGGAGTCATGGCATGCTATATGGCTACATCTAGTGACAACATTGGGATGCCATCAAGGATATCATGAGGTACCTAAAGAGGGAACAATAGCTATGTGCATCTGTTACGGTGGCCATGATACAGGATTCATGGGATACATTGACTCTCATTATATAGGACATGTAGACAGTAGAAAGTCCATCTCTAACTATGTCTTCACCTTTGCTAAAGGTGTTGTTTTTTGGATGTCTAGGGTGCATAAATGTAGGCCCTATCTACTACCGAGGTAGAGTATATTACAGCCACTCATGCTTGCAAGGAGACTCTCTGGTTAGGTTTTCTGGTCGTAGCCACCTCAATATTATTAATGAGGTCCCTACACTCCATTTGAATTCTATGAGTGGTATTTACTTGGCCAAGAATCTAGTATTCCATGCAAAGATGAAGCACATTGAGGTGCCTTACTACTTTAATGAAGAGGTCATAAAGGACAAGTCCATTGAGCTATTAAGAGCTCAACTGGCCAAAATCTTGCAAATTTTCTCACTAAAAGTCTCTTAATGGAGCATTTTGTCTTTCTTAGGATGTTGATGGGCATTGGATGAGATGACATCTTTTCTCATCCTATTGTACTTTGTCACTTTTTTCTTATTCTCTCCTCACTAGGGACACATTCGCCTTTAAGTAGGAGGTTATTGGGGGGTAAAGGCGCCTACGTCTAGCTACTCGTATATTAGTTATATTGATAATATCCGCACTATGTACTAGTTACCCACACATATGTATATTGCAAGCTGTGGGCGCCCATCCCTATCACTTCATTCTTTATGCTTTTAGTGACATTTGAATAAAGGGAAGGCCAGTCACACATTGTAACTATTGGAGTTCCCACATTCTCTCTCTCTCTCTCTCTCTCTCTCTCTCTCTCTCTCCATAGCTCTTGCTTCCGCTCCATGCTTCCACTTCAAGGATTAATCCCTTCAAATCAATCTGCATAGGCTTGATATCGGTTTCTTGTCTTTCTTGGGAGGTCATTGTTGTCATGGCATCTAGACTTAAAGAATTTCCATGGCCTTCTCTTGCATCTCTCAAATAGCCAATTATCACATTCTATTGCTTGAGAAATGGAGTCCGTTAATGTATGAATCTTTAGTGCTATCAATAAAAGATATTTCACCTCATCATTCAATGCCAACAAAATTAACCAATAAAATAATCCACATGGCAAGTGAAATCCCAAGTGACTTGTTGGAATTTAAATGCATAAGCTGATGGTGATCTAGATCATGAACATAGAATTTTTATTTTGGTCTTGACAACTTTAGCTTTATCGACATCTCTGAAGATAACTAAGAATTCTCAAACATAAGTTTTCAAATCATAAAGTAGAGGAGATTCCTTCTCAAGTAAGGGTGTGAACCAAGAGAGTGTTGCATCTCATAGGGATGTGTCAATAAGCCCCACTTGACAAACATCATCTGGATAGCGCTTAGGTTGCATGTGCATGAGAAAATGTACATGCTACAAAAACCTCTAAACTTTGATCATGTTACATCAGACTTTTTAGGTAGGCTAACCTTTGGCTCCTTCCTATAACTAGAGAGCCACTACAAGATATTGAAATATCTTCTTAATGTAGGGTTTCCTCTTAAAGTTCTTGTGTCTTGGATGGCTTATGCCGAAGCATGAGGTTTCTCCACTTATAATCATGTATTACTCTCACAAAGTCCTTGAATTTGTTCTTGAATATTTTGTAAAGTGGTGATGACAATTTCCATCACGATATCCATCACAACTAGCCAAGATCAAGTATGGAGTCTTGCCGAATTGTAATGAAGGTGACAAGAACTTAAGGATTGTTCTCGCACAACTTATAAGAGAATAACTTGAAGTAGAAGAAGAAGAATTTATTTTTTCATTACAAAAGGATGAAATACAATAACATACTTCTTGATACAAGGTAAGACATCGATACAAGACTAGATCAAAGATAAGACAAGACAAGAACTAGAGATACATGGTTGTAGCCTCACAATTAGTGTTAGCAAGACTGAAGGGCTTGTAGCCCAAGGCCCCTACTTATACTAGAGTTAAGGAGTTGAGGGGAAGCTTCTAGATGATGACATCATTAATGACATAAGTATCACTAATAGCGATAACATAAGCAATATTGATGTAATCATTATTTTAGAATCTTCTTAGAATCCTCTAGAAATTTCTCAAATCTTCTATAGAAAATACGAGGTTTCTTGGTCCATGACAAGTTCAATCCAAGGAGTTATAGTTTTATTCGATTGAGTGATATAAGATTCCATAGATATAGATATAGTTGCTATGGATATGTTGGCAATGGTTTCCAAAAGGCATTGCACATACATAATTACATGTGAGAGTCAAATGTAAACATGTTCAGAGAAGTCACAAAATTCCTTATGGATTGTTGTCAGCATGCATGTGATGATGGAGACACTTCATCTATTGACAATGATAAAGCTTTTCTTATTAGGCATGTTCAATAAATTTAGAGAGTATAATAGTAATAATATAATCACTATACTCAAAGAGTAGTGATCTTTGAAGCGGAACATGGTTTGTAGAAGTCCTATTGTTGCAATAATATTTTCAAAAATGACATTTACAATAAGGGTCCTTATATATTTTATACTATTTGGCCATTCTTGTTTTTCTTTTATATTTGCATTGTAAACTTTGTTATGCTAAGTTATATATTTGCTTGTAGTCTTTTACAAGTGGATTCAATATGTATAAACAATACTCAATGAATATATTGGGAGGAGCAAAAAAGAAACCAAGAAGATTTTGGTTAAGTAGTAGAGTGTGTGCATATATGTATCTCATGTATTTAATATAGCATATTATGAGAGAGAGAGAGAGAGAGAGAGAGAGAGAGAGAGAGAGAGAGAGAGAGAGAGAGAGAGAGAGAGAGAGAGAGAGAGAGAGAGAGAGAGAGAGAGAGAGAGAGAGAGAGAGAGAGAGAGAGAGAGAGTGTGTGTGTGTGTGTATGTGTTTATGCATGTGCATATGTATCTATGTGTTTCCTTGTCCTAGGGACCAAAGTGTGTGCAATTGTGTCTGTGTAGCTCTATGTGCGTGGGTGGGGGGGTTGCACTCATGTGTGTGGACTCATCTACATGCAAAATTGCATAGCCTAAGTGGTGAAATCCTCATCTCCTTATGAACATACCAAGATTTGTACCTCATGGGATACATCTTGTGTGAAATACATCATAAAAAATGAGTAAAAGAGTTGCAAGGTTATTAAAGCATTCTAAGAGGAGACATTGGTACTTGTGTGTCTAGGCAAAAGGTATGTGAATATAAAACAACTATTCCAATGTCTATTCATTTTGCATGTTAGTACACCATAAAGTTCTTTCACAGAAACATTATCTTAGTTATATTTCACATCCTACACTTAACTATGGACATAAAATGTAATTAAACATTTTATATTGTAAACATGTAATAATGAATTAAAAATCTATTTCGAACGTGAATCATTTTGTTTTATTTGTATGTTGTGCTTTTGTATTTCTTCTTAATCATCATGATTTTCATGCATCGCATGGTGTGGAACCAAAGCAACATGTGTTGAATGAGTAATTGGTCCTGACACAACAATCTTGTTTTTGAACTTCTTAAACCCTTTTCAAGAGGGTTTAGACTTATGTGTAATAATAATTTTAATTACTAGATATGTTGATTGCAAAAATTACCGATTCACATAAAACACAATTATGTAACAATAAGGAATTGATAGTGAAAATGGAAGAAAAAAATCATATGCACAACTATGTAACCATAAGGAATTCATAGTGAAAATGGAAATAAGAATCATATGATAGTTTGAGCACCGATTCACATAAAACACAATTATGTAACAATAAGGAATTGATAGTGAAAATGGAAGAAAAAAATCATATGCACAACTATGTAACCATAAGGAATTCATAGTGAAAATGGAAATAAGAATCATATGATAGTTTGAGCCTCTTACCACAAGTAGCCCCAAGTGTAATTGTGTGCTTTTTGTTCATGTATGCATGAGGGTACACAAGGCATCTCCTAGGGTGCACATGCAATGTACTAGAGTGATTGCCATGTATACATGCATGCACCATGAAATAAATTTTGCTTTATCATGTGCAAAACATTGGAAGAATTTTAACATGTTCAGGGTGGGCAAGGTTTGTACGTTAGCACTTTCATAAATCATAAATGGCATAAAGTGAAGCTCAAGCAATACATTCTATAGCGAATTTGGGGCCCTAGAGGCGGCCATCTCAAGTGTTAGGATTTGTACCTTAATAAGCTAAGGAAACTTTTCGAGAATCAATGGACACTTAACTTCTATTATATATTTGCACTTGTTTGTGTCTTAAGTGTAGAATGTTGAAATGGATGTAATATGCTACTTTTTGAAGCTATTTGAGTAGTGATAGAGTGCATAGTTAGATGAATTTAAACAATTGAGTGAACTTCTCAAAAAGCATTGTCCTTGTTCTTGGGTGAAGGATTGTCTTTCTTGAACTCTTTCCAAGCTAAAAGGTGAATCCATTAAAACGGTAAAGAAAGAAAAGATAAAGGAAGCTTGTGAAACAATCCTTTTGAGCATGTAAAATGGTTTGAAGTCCTGCATTTAGAATAAAGGGGGTATGAATTGGGGTTAAAGGAAAGCACAAACCGATATCTTCTCTCAATACATTTGTTTTCTTTTGTCTTCTCACTTCCTAGATAAAGCTTTGCAATTCATGTGCATAAGGCATCAGATCTCATTTGCACAAGAGCTTGCTCACATATTTATTGCCTCCAAACTCTCATCTTCTGACAGGAGACACTCCATGCTTCTGAGTGTTCTGCATTAGAGGTTCATCTTCTTCTCCATGCTCTTGGCACCTACTTGTTATTATTTCCTTTAAGTGTGCACGTGGAAGTTGCACGTGTGTGCACGGGCACACACACCCCCCGCCCTTTCATCACACAAACATAGTGTTTGGTGACCATGAGGCCCCAACACCAACAACAACAACAACAACAACAACAACAACAACAACCATACCCTAATCCTAGACCGCGTATGCCAACAAGTGTGTTGCTTCTGATGGTAGTGAGCTTGCTAACCCTACTGCTGTCAATCCCCGTGCTGGTGGTGGGGATATGGCTAGCCGCGAGGTACCATGCAGTATGTGTGAGCTTCTTGGCGGTGCCATTGATTGTGGTGGGGGCAGTGATGCTGGTGGTGTCACTCATAGGGCTAGGGGGGGCAATGGGGAGGAGGGCACTAATGCTATGGGTGTATGTGGTGATGCTGACTCTGCTGATCCTCCTCCTCTTGGCCTTCACCATATTTGCATTTGTGGTGTCGAGGGGGAGCAAGGGGCACCACGTGGCAGGGGCGAGGTTCAAGGAGTACCGGCTGGAGGACTACTCGTGGTGGATGCAGCACCGCGTGAACAAGCACCAGCGCTGGGAGAGGGTGAAGCGCTGCCTCCGACACGACGGCGTGTGCGCCCGCATGGACGACAGATACCCCACCCCCGACCTCCTCTACCACTCCAAGCTCTCTTACGTCGAGGTCATCAATCTCTTCTTTTCTATTTGAATTTTTTTTATTTTAAAAAACATTTAATTAAAATCTTCTTATAATTATAATAAGCCCATTATATGCACACACACACACACACTCTCTCTCTCTCTCTCTTTATTTATTAATTTATTCATTCATTCATTTGCGCTTCAATGGCTTTTTTCTCTCTCTCTCTCTTTATTTATTTATTTATTTATTCATTCATTTGTGCTTCAATGGCTTTTTGGAGTTATTTCTTTAAGTGGTTCTTTTTGAATTGTTTCTTACCACCACTTGTTTCCAATTTATTTGATTTCTCAAGCAACTACCCCAAGTACCCATTTCTACCAACAAATGCGCCTACTTGTTGTGCTTTCTCAAATTTTAAGTGCTTCTAAACGCCACACCTACCTAAACAGCTCAATCAAAACATTAATCCATTCTATTCACTAATTGTTGTGCATCTTTTTATTATTAACAATTCTCTCGCTTGCTTGTTTTAGGCTCTCTTTTTTTTTTTGAAAATGTGAGCTAGACATGTATACTAACAAAAATATAGGACATTAATCTGACCACAATTGTGGAGCAAAATTAACTCCCAACAAGCAATTCAAAATTCTAAAGGCAAAAAGGACCTTCCCTTTCATCATTCCAGGCCTAGCATTGATCAATTCGTTTGAACATAATCACAAAGCTCATTATCAAAATTAGGGCTACATTATGTATTAGCATAAATGTAATCACAATATTTATGACTATAGTTAGGCCTTTCATGATCAATTGAAAGCAAGTTTATAAACCTGGAGATAAGAAATTTCAAGGTGAAAACCAAAGCTCTGCAAAACTTCTAATATTATTGACATGCTTTGCACCTCTGTTTTTGTTCATGGTGTAGTCTGGATGCTGCAAGCCACCAACTTCATGCTGTTACCACTTTGTGAATGCCACCAATTGGGATAACCCTTTGACACCCAATGCTGATGTGGATTGTAACCGATGGAGCAATGATCCAAACCAATTGTGCTATGATTGCAACTCATGTAAAGCTGCAGTAATACGAAATCTAAAGAAGGATTGGCTCAAAGCTGCCAAGGTGGCATTGGCAGTTCTCGTTGTGCTTGTTTTGTTATACTTCTTGGCATGGATTGCCTTACTTAGAGCTCTTGCCAACAAGCTTCTGCACCCAACTGCCCATAGCCTTACTCCTAGGAGACCATAAAAGTAAGAGGCTTTCATATATTACTTGCTCTATTCTAATCCTCCTACATTTTATGATTCCCAATATTGTCATGGTTTTTACTTGATGTGTTATCTTGCTCGATTGCTCATGAGATTCTTCCACCCCATATGATAAGGCTTGATTCTTTTGTATGCACACCATTCTTTGGTGCATGTTACCATTTCCAACAAATAAATTTATTTTTTCGTGTGTACTATTATTTCTTGCAGTATTTCCATTTACAATTCTTGTGTACTTGTAAACACACTCATTATAATAATAGTCAACAAGCTCATTATCCAATGGGGAGAGAGAGAGAGAGAGAGAGAGAGAGAGAGAGAGAGAGAGAGAGAGAGAGAGAGAGAGAGAGAGAGAGAGAGAGAGAGAGAGAGAGAGAGAGAGAGAGAGAGAGAGAGAGAGAGAGAGAGAGAGAGAGAGAGAGAGAGAGAGAGAGAGAGAGAGAGAGAGAGAGAGAGAGAGAAGCTAGCCACTATCTAATTTTGTATTTCCAAAGTTATCTCAATGATGTGCTAGTTTATTAGGCACATCCTACCAACATATCATTTTATAGTGTATGAATTTTACTTGACTAAGTCAATTACTTTACTGGTGGCTACTCGTTGAAGTTAATACAACTAGTCTTTGAAGAACTATATCCTCTTAGCCTACCACTTGAGTAATTGAACCACTGCTTATGCTTAGAATGCTCGATCTCCCTTCTTAACAATCATTACAACAAATTATAAAGTAAATTTTTATTTATCACTTGAATGTCTTAACCGCCCTTTCTTCTTGAGGTCGAACACTCTTAAACGACTTGTTTGTAGTTCACAATGAGGTAAACTCTTAACGTATTCACCTACGTAAGCTTCATGTTTCTTGAAGTGTACTAGCTTATGTGGGCTTCTTTCTACCAATTTTTAAACCTAGACCAATTTTTGAAGAGAGAAATACACCTAGGAATGTATATTTTTTTGTCATTATCTCATCACACATAGTTATGCACAAGACAATAGGAGTGGAAAAGGACACAAAAATGGGTAAATTAGGAATGATGATTTAGTAGTTCACATCACACTCAAAGCCAAAATTTTAATTGCATTAGATGACAATGGAAAATCACTATAATAATTGAGATAGCATTTGCGAACTGGACTAAGATACACCACAATTGATTTACCATTGACCATTGATGGTCTTGCAAAAAACTAGCCTTGGCCTCAACAACCTTGTCAATCACTAGTATAAGCAATAAACAAGTGAAAGCCACCCTTGATCGAGAGAAAACTTGCTCAATATTATAGCTACTAATCCTAATTCATGCTCAATTGCTATTCTTTTCTATCATATTGGCTTCCCCTCCCTCAACTCCTACATGTGGAGGAATAGCATCATGATTGAGGAATAATTCATGATGAGAAGCTTACAGATGACATGCATTGAGGTTTAAGGGGTTTTCTCACTTCATGGTGATTTGGTAAGCAACCACATTGTTCTATAATAGGTTATGTGGGTGGGTGGGCTCATAGTGATAGTGTAAACTTAGCTTAGTTTACTTCTTGCCATCATTTGGTGATTCCATAAATTATTAGTTACAATATTTATGAATGGCATTTGTGAATGCAAGAGTCTTGAGCTCCAGTCATCTTTGTGATGTCCCTATTTTGTGTATAAACCTCCATTAAGGGTTATAAACCTTAGCTTTATTTGAGAATTTTAAGATTTGTTTAACCTACCTACTCATGAACCCAAAATCCAACCATCAATTTGTGAACCCACTAACAAAAAGATGAAGATGCAGAGGATGATGCTAGAGAAGAAAAGTAGGATGTACCTTTCCTAACAGTGCTAGAAAGGTAACATTTGGTAGTTGCTTGGATGCCCTTCCTTTCAGTAGCACCATCTAGATCTCATGGAATGCACATACTTAGTTAGTTAAGTGGTTTTCAAGTCTAGCTTATAAGCAAAGCACTTGACCATGATCCACTCACATCATCTTGAGGTTCCTATGACTTCTAGGTCTCAATCTCAACATTCAAATGCCCAGTCGAGAAGAGTCGCTTTGCAAACAATAAATCAAGACTGAGAGAAGACTAGCATTGCATAGTAAGACAAGGGGAAGTTGCACATCAATCCCTCTATCGTAGCATAATCTCACTTTGGCACCCAAAAATGATTCTAAGACTCAACACTAGGTAGTCGAATGTTTCCCTCTATTCTTATGTTCCATTGATTAAGCCACATAACTAATTAGGCCCACGTAGCAATAGACTACTCCCATCAGGGGAGATGCTCACCTACTTCTCACTTGTATAGCCAAAACTATTTAATTTCCTAATTCAGTCTTAATACATTGTTGGCACATTTAAAGATAACTTCCTTAGTTATTTCCTTATAGTATTATGTAATTTTAGGACATTAATATAAAAACAAGGGAAGAAAGTCCTTTAAAGAAAATCTTTTATTTGAAATTAATATTCTCGAGCCTTATTCGTGTCCTTACTCCAAACTTACGGCCTTCTAGTGCTCATACTAGACTTGTGGGGACCTCAACCTTCATCCTAGCTCACAATGAGAATTACTAGCTAGAGAGCCACTAATTCCTCCTTGTTGTAGGAGCAAAGCTCCCCCTTTGGATGACCTCTATCAAGCATCAATCAACATGTTAGGAAAAAATGGTTCCTAGTGTGGGAACCCTCACAAAAAACTTAATAGAGATCAATCTTGCCCATCACGTCCATTTGTAGGGACATCTAATTAGTATATCTCAAGGATAGAATATGGAAATCGGTCTAAGCTAAGAAAACCAACCTTCCTAGAGAAAACATTTCTTTGAAGGTAGTAATCAATCCCCCCACCATTTAAGGTGGAGAAAATAAGCATGATTTCAATCACTACAAAACAATTCTTTTTTAAAATTTAGGTTATCTCCTTTGTTTGTACATGAATTTTTATTTGGTAATTTTTGATAATTATTTAAAGAGGCTTAGTTTATCCCACTTTGGCTCATCACTAAGGTAATTCTCAACATGCTTCCAAGGTTTGTCTAGGCCCTCTTTCCAAGATGTAATTAAGGTCTACAATGGGATTTTTCCTTCGCAATGGCACATGGAGTTGTGGCTTTAATCTAGTTATGATTTTAAGAAACCTATTGGTCTAAGGTGACTAATCTCTCACTTAGGCTTGTGTTCTTTGGGTGCAAGGTTAAGGTTTTCCCCTATTCTTGTCGATGGGATTCTATCTCATCCCATCCTAGCTTGGAATCTTGTAGCTTTATAATAAGAATTTGAGTATGCTCGAGAAGGGGTTGCCTTTTCATGGCTAGCTTGTAGACCCATCATTCTTGAGAGGTTTCTAAGTTGACTACATCTAAAGCTACTCAATTTATTAGTTCAATTCTTTGACCATCTTAGAGGGTGTCTCATAATTAAATTTACTTGTTCACATAATTAGTTATTCAAACCATAATCTTACACTATTGTATAGGAGTTATGTAACCTACATAGTCACTAGATTGAATGCTCTTATGCATCATTTCTAAGAAATCAAGTGCACACTATTCTTTCTACAAGATTCATTGGGATGCCACATTTTGAGTTTCTTATGATTCTCTTATGCATCATTTTTCAAAACTCATTGTGTATATCCTTTTATGAGATTAATTGAAGTCTAATTCTGTGACCCTTTCGTGAGAAGAAAGAGGGATGTACTTGGAATGTTTATGATCCCATGTATCATTTTAATTTTCATGAAACATGTACTTGTGTGCATTCCATGCATTATTTCAATCATATGCAAGATCTTTAATCTAGTTTAGTTTTACAAGTCAATGCACAATAGAAACTAGATTTGATTCCTTTGCTATTCTTATGCATTGAGACCATCCTTGTGACGAATGAGCATGACCTAGGTTCATCATAACAAAGAAGAGAATTCAAAAGAGAATTGAGAGTATATTGGGTGATTGAGAGTATAGAGTCATTCATGAGCATCACTCATGAAAGTTAGCCCCTTGTGGAGAGAGAGAGAGAGAGAGAGAGAGAGAGAGAGAGAGAGAGAGAGAGAGAGAGAGAGAGAGAGAGAGAGAGAGAGAGAGAGAGAGAGAGAGAGAGAGAGAGAGAGAGAGAGAGAGAGAGAGAGAGAGAGAGAGAGAGAGAGAGAGAGAGAGAGAGAGAGAGAGAGAGAGAGAGAAGGTTGAAACTATTTAGAGGTTCAAGGAGAGAGAGATGAGACAAAGCACTTGGCATTGCTCAATAATCTGAAGGTTGAAAGGAGCTCCATTCACATTGTAGATGGAGTATCTTGCTCAAAGAGCATACGTGGAGCCATAGTTGCTTGAGTCTTTTGCTCTCCTTATTCTCCTTTCATTCTATGTGTTAGTCTTTACTTCAACAACACATGCATTCTGGAAACATCTTCATCCTTTTATTATGGTAGTGTCTTGACTCGTGTGAGTGTCCCTTACTAGATCAACATCTCCTCTCAATGATTTAACATACGGATAGCATGGGGAAAAAGCATCTATGGCCTCTACATAGGCTTGAATTTCTAGAGATTGGCCAAGATCTTGAAGTCAAGCTTAGTGATTGGCTTCTCGAGTGTAGGTATGAATATTCACTCAAAAGGGGATTATGGATCTCCATGGATGGTTGATAGACCATCCATTGTCTACTCTAAGCATTTCACTCAAGATGGAGAGGAAGAGAACTCTCTTTCTTTTCTATTTGCTTCCTTCATATCCACCTTTTTAGCACTCATAATAGATTCTACAAATCCATTTTTTTAAATTATTTTAAGCTTTTCACATTTCTTCAATCGATGGATTTACATCCTATTTTAGGCTTCTTTAGGCTTTAATTCATTGATCTATTAATTAATATCATTATATTAATTTTCTATATCTCTTTTGGAAACCTAACAACCTAAATTTGGCTTACTTAAGCTTAAATAAGTTTAAATAAATTTCATTTTATTGCTATTCTATATTCATCTAGTCAATAGCTATTATTGCTATTATTTTATAATCATCTAGCCAATAGCTATGCAATTATCTAATATGCTAGCTATGTTTCTTAGATATTTTTCTTGTTATTTTAATATTTAATTAATATGTAAAATGGTAGTCTTCAACTCTTCTTTTTTGCTACTTATTACAAGCTCAATAGTAGTTGTATCAATTTTAAAAATAAATTATGAAAGGTTGATATCAAATGATAGCTCATGGCTCATAACCATGATCATGGGGTAGTTTTAGCATTACTAATTTAGTTATTTTGGTAGTTATCTATTTATTTTGATAATTATTTTGATCAAACTTTCCAAGCTTGAATAAGTGGAGGTTCCATTTGCTACATACATCTATATAAAAGAAGAAGGTAAGGACTCTGCAATCTAATGCATATTGCATGTACCACGGACCGAATTGTCATCCCCATCACACTTACAAAGACATTAAAAAACCAAACCGTAAGGACTTAAATCAAATTTTCCATGAAGTAGAATATATGAAATAAAAAACATCTTATATAATTTTTGTAATTTCATTCTTAGAAAATAAACCAACTATATTTTTAAGGATATGTGCCAATAAAAAGTATAGGTGGTTTATGGTATTTGCTCTTAGAAAAAAGAAACAATGTTAGATTATACAAAGTATTGAAAATTACTTCCTATGTAATAACGTTTCAACATATCCATGGGCTAATCAAGAGAAAAGTAATGTTATATCATATCAAGTTTGGAACATTACCTTCTATTCTAATGAAGGAGACCTAGGAGAGAGGAGGGAGAGAGGAGAAGCCTGCAAAGAGGAGAGAGAAAGAGGGAGAAATACTAGCAGAGAAGAGAGAGAGAGAGAGAGAGAGAGAGATATATATATATATATATAATATATATATATATATATATATATATATATATACAAAAAGAGAGAGAAAGAAAGGGAGAAAGCCATAGAAACTAGGAAAAACATGAGGAGTCAGTTCTTGATAATACTTGGATGCTGTAAACTAGGTCTCTTACCCCTTTTAACCTCTAGTTCTCAAGCATCTCACTCATTATACTCCATGTTGACCCCAAAAGCTTTTGTTCTCAAAGATAAAAAACAACTAGAAGGACTTACCACAGTGGCTAGGGAGTGGGGCTACAGAGTAATGCTCTCTGATTAGCATTAGAAGGAGGAAATTTGATGGATGGGGAGTTCATATTCAAGAAAAAGTGGGGTACAAGGCTATATATAGTTGATATGCATGCATTGGGCATGGGTACAAGGGAATAGAGCCACCGATTCATTTGAAATGAGGACAGAATGTGCCACATGTCAAAATGTAGCTTATGATAAGCACTTTTAGTCCATGTATGAAGCTCTTAGCTGGAATTAATATAGGTACAAAACTATCCTAAAACAAGATGCAATCTGCATGATGTCTGGGGTACAAAATAGAGCATATCCATCTAGTCTTCAGCCCATTGGCCTCTCTTAAATAGAAAAACTCTTCCAAGATAGTGGCTATGTGCCAAGAGGTTTCTTCCAGGGGTAGGCCTTGCTATTTGATGAGGTATTCCTCGATGGATCAAGATCTCTAGTGTTTATCTTGTTGCCCAATGATTGCCTCACGAATATACCGAATGATGCCTTCTTTGTCTATGGGAGGTAACTCTTCCATAGAGTCTACTTAGGTTTTGATGAAGGGCTTTAGCTCGTTGGCATGAAACACATTGTGAATATTGGTGGAGGGGAATTCTAACTAGTAAGCCAAGCCACCAATCCTCTTTAGGATTTGATAGGGGTTGATCTAGGTTTTTTACAAACTGGATTTCTACCACAAAATTTGGCCAAAACCCCTATCAAGAGCCTTACCCATAGCTTAAACCCTATATCTTATCACTTTGGGTTTACTCTTCAAGCACTAGGTATGCTACATTGCCTCTTGGTTATGATAACTCTAGCAAGTGGGGAAACAAGTTCTTAGGAGGGATGTCAATGTAAGGGGTAAGAGGGATGTATTATCTTAGTGAAGGTGAAAATGGATTACACCTAGGGGTTGAGTGAGTACATAGAACTTTTCAAAGGACTAGCCTCCAACTACACGTGGGTTCCACCTGCATCACCAAGATTTGGGATCTATCACCATCATTAGAGGACACCTCACCCTTGTACACAAGTCAATGTTCACACCATGGTGTCATTTGGATCTTACACAAAAGCTTACAAGCATGGACCCCCTTTGTCACATGCTTATATGTATTTATATATATATAAGAAACTAAAGTCAAAGCAGCTTTTGAAAGTCATTTTTTATCATTTCAATACATCCCAAGGGAAATCAAATTTCAAGAATATTCTTATGCATTTCAACTAGTCTACAAAGTTGCAAAATAAACTTTTTTCAGATTCTTCATCGATTTGAAGTTACGAAGGCGCAGACTGCTGGCTACACGCAATTTTCTTCTCTTTCACCCTTATCACATCAACTTTCCATTTTATCCTTCTTGTAAATATATTATAATAATGTGCTTTGAGCACCCACCTCTTGTAATCTAGCTCTCTTTTTCTAGCTTGTCTACCACCACCCTTGGCTTCTTGCATGATGACCAAGGTGAAGACTTGTCCCATCCACTATTCTCCATATTTTCAAAGATGTCATACATCATCTAGGATTATGTTAATCAAGAAGATTAGCTTAATCTAATCCCTCATGAAAGCTATATAAGGTGCCCATGGAGATATAAAGGGGACAATGACAAGCATATGAGATCACTCTAAAACACCCTCATGCTAGTCCATCTCTTTGAGGTAAGCTATGAGTGAGTCTATTTTATTATATAGCATTCCATGAATACATAATTGCAAGCTTTCTCTACCTCTTCTCCTCTCTCTCTCTCTCTCTCTCTCTCTCTCTCTCTCTCTCTAATATTCTAATATGGTGTCTAGATCATATGTACTCTCTTCTAATTCTCCCTCTATATTCATACTTAAACTTATTAAGTAAGACTTGACATATGCTCTATTAGTGGGGAATCTTTATTTTCTCATGTTATACATATGTTCATGGGAGAAATTAGGAGCCATCACCTCTCTTAACCTTCCATCATCTTCATTTCCTTTAAGATGGGCTACAAATTCTCTCTCGTGAAGTTATGTTTTGGGTTTTTTCATTCTCTTTGAGGAAAGGGATGTCCTAGCCTATCCTCCCTTTGGCTAGGTGCCCTTCTTTAGCTCTATTAGTGAGGATTGGAGGTTGGGTGGGTAAGAGCCAACCCAGTCATCTTTTCAACTCTCACTTTTAGTGCCCCCACTAAGGACTTCTCAAGCTACACTCTACAATTTCTATGAAGGAAGAAATATCTAAGGTGTTCTACTCTTGACTACTACTTAGTAATCTATCACAGGATAAGATCAATTAGACTAGTCTTTCCAAGCCCATTTGTTTGAATCCTTACCTATACAGTTTCCTACAATGCAACCTTAGGTCAATAGCTAGGCCACACACATAGGGGAACATGTCTAGAATGAATCTCATGATCCATATGCACAATCATCATCTCAAAAGGAGATAAACCAACAACAATAGTAATAGGTGTAACTAAACAGGCTTCTTTGCATCATATGCAATAGTTCAACAGTGGAGACGTCTTGGGACAACATTCCCATCATCGACATTTTATAATTGATTTTGAGGATTTGCATAACTAAATTACAATCATCTTCAATTCAATATATTGCCTTGTTGTAGTAGGCTTATCTCCAATTCAAGTAGCTTTTGCTATGCTAAAAAAGCATGCAAGTCCTCCTTAACAACTCAATTGTCCAAGCCCTTCAGGAGGAACGACTGGTGGTGGTGGCGGTGGCTGCTCCTGCTCCTGAAAACCCAACTCCTTGAGCTCCACAGTGGAAAGGCCCGTACAACGCAGGTAGTAGAACTGTTGCTCTTTAGTTATTCCTGTACTTGTTGGAAGCTCCCACTCTTGAAGGCCGTATCTTAGCACCTGGGTGCTTAGCTCCAACTTTCTTTTTACCAGTTCCATTGTATCATCGCCCTCAGCTTGCGTCACGTGGAGCACTGTCTTGAGAAAGGCCTGTCGCTGGGTGGCTTCACCTTCTTGAACCTCCCAGTAGAGCTTTTCCACTTGGGCCATCCTTTGCTGGAGATCACTGTATTGCTGCATCAATAGTTTTAGGTTCCTTTCTTCCGCCACCAGGCTCTGCTCCTCATCCTCCAGCCTTTGCCTAAAGCGGCTTTCATTGGTTTGGGCTTCCTTCGTTTTCTCTTCTAGCTGGTCTTGCAGGGCCTTTATCTCTCTCCGTCTGTCAGCTTACTGCCTTGAGACCTCTAGCCTAAGGGCCGTTGACGTCTCCTTTTCTTTCTCTAGTTCCAGCAGGGCCACCTTCTTTTCTTCTTTTGCCTTGTCCAGTTGTGACAGTAACTCGGCCATATATGCGTCATAGTCTGCAGCAGGTATGGGAGTATTGGGCATGGTGGTTGATGCCTCTAGCCTTTGTCATTTGGGGTCTTGCTGTGACTCTGCATCTGCAGCAGCGGGCCTTTTCAATCAAGTTTCAGGGACAATTTCGGCCACCTTGCTCACTAGCATCTGCACCATGGTCATGAGCTGCGCCGCGTCGAGAGGAGGCGTGGGTTGTGTAGCTGTTGCGGTCGTAATTTCAGCTGTTGTTGGCACAAAGGAGGGAGGGAGTGGATGTAGGAGGGACTTGCCCTTGCCTACGACCACCGGTGCTGCTTCCACACTTGCGTTGGCTTTGGCTTTATGGCCAGGGCTTGCGGGTTCGAGTTCTCCACCCCCATGGGTCTCTTCCACCGACCTTTGGGTAGCTTCTGCCAATTCGGCTAGTTCCTTGAGTCGCTGCTCCTCAGCTTCTTCCTCTGCCCTTCTTTTCCTGTCCTCTTCCGCCTTCTTCGACTCCTCTCCTATTCTGGCGAGCTCCTCCTCCTCTTTCCTCCTCCTTTCTTCCTCGGCCCTTCGAGACTCTTTTTTAGCTTTTTTGATGTCAGCTTGTTTTTCCTTACTTAATTTCTCTTTCTTCTCCTTCTGTCTCCTATCACTTTTGCTTTGTTTTGCGGGTTTGGTCGCTAGTGGAGGCGGCACTTCCTGCTCTCCCTTGTCGCTTACTATTCTTTCGCTTGATTCCCCTCCTTCGTGGCAAGCCGAGCTTTGATGCACCGCTTCCTCCTCCATGATGCCCTCATTCTTTATTGCTTCGTCTATGATGGCTGTCAGGATGCCCCTGTATCTGATTGTAGCTACTTTTGACGCAGGTTTCTTCCTTGCGGAGCGCGCTGTTGAGGCAGGGGACTCTCCTTCTGCTGGTGCTTCCGCCGGAGTGAGGAGGGCAGCTGAACTTTGAATGGTCTTCTGTATGAATCCATTCCAGTCTATTTCTTCAGGGGCTCCTGCTGCTATGCTTTCCAACAATGGGACCCCGATCCTGTTCATCAGCGCATTGTAACGTTGGCCCGAGAAGAGGGTATGGATCATTTTTGCTTGTAGTTTCACTGCTGGGTCTAGGATGTCAGCCAAGCTGATTCCATCCACAGTATGCACCCCTTCTTTCTTGACCCCCAGCATGGTGTAAACGTCTCGCCTCGGCCTTCTCTCTTTCTTTGGTACAAGCCCCAGGGCCTTTTCTATGATCGTTGCATTGAGGGGCACTTCGATTCTCCTTTCTTGCTCCCCTGTCCTTACTGTGATGGTGCCACAGTTCCTGCTTTTGTCGAAATTCCTCAGGAAATCCATGCACATGCTGTAATCCACCGCCTGCCCCACCTTCTCCATGTACTTGTGGAGATGGCATCTGTCCACTAAGTCTTTGATCGTGGGCTCCTCCATGATGGCTTCGTTCGGATTCAGTGTGTGCTTGAAAGTGAAGTGAATCCGCGCGTCTCGATGGTGATGCCGAATTTGGTCATTTCCTCTTCTGAGAATGGTAGTTTGCCTCCTTTGTCCTAACCTGCCATGGTGGTGACCTATCAACACACCATGCCAACATTAATGCCTAACAATCGACTTATTTCTAATTAGAACTAAGTTTGAGAGAAAAATATATGGGCCCAAAGTGGGTACACTCGCTTAGAGGCTTGACCATTGCTATTGTTTTATTCTGCAATATTCTTCCATAGAAACTTTCTTAATTATAATAATTTGCTAGCTAGATAACATAACTTTTCATCTTTGCTCTGTTCTTGCTCACCTTGCTCCCCCCTCTGTCAGGAATCTTTCAAAGAATCCTTCCTAGGATTAGCACAGGAAGGGCGAGGTAAGCACTGTTTCGTGTGGGTTGACTTACCTAGCCAATAGCCAATCATAGAAGCTTGGATTGTATTCGAGTTGGGCATGACAATCCAGAGTAGATGGTTGGATGGAGACTTGGGAAATGTAGGTCAAAACGTCGTGGAAGAGATCTCTGGTACTGAGGCGACTGGCAACATGTAATTCCTCTTTGGTGAGGAATTGGTCAATGTAGGGGTGGGCGAGCACATGGTTGTCCAAATGCTGATTACGGGCGATGGCCAAGACCCTAAACGAGATAGGTGCCACGTAAGTGGGGTCATATTCGATAGTTTTGATTGCTCTGCGTTGCTCAGCATTGGTCATTATGCGACAACCTTTTTTCTCCCATTGGATCCTTAGCGTAAACCATTGCTGCAAGAATGTGGAAGGTGAGCTTGCTATCTGCTTGAGCTCTTGCAGCTCTTGTTCAGGAGCAGAAGGCGGAGGCTTACGATAAGAAGTGATAAGTCTTCTAAGTGCAGCCTAATCCTTCGAGATTTCATCATTTTCTATCAGTTCAGCAGCAATTTTGAGAACTTTAGTGGTCATAAGTTCGTATTCCTCCCAAGTGAATGGTAATGCATGAACATCCGAAGCAAGCGTTTCGTCAAGAAGACCTAGGTCTAGCCTCTCGTAACTTCTAGAAAATGTAGTAAAAGTTTCATCTAACATTTTAATGCAGGTTATTAAATCATCCCCAGAAGTTGCGGCAAGGTCCTTAGCCAAAGAGAGGAAAGGTCATATTGCGTATGAAGGTTTAAGACCCTTTGGTGGGGCTGAAGCAACTGGATTGGATAGTTGTGACTTCCTCATCGGTGTCATGGGTTGGGACTTGCAATGGGAAGCACTTTGAGATGCTGCAGGAAGCTCTAGAGGCATGGGGGTTGTACTCGGTTCTGAGTGAGCAATCATAATGGTTTGTAAGTTCTCAGGATTAGGTAGATTTAAGGCATGGGGCATTTGCTTTGGTTGATAGATGAGCTGAGGCTTGCTAGCCACCGCTGGCCCTAGCCTGCTAACTGTGTTCTGGGTGCCACTTGTGCAAACCTCTCTCGTTAGGGTGAGATTTCTTGTAGATGAACTTCTTAGCTGGCCATTTTTAGGCACCCAAATCCAAGGATTGCCCTCATAGTATCCTTGTGCCCACAAGAGGCATTTGGGAATTATCGTGGCGTGGTTGTGCGTCTATAGCGATAGCGCCTAGATTGCCTCTTGGGTCGGGACGGTTGATAATTTGGACGTTTAGGATCATACTTGGGTGGTTTACCCGGATGTGGTTTTTTCCGTTTCGGCACCCATAGGAACTTGGACTCTTTGGGTTTGTGAGTGGTCTTGGTGGGTGTGGGTCTGGGGTTGAGAATTCGGCATGAGGCCGTAGTTTCCGTCTGTTTAGACTCGGGCTGAAGCGTGGTCGTAGGGGTTTCTATTGGCGGCTTCGTAAAAGTGGGGGAGTTAGGGCAACCCTTGCTGAAAGTCACCACTATGCGCACTTTGCTGATAGCAAGATGTATGCGATTTAGGCTGTAATCCACATTACAGTTGGTTTGTTTCTTGAAAGTGCGACCTAATAGTGATACATTACCAGCGTCCTTAGTGTCACGGAACACATGGAAGAAGGCTGGTAAACTTTCAGACTCGATGGAAACGACCACCTTGCATTTTCCTAGGAGTGGGTAAGTGGTACCCCCAAACGGGGCGAGTTTAGCGTTAGTGGGTTGTAGTTGCGGTTGACCAATGGTCATGTGTTAGGATGTTGTAGTCAGCACCTTCATCAATCAAGGCATCGAAAGAATATATCGCTCCTGCTGTAACTGTGATTCGCAGGTATGCCGGTGCCACTGCTTCTTCGTCCCGATCTGTCAGGTCAGTTATTGTAGCCATGCGGACTTTCAGTGGGGGTTCTAGCATGGGTGGCTCATGTAATGGATGTGAAGGAGGATAGTACTTTTTAATGCGACTGCCATTAAAAAAGCCTATTCCCTTACCGTCAAGTGTCTCCAACTCGACATTCCCGATCCTACCGATCACGCGTACTCTGAAAGGCCCTAGCCCCCGAAACTTCATCTTCTGTTTATGTCCTTTTACCGAGTAGAGCAGAACAAGGTCCCCTTGTTCGAAGTCTCGCTGTGTGACATACTTGTCAAACCACATCTTCCATCGAGCCTTTTCACAAATCAGAGAGTGAGTGGCGAGGAGTCGGGTTTCCGTTAAGCGCTCGAGTTCCACTAAGCGGTTGGTCCAAGCCTCTCTTCCCTCCCAACACTCCTGGACTGCTAGCCTCAAACTAGGGATGAAGAATTCTACGGGCAAAATGGCTTCAATTCCGTAAGTCAGCCTAAAGGGCGTCTGTCCTATAGCCGTTTTATAAGCCGTGCGATAGGCCCACAAGGCCGCCATTAGCTTCTTGTCCTAGTCACTTCTCGACGTAGACACAACTTTTGTAAGCACATTGACTAGGATTTTGTTTGTGGATTCGGCTTGGCCATTAGCCTGAGGGTAATAGGGAGAGGACTTCCGATGAATTATTAGGAAGATAGAGAGCAAGTGGGCAATCACTTCATGAATGAAGTGTGTGCCTTGGTCGCTTACAAGTTCTATTGGACAACCAAACCGCGAAATGACCTGCTACCATAAGAACTTTGCGGTGGTCCTAGCATCGTTCTTTCTCGTGGCTTGTGCCTCTGCCCATTTCGTCAAATAGTCGGTTGCCACTATGATGTATCGAGCTTGGGAATATTGTGCTGCAAGACTGACAGGCCCAATAAAATCAATGCCCCATTTTTCAAAGGGTTGTCGGGCTATGACAGGGGTCAACTCCATCTTGTCCTTTCGCACAGGCACTCTGGTCCTTTGGCACTCATCACAGTGCTTTACAAATTTAGCTGCATCACGGAATAGGGTGGGCCATCATAGCTAGGACTGTAGCACCTTTCAGGCTATTGTGTCCCCACTAAAGTGTCCTCCAGCGATTCCGCCATGTGCTTCGTTTAATGCGTCATACATCTCGTGCTCACACACGCATCTGCGCAATAAATCGTCTTGTCCCAGCCTGTAGAGTTGGCCAGCTATCAGTTGGTAGGGCTGAATTTTTAGGATAAGTCTCTTCAGCCTGGCCTTCTCAATGGGTCGCTCTAGTAGTCCATTTTCTAGCACTTGTACTATGTCATCGGCCCAATATGGCATCAGATCCGCTCTAAACAATTCTCATTCACTAGACAAGTTAAAAAGATGGGCGTCCGGTAAATCATCAGGCACGCCTTGTCCAACGGTTTCTCTTGTGGGTATGCGGGACATGTGGTCAGCCATGTAGTGCTACTTTCCTTTGCATACAACCATAGAGAAATCAAACTCTAGTAAAAGGAGTAACCATCTAGCTATGCGCCCCATAGCGCAAGGCTTGTTCACAAGATACAGTAGGGCTTGATGGTCAACGAAGAAGACAAAGGGAGTGGCTAACAGGTAATGCCTAAATTTCTTTATCGCAAATACCATGGCCAACCCCTCCCTTTCTGTCGTGGAATAGTTCATCTCGGTTTCTGTGAGCTACCTGCTGGCAAAACTCACCGGGTAATCCAAGTTATGCTCACCAGGCTGGCATAGCACAGCTCCAATAGTGAACTTAGAGGCGTCTATGTGCACATGGAACGTTACGTTCCAGTCTGGGGCTCGCAAGATTGGTGCAGTCGTAAGAGCCTTTTTCAATTCTTCATATGCGCGCTGGCATTCCTCCATCCACTCAAACACTATCAATAGCTTGTACAAAGGTCTAGCTATTAATGCATAATTTAGCACAAATCGTCGATAATATCTAGTGTGTCCCAGGAAGCACTGAACTCCCTTGTAGTTGTTGGGTGGCGGTAGGTCAACAATGACTCTAACTTTGGAAAAGTCAATGGCAATGCCATTCCTTGACACTACGTGCCCCAAGATGCATCCGTGTTTTACCCAGAACTGGCACTTTAAGGGGTTTAGCGAGAGGTGGTATAGCCTACACCTTTCAAAGACAGCTCTCAATTTCTTCAAGTGTTCGTCCCAACTAGAGTGTAAACATAGGTCATCTACGAACACTTCCAGTTCGCGCCTAAGCATGTCTTTAAAGATAGTGCACATTAGGCGCTAGAAAGTTGCAGGTGCGTTCATTAGCCCAAAAGGCATGACAATGTAGGCGAATACGCCCCATTTCGTGGCAAAGGTAGTCTTGTGCCTGTCGTCAGGGTGCACTTGCACTTGATTGTAACCCGAGAAACCATCCAGAAAACTATAGGCTTCCTTCCCTGCTACCCTCTCCAGCATGTGCTCGGTGTAAGGTAAAGGATAATTATCCCTTTTCGTAGTGGCGTTCACTTTTTTGTAGTTTACGCACACTCGGATTTTTCCATTTTTCTTCATGACAATCACGATAGGTGACACCCAGTCGGTGTGCTCGATCTCATATATGAAACCTCCTCTCATGAGTTTATCAATCTCCTCCTTCACTGCATGGGCGTGTTTAGGATTCATGGGGTAAGGTCATTGTTTTGTTGGCACTGCATCTGGAACCATTGGGATGTTATGAGTCACGACCTTAGGATCGACTCCCTTAAGTTCGTCCAATGTCCAGGCGAACATGTCAATGTACTCTTGCAGGAGCGCAACAAGTTTGGTCTCTTCCTCCTCCCCCAAGTCGTTTGCAACGAACACCGATCTTGGTTTTTTGCCTTTCCCAGCCAAGTTAACCTCTTTAACTTTGGCGGGTCCCTCGATCGGTTCACTAGTCTGACCTTGTCTTTTTGCACCTAACAGGACTACCACTCTGTCACCCTTTTTAAATTTTGTAAACCGTTTGGGTAGATCCTGTGGTTTCCTCTGCCTTTCTGCTTCCGAGTCCCTTGCTTGCTTCCTGGCCTCCTCTTTTAGCCTCCTGCGCCTCAGGTGGACTGGCAAGTCTCCCTTGGTGCATTTGACCTTAGAGGGTTGCGGTATCTCGGGATCACTCTCAGTGCTAACTTTCGACTCTGAGTTGAACTCGCATCCTTCACTTGAGGAAGGTGTTTCCCCAAGGGGTCTTAGTTCCGTAGGTGAATCTGTCTTGAGCACTGGGATCACCCATTGTTGTGCTACTCCAGCTTGCTCGTAATCTACGGCTTCTATTCGTTCCAGCTAGGATCTGTCACACTCTATTAGCATGACTTCTTTTTCATTTCGACTGAGCCCTTCTTTCCTAGGCCTTAAGTCTACCCTGATTTGCTCTATCACTTTTCCCTCCATGTCGTACTCTATCGTGTCTACCTCTTCTTCACTCTCTTCTCCCGTAGAGCGACAGTCCTCATACTCCTCATCGTCCGAGTCCTGTCCTTCTGATTGCTCATCATCCCCTAAGCTTCCCTCTTCAATATCCTTGTCGTCAGTAACTAAAGCCTAGTTATATAACAAGTGGGGATGCAGGACGAGGCCGATTTGCTTGGGTTGAGTGAGCTTCCTGCCATCATGCAAAGCGGCACAACTGGCTCCTCAGTTGGCATGGTAGCGATTTTAGCAGCATGCTAATGTGGTCCTTCCTCATTTGAGAATGGTAGGCCAATGGTTGCCAGCACGTGCATCCAATCCCTCTCATCCTCAGGGCAAGGAATATATCTAGCGAGCGACCCATAGGGCTTGGTCGTTTGAGTATTGCCTTTTAGCATGATTGAGATGGTAGCCAGGTCAACACGTGTCGTCGTCCAAGTGTCCATCTCTACCCTCACTGCACTAGTTCTGTTCCCTAGTAAAATCAATCCATTGCCCCAATCCTCTATGACTCATGCATTCCTCATCCAAGGTCGGCCTAATAGTATGTCGTAATCCACTCCCTTCATGACAATGAAGTTTACTGAGAATTGCACATCGGCAATCTTTACCGGCCAATTCTTTAAGACCCCAAATGGTCTTACCTTCATTCCGTTTGCTAGCGTGACATTGAATCTAGTAGTCTCTACGGGAGGGTTTCCCCATGCCTCTAGGACCGCATGGTTTAGCACACTAACATCGGCACCCGTGTCTACAATTCCTTTCCGAGTCATGTCTCCTAAGGCTAGGACGGGCAAAACTGCGTGCATTTCAGTGCCTTCCCAAAAAGCATTGATGTGCAAAGACTTAGGATCTGCGTGTAGAGTTAGACTTGGGATCCGTGTAACTGCATCGTGATCTTGCGGATCAGTGCCCGCAAGTTCCGCGTGTCCCTCGATCGAGTCTTTTAACTCCTACCACAAGGAGTGATTTTGCCTAAGCAGATCCTCTAGGCTTAGAGTTACTGGGGTGGACAGCAAAGTTGTGAGGAGGCTATTGGACCCTTGTCTTCCTCTGAGGCTGGCAGTTCTAGGCCATGCATTCTGTCTGCCCTGGTAAGCTTCCCCCCTAGTGGTGCAGGCATGCTCCCAGTCTGTGGTTTTGAGGGTGAGACTGGTGTGCTAATACTGGAGAAGTCGTCCATAGGGCCTTCCAATATGGGTTCAGCATCTTCGAGGTGCTTTTGGGCATCCTTGATCCACTCCTTGACCTTGGCTATAGCTTCGAGTTGCCATTTGGGATGGGGATATTCCCCTACCTTGGCATTCCCTAGCTCTATTGTCTTAGGAGCCGAGGTCTCTGCCTCTGCGTCTGTGACCCTCTTTCCCATTATCAGCATAGTCATTTCCTCGGTTTTAAGGGTTATCTTCGCATCGGTTCTCTTCTTCCGTCTCCTCTGGCTTTTCTTCCCTATTGAGGTTGCATCAAGGTTACTTGGCCGTGACAAGGAGATGCCTATTTGTTTCATTTGAGCTCGCGTCATAGCATGTAGTGGAATGGGCGTATCCTCACTACCGAAAGTTTCAACTCCAAAGAGCCCCAAAGGCACCGATGGCATGTTGATAGTGCTTGTTGATGGCTTCCACCTAGGATAGTCAGGAAACAGATGTGTGATTCCACACTCTGTGCATCAGAGATTCGCTTTGTCCTTGTTAGCTTGTTCTCGCTCTAGGCAGCGTGATGAGATGTGGCCTGGGTGGCTGCAAGTCCAGCATGTGACTGGATCCTGGCTGGCCCTCCAAAGCCTCTGCCTCATCCTCTTCCTAAAGCCATCACCGGCACTGGCCGATAGTCCATCAGGACTGGGTTGCCCTCCTCATCGTAGGATACATAAGGATTGACATATGCCTCTTCCTCATTAGGCTCCTCCACAAAGTGAACAGGAGCATTGCTAGGTGGGTGAGTCAAAAAAGGCCCTGGTGGCCTGGGTATACCAGTTGGGTTCATCTCCAACCTAGGCACGAGAGGTCTTGGGTCAATTGGTGCTAGAAGAGCTAACTGGGTTCCCCTGCCAAAGAAATTAGGTGGCCTATTACCTAAGTATGGAGGGTTGTACTGCTACGTATATGGGAGTCTCCTTGGCATTCTGCAATGCTCTACATCATGTCCGAATCTACCGCAATTTGAGCATGGCCGAGATTTAGGATCTTGGCACTCCACTGGGAGGTGATTGCTGCCACACTACACACATTGTAGATGTGATCTCACTGGCTTTCTAACGAGCTCTTGTAACCGCGCAATCTCCATTCTCATCTCTGCCATCCCTTGGTCGTGGTCTGCACTCTTTCCCTTGTCCTGCGCGCTAGCAGTTGCTTTTTCCCCTAAGGGGGTTAATCTCTCAGGGTCCCTCTGGCTTGCATTATCTTGGTTGGTAGCCCTCATGCTTCACTCCCTAAGTTGATCATCTACGCGTATTGCCTCCTCGAAGACTGGAGCTAGCACGTCTTATTGTAAGGTGGAGTTACTAGCCAGAGCCTTGTAGAGCTCCTCACTCCGAATCCCGTTCATGAACACTGTAGACACTGCCCTCTCGGTAGGTCGCTCATTGGCAGGGATTCTCTTGTAGAGGCTATGCACCTGAGTAACGTAATCCCTAACGTCCTCCTTCTCCCTTTGATTGATATTCATCAACCTAACAATGAGGTTGTCCGAATACCCTACCTCTGAAAATCTCTTGATGAAGAGGCCCTTGAGGTGAGCGAAGTTTGTACGTTCTGCATCATCCAGACTAGAGTACCAGGTCCTCCCTTTGTCACCTAAGCACAGGCTGAAGGCTTGAGCTTGCTGCGCAAGGTCAGTAAGACCGTTTGCCTCACATACTTGCTCGAATTGCTCCATGAAGCTATACGAGTCACTGCTAGGTTCGTATCGAGCTAGTTGTTTCGCTACTATGGGGATTCTAGCCTACCCTTTAGCCCCTTGCGTGACTCCCAATCCTGACAGTAGCGCGGTGGCTAGGGCAGTAGCACTTTGCTCCACGAATGTATTGTCCATGAGTCGCTTTGCCACCAGTTCACTCAACATCATGCCAACCTTTGCTTCCCGTTCCCTCTCTACATTCGGTCCGGACTTGGTTGCCCCAGCTAGGTCTAGTACTCATCTAGCCTCGTACATATCCATGTCCTACTGCAGCCTTCTAGCCCTTTGCTCATGGTTATAGGCAATTATGCCTTTCAACGCTCTCTTGATAGCTCTTCTCTCTTCTTCCAGGTTAGCCACCACTTCCTCTACAGGTCTACCTTGGATCTCAGTCCTGGTGAGTAGATCGTAGTCGTGTACCAGCTCTTGGACCGAAGTTGGGAATTCTCCTAAGTCTAATTGGTCTTTTCCTTGATCGCCTCTTGATCCCGACATTATTTCTACCTCCAACTCCACGAGATTTTCGATAAATCCAATCAGCTCTGGCAGCTTCCACTCCTCTATCTTGTTGCTTCCCGTGTCTTTGTGTTTTCTCCAGGTACTACTAGAAGGGCGCTCAGACACCTGTCTAAGTCTTGGGGTCTCCTCCTACTAGTGGGTTCCTTAATGTTATTAGGTATCCAGATGTGTTCCTTGTTATTTGAAAGCAGCGGCGATCCTTACTCACACGTTGTGCTTAGTGCTTTTGTGGTGCTTGGTGCGAAAACAAGCTTTTCCCTTTTCTTGCTGTGCAGGTTTAGTGGGGCACAAAAGTGAAATGCCGATGCATAAAGCATTTAATGCAAACTCCTCCTTGTTTCTACCCGTGTTCTTAGCCTAATTTGAGTTTTCAACTCGGTTCCCGGCTATCCTACGGTCTTTCCGCACCCCAAGCTCGATTAGTCTCTATGGTCCTAATGGTCAAACTGGGTCTTGGGGGTGTTCAGGGTTACGTCCTGGGGTCAGGTCTATGGCAAGGTCAACAAAAGATCCTTATCTTTTTGTTCTGGCAAAATGGTCAGATTCTGGGAATCGGATAGGTCTGGTCCGATTCTAGGAATCGGACAAGTCTGGTTCGACTCTAGGAATCAGATGGTCCGATTCTGACAATCAAACCTGTCTGGTCCGACTCTAACAGTCGAGCGAGGTTGGTCCGATTGGACCAGTGGTCCGATTTTGGTCACGTCCAACTCTAGGAGTATGATAAAAAAAGTGGTCCGATTCTAGTAGTTCGATCTTGGACTGGTCCAATTATGACGGGGGTGGGTCCAATTTCCTTGATCGGACGAGGTGTCTGATCAGACAGGTTGGTCGAGTGGTCTGATTCTAAGGGCAGTCTGAGTGCCACGTGGCACGTCCGATCGGGTCAGTCCGATTCTGGTAATCGGACCAGACTGGTCTGATTCTGGTAATCGGACTAGACTGGTCCGATTTTGGGAGTCGGACAGTTTGACTCCAGAACTCGGGTGGTCCGATTCTGGGGATCGGACCACTGCGGGTTGGTCCGACTGCATCGATGGTGGGCGCGATTCCGGCGCGTTTAAATCCTTCCTAATGCTTGTTGCACTCAATCACCACAAACTTCCCACAACCGATTAGAGTGCCAATGGAACACACTGGACTCACCTGAAGCAGCACGAATCGAATGCGCCTAGAATCGGGGTCGCGTTTCCTCGTCCTGTGAACTAGAAACTCTCTCAAACTCTCTCTCTCTCTCACAGGGCCAGCTAAAGAAATGAGGTCTATCCTGGCTTCCCTAACCTCTTAAGGTCCTTTCCCAGTACTGCAGAACCTTACAGCCAGTTCCCTGTCCCTGTTTCCCCCAACAACTTGAATCTGGGCCCTTGTTTTCCTGTTTCCAGTAGTAACCAGAACCCTTGTTTTCTCTTTTCCTACCCTAATCTAACCTTAATCTAGTGCAGGCAATATGAAAAACAGAAATGCAAAACAATAGTCCTACTCTAATGCTTGCAACAAACCCAAATACTTACATGTTCCACGGATTAAAACCTCCTAAATCTCCTAGTTATTTCGAGCACTGGTTCAGGCTGCAAACCCTACTTCCATGCTCGATCTGATGCGCGCGGTGCTCAAGGCTCAATTCTGTCTATCCCGGCAACGGAACCAAAATGTAGGGGAGCTTCAAGCTCTACCCTAAGACCTACGGACCACTTATTGCTCAAGTGTTTTGAACCGAGTAGCCATGACTACCTCTCACATAGCCAACGCGCAATGCCTACCGTACGGGTGTAGTGAGCTTACCTTGATGCTCGATCGAGTACCCTCCTCTCTCTTGCACATCGGCAGCTCCACGATCCTTGAGGCAAGCTCAAGCAACCTCAATCCCTCTCCCATGAGCTTCATCCTCCATAGCCACGCACAAGACAAGAGAAGAGAAGAGAGGAGGAGAAGATGGAGAGAGAAGATGGAGAGCTTCTTCTCCAAGATCCCTCACTCTCACACAATCACTCCCTCACTCCCTCACACTCTCTCTCAATCCCTCTCTCAAGCACAAGCAAGAAGGCAAGAAACAAGAGGAGAAGAAGAAGAAGCTTTTTGCCACACACGAGAATGAGCTTCTCATTCACTTTTTAACTTTATATACATGCCCTAATTTCCATGGGTGGTCATCCCCCTTTTTTACATAGCCGGCCATTAGCCTAGGCCCCTTTTCTCATTGTCCGTCTATCCTCCTAGCTTCCTTTCCACCGCCTGTCTACATTTACAAATTGCACAGGTGAGAGCGTGGCACTCTTTTACAAGATTTCAGGGTGTGCCTTTTTATTTTAAAATGTGCCTTTCCCCTTCTGCATTTACCTTGGACTTTTAAGGTTGCCCTTGCGCTTTTGGTCTTTTTTCCTCTTCTTTCTTCAGTCGGGCTACCTTTTTTTTTTTCCGCCTTTGCCCTGCAACTTTTCCGCTTTCTTTTGCTTTCTTCGTGTTGGGGTTAACACTAGTTGGGGAACGAAACTTGGAGAGACTTATACCTTCAAACGAGAAAATATTTGTAAAAAGTCATTTTTTTGAAAGGAACTATGAAGAAGGAATTGCTTTACTCTATTTTTGTGTCGTGAATTAAAGGCGTGTAAGGAATTTGTATTAGGAGATAATTCAAAGAAGTTGTTTTTATATGGTGAACCTAAAATGGTAGGTAATTAGGTAACTAAAAACTACTCTCTCTCGGGAAGCGGGAGGATTGGATCCAGACCTATGGTTGGGTGGTCTCGGTAAGCTGAGAACTTTCCTAAGAAGGAATAAAAATCACAAATTTTTTTGATAGACCATTAGAGATTAGGAACCATGACTTGCATCACTTTAGAACCCTGGGCAAAAGGGATTAAAGTGTCATATTTCTCCCATTCTCTTGAACCCAACACAACATAAGTCTGCTTTAGTAAAAAATTCCTATAGGAGATGGAATCTTGAACCGCTAATACTATTCAACCGTTAGTAATAGATTTGACCAGAAAGACTCAGGTCAATCCTGTTGGGAATGGCTAGAACTTCCATTGTGGGGTAGACTCAAGTGAGCCTAGTTAAGCAAATTTCGAGGGTTTTTATAAAAATCATGGATGGTGCTTCCTAGGACATCTCTTGATGGACTACTAAGAAGGTACTACCAAGGAAAGCTTGGGCGGGCACGTTACAGTTGGTATCAGAGCGCACGTTGATGTATGACACAACGCAAGTAAATAAAACTAGTTATATTTACAACATAAAATACATTTCCCTTAAATAGTGAAATCTTCTCTTATTAATATATGTTCTTGATTTTTGGCAAAAAGATGAACCTTGAAAACGATTCTTGATTTTCCAAGTTATGTTTATATCAACAATGCACTCCTCTAGCTCCACTGGAGAAACCAAATGATGTGAATATTAGATCAGATATACAATCATTCAGCCCTGTATTATGAAAGGTGATGGATGTTAAGCGGATGTATTGTTACATTGACACAAACTGTCTTGCTTACCTCTATAATAATTTAAAGAGGTTAAGGTGGATGGAAGCCCTTAAGGTTGCCAAAATTTATATCTTCTATAAGGCCAGAGTAAACTCAAACATGTTCAATAGAGGGTGGCAGGTCAAATTAAACTAGTACATATATGAGGAGGTTACAAGGGTTATACCGGTTGATCGAGTCATGGTTGTAGGACGCTCCAATTGCTGCAACTACAAGAAAGATGGATTACCTTATCTTCCCCTAAAATATAGATTTATGGATATCTATTCTTAGAATCATAATTACTATGCGATTCTTGTATTGCAATGCCATGCCTAGATTGTGGTAGAATAACATTTTCCAAGAATAACATAAGCTCCCGAACTACTCGAATAATGTACTTCCTTCTTATTGATGTGGAGCCCCAAGAGGAACACCAAGGAAAAGGGAATTCTCTTGCAAGAAAATCTATCTTGTAACATCAACAAGCTTTTATTTCATTCTTTTAATCATCAAAACAAAGAAAACAACAATTCTTCACGCAGCATCATAGTAGATATCTCCCACGGATTTGATAGAATCAACCACATTCTTCAACATCTTCACAAAATCCATCAAAATAATAAATAACACAAGGGAATACACCATCTTTGAATGGAAATACATCACATATTATTCATCTTCAATATCTTCATAGTTCTCTTCCTCAATCTCTCATATACAATCACACTGTTTTCATAGATTTGACTATCTCTGACTCTCTCTCTCTCTCTCTCCATCAATAGTACATCATATCTCACTACAATACTCTCATAACAACCCTCAATAATCCTTTTTAGGTCGTGGATGCACCTCCCAAGAGGTATGTCTGATATAAAGAGTCACCAGAGCCACTACAGTGTCTTTTCACAACTCACTACTGTCACTGCCACTTAGTCTTCTCTTCAGTCTTCAGTAGCTATTTATTCTACCTGTTTTAGCTCTTTTGAACTTAGATTCATCCTTTCCAAAGGTTAGAAAACTTTCCCAAAGTCACACATACTTTCTACAGAGCACTTACAAAAGGTCTACAGAACAGTCACAGAACAGTACCAGAACAGCTACAGTACAGTTATAGAGTAGAGACAGAAGCTCTACAGAAGATCTATAGAAGGTTACAGAAGGTCATCAAAACCTCATAACTCATACTCAAACCATTCCAAACTCTAAAAAACTATTCAATAAGATTTCACAAGATCTCAATCTTCATCAATCATCAATCCATGCTTCATACAGAAGACAATCAGAACAAAACAGGAGAAGGGGAAAATACTCTACCCTCGATAAAAGAACAATATGTAAATATGGGAATTTGAGGAAAAGATTGAGGTTGGAAAAGAAGGGCTAAGATGGTTGTGGAATTGGTTTGATAGAGGGAAAGATATATATCATAACGGTGAGCCATTTGTTGGTAATACAGGAGGGTAGGAACAAAAGGACCTAAGATAGATCTTCTCTGATAGGCATAAAAAAAGGTAGAATCAAATGGATTATTTTTGGAAAGATAAGCTAAGAGATCCACCCTCAGTTGGTTAGTGCTCTGTACATAGGTAGGGGCTGTGTTCTGTCTTTGATTCAGGACCACAGAATCAATCATAGAATGCCAGGAACTATCAGGGCAAGTAGCCACTTTGGAGGAGTAACTCTGAAACATGTCATCTATTTGCAACTCCAAATGGTTGACATACAAAATAGCTTGTAAAACCACATCTGCCACATACCAAGCCATATCCACTTCATCTAGAATCAACAAGTCTCCTCGTAGATACATATATGACATCAACATGGTATCAGTCGTGTGACAGAATCTTCAAACACCATACAGACCACCTCTGTCAGCAACTCAGGAGACCAAGCCCCACTCCAACCATCCTCTGGAAGAGGAAGATCCATCGTGGAAAGCTTCATGTAGAAGGCCAACTTCTGTAATTGATAGTGGACAAAGAAAGAATGGTCTGGAGGAACATATTTCTGGAATTGCTCAAATATAGACCATAGCAGATCCATCCTGGACTGTAATCTTTCCACTTTATCTTGGAATAGAGGACACAAGGTAGCCTTTCTTTGAAGAACTGCCAAGTCCTACTGTGAGAGAGAAGGGATCAAGGGAACATGAGGGCTTGGAGGAACAGACCGTGACTTTGCCAGTTGATCTTGCAACTGCTTGATTTGGGAAGCTTGTGATTCCACTGTGTTATTAGTAGTCTGTAAGGCTGAAAGTTTGACATCTAAGAGAGTTTGGAACTTTTGCGCTTCTTTGGACATTCTCTCCTTCTCCTCTGAGAGGCTAGTAATCTCTGATTGAGCCTCTATTAACTGAATCGTCAAAGAAGATATCTCATCTCTTTGGGTTTCAATCAGTTGGGTTTGTTTCTCCATCTGCTTGAACAAATCTGCCAGGGTATCCTTAGTAGAGGCTAACTTGGATGTTGCCTTATGCAACTGGTCCTTAGACTACATCAGGTCTTCATAAAAGGAAGCATACAGCTGTTGAACACAGGTTGTCACACTGACAGTTCAATGGAACTCTGAATGTCTTTACAGAGGAAAGGAATAGCATCTCTCGAGACTAGACTGTTCAGTGAGGGGACTGATATTTCCAATGAATCTTCTCGATGTGCTCTGAACAGGTTGTTATATGTGAGATAAGCAGGGAGATCACTGCCAGAGGTAGCAGGAATGGGCACGGAAGGAAGAACTAAAGGAGCTTTATCTGCTGCCCGCTTCAAGCATTTGCGCTGTATGACTAGGGGAGGTGGAGAATCCAAATCCTCTATATCAATTGGTTCTGACTCATGTGAAGGTGGAGGAGGAGGTATTGGATCAGAAGGAGGAGGTGGAGGCACACTCTTTTGTAACCTGAGTAGGTCAAGAAGGCATACAAGTACGATCCATAGGTGACATTGGTAACATTGCCCCGAGTGACTTTGACGAAATGTTGATCCATCTTAGTGAGGAGGTAAGTGCTCCAATCAATAGCTACGCCTTTTAACACCATCCGTGAAGCTATAAAGAGCTCTTTGGACAAGTAATGGGATGGCGTTTTTGCAGGCATAAACCTATCTTGGAGAAACTGACAGACCAACTTCCACACAAGATCAGTGATCATGGAAAAAGAAACTCCTGAAGAGTTGATCACCTTCTTAACATCTAGAATTTCCCTGGTCTGTTTTTGTAACAGCTTCAAAATCTATTCGTTAGAGAAAAGCTGGCGAGTGGTAATAAAGGGTTCACCTTCGTAGGGAAGAGACAGAGCCTTCCCTAGGCCTCGAGGTGTCGAAGTCATGGAAGTACCCTGGACCAGGCCCGACTTCTTGCTGTAGGAGGCTAGAAACTCATCACACATCGATGGATCCTCTGGAAGTAATGGAAAGGAGGCAGCCACAAAAGTTGCGAGTCTCGCCTTCGTGAGAAGCTCAAAAGTGAGTAGGGAAGAGTAATCCCTACTGACTAGTGGGACATACTGGATAGGGGGAGGGGCATGAGGCGCCATTCAGATGGTAAACACACACACCACAACACAGACAGTCACAAAGAATGCCTGCAAAACAACCAAAAGGCGATCAAAAAAGGAATCAATCCAAAACAAGGACACTCATACAAATATAGACGTAACTAACCCAAGTACCACCCCAGACAATACACAGCCTAGAAAAATTTTGGCATGACCTCTACACATATGCGACCGAAAGCTTCATGCGATGCAAACATACAAGCACCCAAATCCCCGTATCAGGCAATAAAGAAAAAAAACTACACACCGTACCCATAATCGTAACACATGGACAAATCAGACTACAAAAAAAAAACGGACATCAAGACTGGACGATAACTTGACCATCAGTGTCAACTAAAGACTGTGACGTACCCATCCCACGAAGCGAGTTCATTAAAAAGGGAAAATAAGTGCAATGAGGGGGAATTAATTTAATGAAGGGTTCATTGGAATAAATTATTAACAATGAGTGACATTTTATTAGGTGATAAACCTTAATAAGAAAACGGTGATTCCTTCTTAAAATGTTAATTACAAATTATTAAGTTGAAACGGTGCTTTAACGCAACCCGGACTTCGATGCCCAAACTGGGTCTCTAAATGCAAATTCCTTAATTAAAAATTAAGAGTGATGTGGAGCGTTTTTTTGCCAGCGCATGCTCTTGTGACGGCTAGTTCATTTTGATTATAAATTAAAGTGCCTCGTAAGTGCATGTAGCGTGTGCAAAGTGAACGGCTGGTTGAGTTTTATTATGATGAAATTGTGTGTTTAGCGTGAATGCGCGTGAAAAATGTGGGTGAATAAATGTTTTATTTTAACAATTAATTTGTGATTAAGGGGGAAATGAAAATAAATAAAGCACATAAAATAAATACCTGGAAGGGGTGTGTATGCAATGGCCTGAATGTGCACGGAAGAGTCCCCCAAAAGGAGTGAATCCAGAAAAAGAAAAGGAAAGACCACTGACTGAACAACAAAGACAACACCTTAGTGGATGTGTGGAGTTTGAGTATGATTTTGAATTTTATTATGATGAATTAGGATAGTTTTCGTGTGTTTTTTTAAATTTTATATTGTGTGTGTTTGGTATTTTAGGGGGTATTATGTGTGGTGATTGGAATTATGTGTGTTTTGCTGGATTTGTTTTTTAATAAATTGTAGGTGGGTGGTTGTTGGTTTTTTTAAAAAAAGTTTTAAAGCAAATATAGATAGGTGATGAAGGAAAAAGAAAATTTCAGCTAGTTAGGAAATATCCATAAGTTAGGGTATGAAAATAAGATGGGGATTTGTATGGTAAAGTTTTGTGTGTTGGTCTGTTTTGGTTTAATAAATTGTATTAAATAGGGGTACTGTATATAAAAATGTTTTAAAGGAAAAAAATGAATGGAAAAAGGTCAGGGGGTGGGTGGAATTGTATGGAAATTTTTAGATTTTTTTGGTATTTTTAAACTAATTTTAAATGAATTTTCTGCATTTTAAGGTAATTTTAAGAATAAATTGGCAAATATGGAATTTCTAGAAATTTTGGGGTTGAAATTCTAGTTGGAAAATTTCCAAAAAGTGAAGGGAATTTTTAGAAATTTTCTTGAAATTTTTTTGAGTGGAAATTAATTTATAAATTAATTAAATTAGTTAAATCAAGAAAATCAGCTTAGTTTGGTAAGTAAGGTCAAATTAAGTCAGCTAAGGCATGGAAGTCAGGGTAAGCCATATAAGTCAAGCTAGGTTAGGTCAGGTTAGTCAAATGGAACTAGGTTAGTCTGGGTTAAGGCAGATAAGTAAGTTAAGGCAAGTCAAGGGAGACTAACCTAAGTGGGGTTAATGTAACTAAGCTAGGGTGAGATAACTCAACTTAGGTTAATGTAACTATGCTAGGGTTAGTGTAACTAGGGGTGGGGTTCAACTAACTACAGTGGGGTTAGGTTGACCTAGGTTGGGGTAGACTAACTTAGGGTGGGGTTAGTTTGACCTAGGTAAGGTTAGACTAACTTAGGGTGGGGTTAGGTTAATTTAGGGTGGGTTAGGTTAATCTAGGGTGGGTTAGGTTAACCTAGGGTGGGTTAGGTTAACTTAGGGTGGGGTAGGTTAACCTAGGGTGGGGTAGGTTAACTTAGGGTGGGGTTAGGTTAACCTAGGGTGGGGTTAGGTTAACTTAGGGTGGGTTAGGTTAACCTAGGGTGGGGTTAGGTTAATTTAGGGTGGGTTAGGTTAACTTAGGGTGGAGTTAGGTTAATTTTAGGTTGGGTTAGGTTAACCTAGGGTGGGTTTAGGTTAACCTAGGGTGAGGTTAGGTTAATTTAGGTTGGGTTAGGTTAACCTAGGGTGGGGTTAGGTTAATTTAGGTTGGGTTAGGTTAACCTAGGGTGGGGTAGGTTAACCTAACTAGGGTTAAACTAACTAAATCAGGGTTAGTGTAGACTAATTAGGATTAGTGTGAGGAATGAAAGTTAAGGAAGTCAAAGAAGGTTAGTGTTACTAACCTGAAGTTAGTGGAAAGGAGGAGGAGGAGGAGGAGGAAGAGGGGGAGGAGGAGGGTGGCGGCAGGGCGGCGGCGGGTGTCGACAGCGGCGGACCTGGCGGCAACGGGCGACGACGGCCTGCGGCGGGCGTCTGAACCTAGGCGGCGGGCGTTAGGGTGGCCACGTGGTGGGGAGCGGTGCCCCTGGCAGCAACGGGCGTTGGCGGCAACGTCAATGCCCAGGCAGGGGGCGGCAATGCCCTGGCGGGGGGTGGCCCGAGAGGAGCAAACGGGCGTTGGAAGGGGAGGGAGGGTGTGAAGGGTGGCGGAGAGAGAAGGGGAAAGGGTGGGGAGGGAGAAAGGGAAGGAGGAGGGGAGGGAGGAGAAGAGGAGGGTGATGGAGGGAGGAGGAGGATAAAGGGAGGAGGTCGGGGAAGGAGGAGGGCTTGAAGGAGGAGAAGAGGAGGGTGATGGAGGGAGGAGGAAGGAGGGAAAAGCAGGATGGCAGGAGGAGAGAGGAGAGAGAGGGAGGGGTCGGGGAGAGAGAAGGTAGAAAGAAGAAGAAGAAGAAGAAGAAGAAGAGAGAGAGGAAGAAGGAGAGAGAAGAGGGAGGGGGGGGGGTAGGTGGTTTCAACGGACGCGGGAGGGGGGGGGTGTAAAATTCAATTTTTTGAAAAATAAAATAAAATAAAGATTTGGGTTTTAAAAAAAATAAAGATTTGTGTTTTGTGTGGGTTAAAATAAGAAATAAATGAATTAAAAGAAAGGTGTGTCCCCATCTCGTGTGCAAGCACGAGGCGGGGTAAAAAAAATTACCGTGGTGGGATTGTAATGGTGTTGGGACGTCGATACGGGGTGCGTGTACGCGAGCGGACGTGGCAAGACGCGTAAAATCGCAAAGGCGTGCATTCACGCACGAGACGAGTCGCGCGAAACACGGCAAAATAAAGAAAAATTAATATCTCACAATTCAATCGTCGAAACGAGATGGCGTAAAAACAAAAAATATACTAGACGGCAGGGGGAAGATAGGGGAAAAGGGCAAGGGTGGTTCCGGGGGGAATAAAGGGCGTGCACATGCAAAAAACACAAAAAAGGCCCCGAAAACACATACGAGGATTAATTTCGGGAAATCCGCTCACCAGAAGGTAGGGCGGAAAGAAGAAAAAATGTGTAGAAGAACGGCCCAACAACCCTATCACGTCAAAACACAGTTTCGATTGAAATAGGACACATTCACATGGGAAAAACATAAAAAGGACACACGCAAATACAGTCGGAAATTAATAACAGAAGATCGGTTCACCGGAACAGGGGGTAGCAAAAACGACAATTGTGCGGAGCATGGGGTGGCCCAGGGTTGGCACGTTAAAATGCAGTTCCGATAGGGTTCGGAGGCATTCACTTGCAAAAAATACCAAAAAGACACTCAAAAACACGTTTAAAAATTAATAATAATAATCTGAAAGTCGGAATAAGGGGGAGAAAAAAGGAAAAATATAGGGAAAGGTGCGGTGGACACGAGTGTCAAGTCAAAATGGAATTCCGATGCAAACAAGGCAGGTTCACATGGAAAAATATTAAAAAAACGCACAAAAAGGTCCCGAAAAACCGCAAAAATTAATATTTGACAAACCGTGCATCGAAATGACACGGAGTAAAAAGGAAAAATGTCAAGGGGAAAGGGGTTGTTAGGGCTATGATGTCAGATCATGTTTTCGAAGCAAGAAAAGTGTGTTCTCATGGAAAACCATCTAATATACGCAAAACCCGTCAAAAATTAATAACTCAAAAACCGTGCATCGGAACAAGGGTAGCTAAAAAGGAAAATTGGACAGTTCAAAGGGATGAACAGGGCTATAAGTTTAGATTGGAATTTGGGGGAACGTAGGGTACGTTTACATGGAAACATAGCAGAATAAGAAAAAAAGAGAAATGGAGGAGGAACAACCCCAAGGAGGGGTGACAGTGGACGGGTGGGTGGGGAAGGGACCCAGGAGTGTAACAGAAAGTCATGGCGTACATGTATGATCAAAGTGAGGCATATGCAGGGTGGTATGCAATGTAGATGCGTAGGGACGTGTCCCCACACTTAAAACCGTAACGGGTAGGGTTGACCGAGCAACACGGACATAATACCACACGACAGACCAACCGCTAACGTCCCCACACTTAAAACATGAACATCACTGACAACAAAAAGTGTAGGGTTAGAAAAACTTGGCCCATGTTGTCGAGAATCAAGGTTGACTGTCGATGACACGTTCAATGTCGTTATCGGCTGCAGGAGGTACTAAGGTATCTTCACAGCACACGTCCTTCGTGGCAAGGACCACATGGCAGCACCCAGGGAGGTAGCTGGTTGAAGGAAGTGCAGGAAATTCGTTGATGGCGAGGGATATTACACTCAACTCACAATCACTCATATGGAATGAAAGAGTAGTCACTTGCCCCATTATGGACATCACTCGATGAATGATGATTGAAACCCATATCTCACACCCGGTTTAGGAATTGACAAGGGGGATGGTGTAGAGGGAGTATGCCAGGGTGCACAATTGATGGTGCATTAGTGCGTCCAACCCGTTTGGCATAGGTGCAAGGAGGAAGGCAAGGAAGCCTTACAGTGCAGTGTACAGAACATGGTGACGTGTCTTGTGTTGATGGCAGAGACCCACCCCATGGGTGCATAGGAAAAAGAGAACATACCTTGCTCCAAAGATCGTAACGTCCCTCAATCCTCACCTCTCGGTAATTGATTGAAGAAACTCTAGTCACACTCAACCCACCCTCTGTCTCACGCTCTGTTGATAGATACAGGATGGCAGCCCGTACCTTACACCCATTGATGTAATCCTCACGGTCACTTGTGCAAAGATTGTATGCCTTGTGCGCATTTGATGGTGCAACTGTGCATCCTACCCTATGCCGGCATATAGTGCAAGAAGGAAGGCCAGGGAGCCTTATGGTGCAGTGCACAGAAACAGATCGTGCTTTGTCCATTGAGAGGCCCATCCCGTGCGTGCAACACTTCATTCACACTTCACACCTCTCATTTGATTTGAAAGGAAAAGACTGGTCACTCGCCTCACCCTCTGTCTCACTCTTTGTTGATAGTTACAGAGGGCAACCATACTCACTTCCCCATCCGGTTAGGATGAAAGCTCGCGTCACTCGATTGTTTGTCGATGAAGATCGCGTCGTCAGTTGTTGAAGAGGCGTACCCAGGGAGGTAGCCATCAGATCGAATGTGGGGTTAGACAGGAACATGGCGTCTGCTAGAGGACTGTCAAACGCTCTGCAGAAAGGCACAAGTCATAGCGTACCAAGGGAGGCAACTTCGGAACTGGATCCTAGGAATGTCAATTGATGAATCCACTTTCTGGACTGCTAGGTGTTGCCACCTTTTCCACAGCCAGCTTCCCGCCCAAGGGTGTTAACCACCTTTTCTTGGAACGAGGCTTGCTATGACATGGAATTTCTTCCTTTTCTCCCATAACAAATTTTTTTTCTTTTATTTTTTTTCCCATTTTTTTTTTCGTGTTTTGTTGTTGTTTTTTGTTTTTTTTTCCTATTCCCTTGGGTGTCTCCACCTTTTCTCAAAGAATAGGTTGGCATGACAAGGACCGAAGTCCTTTTCTCCATGACCGATATGTATATTTTTTTCCTTTTTTCGAATTAAGCAAGGGAATGGTAGAAATACCATTTGTCAGAACCAACCTCACCACTGCCGGTGGTGGAAAATAGAGGATAAGAGATCAGGGCTAGAAGGTGGGGCTGAGGGGACATCAGGAGTGGGTGAAGAACGGCTATCAAAAGTAGCATCATAAGAGTGACAGTGCCATGCCAACGGGGGAAAGGATCAGGTGACCGTGATTGTCAAGATCCCCAAGGAGGAAAGTACTTCTTCAGGCGATAGCCATTGATCAGGAAGGGATCATCAGAGGCATCAACGGTCTGCACTTGGACAGATCCATTAGGGTTGACAGCAAGTACCTTATATGGGCCCATCCACCGCTGTTGGAGCTTGCCAGGAAACTTGCCAAATCATGAATCATAGGCTAGGACCAAATCACATGTTGTGAACTCCTTGTGCTTGATGAAGTTGTCATGGTAAGCCTTACGTCGAGCTTGCGTAGCTTCCATGCACTGTAGAGCCATCATGTGAGTTTCGTCCAAACATTCCAAGTGCAGGAGACGGCATTGCAGTGAATCATCGTCCCCCAAACGCTCTTTGATAGCCACTCGCAAAGAGGGCAATTCCAGTTCAACAGGAAAAACAACTTCTGTACCATACACCAACTGAAAAGGAGTTTGTCCTGTTGCTGCTTTATGGGAGGTTCAGTATGCCCAGAGGGCCTTTGTAAGTCGATCATCCCAATCACGACGATGTGCGGCAATCGTCCTTGTCAGGATTGAGCAAAGGATGCAATTGGTGACTTCAACTTGGCCATTGGCTCTAGGGTAGTAAGGAGTGGACTTGCGATGGCGGATCTTATATAGCTCTGTCAACTCTTCCATGATTTTATTAATGAAATGAGTGCCTCTGTCACTTACCAGCTCTAGGGGACTGCCAAAACGGGTGATGATATTCTCATACATGAACAGGGCCACGCTGTTACCATTGTCCCGCTTTAGAGCTTTGGCTTCACACCACTTTGTGACATAATCCGTACACACCAAGATGTATCTGTTCTGCTTCCATCTGGTGGGACGATCGATTGGGCCGACGAAGTCGATGCCCCACTTCTCGAATGGCTTCAAAGGAAGAATAGGTTGCAGAGGCATGGCACTTGTTTTGGTGGGTTTTCCCATTCGCTGACAAGCATCACATCTTTTACAGTAATCATATGCATCCTTGTGGAGGGTCGGCCACTTGTATCCTGCTAGTAGAGCCTTCCTAGTTGTAGCTTCTCCTGCAAAGTGGCCTCCACATGGCTTGTCATGGCAAGCCTTCAAAACAATCCCAATCTCATCTCCTGCGACACATCTTCTGAGCACTTCATCTTTGCCTTTCTTGTATAGTGCACCGCCTAACAGGGTGTAGGGGGCTCATTCTAACATAAGCTTCTTCCTTTCCCGACTAGAAATGCCAAGAGGGTACTGTTGGGTTGCCAGCAGATTGGCAATGTCTGCATACCAGGGGGTTACAGTTTCTACCAGGAATAGGGAAGCATCAGGGAGGTCTGGATCATCCTGCTCCTCATCTGCAGTTTGTGGGATACACGACAGATGATCAGCCAGAACATGGAAACGACTAGGTTTGGTAATTACCTCAAAGTCGAACTCCTGGAATAGAAGGAGCCATCTCATCATTCGTCCTTTCACGTTTGCTTTGTTCATCAGAAAGGACAGGGCCTCGTGATCCACATAACATTTAAAGTGGGTAGACATTAGGTAGTGGCGAAACTTCTCTAGGGCAAACATCATTGCCAAGCACTCCAACTCTGTCACTATATAGTTCCGTTCCCTATCAGTGACTTTTCGGCTTGCATAATATATCGGTTGATCTAATTTGGAGGGGCCCTTTTGACATAAGACAACACCTAGCCCTTCAACTGATGTATCCGTGTACACATGGAACTCCTTCATCCAATTAGGAGGCTGTAAAATAGGTGCCTGGATCAGGCATTGTTTTAGGGTATTAAAGGCTTCTTCACAGTCATTCGTCCAAAGGAAATCAACTTATTTCCTTAGGAGCTTGTGCAGAGGGGCTGCCTTAGTTGCAAAATGTGCAATAAATCTTCTGTAATAGCCCACATGGCCAAGAAATCCTCTCAATTGTTTGAGGTTTGTCGATGCTGTTAAGGCAGCAATCTTTTCGATCTTTGCTAGGTCTGTTGCAATTCCTTGTGCAGAGACAATATGGCCCAAAAGAACTCTTGAGGAGACACCAAAGACACATTTGTCGGGGTTGAGAGAAATCCCATACTCTCGACATCTGTCAAAACATTGCTCGAGGTGTCCCCAGTGCTCACGGATCAAACTATAGACACAGAAGTCATCAAGGTATACTTCAATGAAATCATGCAGATAGTTCTGGAAGGCCGCCATCATTACTCGTTGGAAGGTGGCAGGAGCATTATAGAGCCCGAATGGCATCACTCTGTAGGTATACCTCCCCCATTCCGTGGTGAAGGTTGTTTTAGATTGGTCCTCTTCTGCGATTTGGACTTGGTTATATCCACTGAATCCGTCCAAGAGGGAATACAACTCATGGCCTGCCACTGTGTCCAACAATTGATCTGTAAAAGGGATAGGGAAGTGATCCTTCTTCGTCCTCGAACTGAGCTTTCAGAAGTCAACACATATTCGAAGTTTCCCGTTCTTCTTGGGTACTACCACAATGGGTGAAACCCATTCACTGTTAGCCATGAGATAGATGAACTCTACTTCAAGGAGTTTCAATAATTCGGCCTTTACCAGAGCAGAGTAATTAGGATTCATCCGTGTTTGTCTTTGCCTTACAAGTTTGGCATTGGGCTCTAGATCAATGTGATGTTGACATACTGTAGGATCAATCCCCTTTAGGTCTTTATAGGACCAAGCGAACACATCTAAGTTCTCCTTTAGTAGGTCGTGAAGGACCACTAATTCCTCTTGTGGAAGATTGAGACCCACTTTCAGGTGACGTTCAGTACCCTCAGCATCCAAGAACGTTACTTGTCTTTCACCTTCCACTTTGTGGATAAATGTCCTACAGATTGCTTCTAGGTAGAGGTCTGACTCCTTCAAGGGAGTCGTATCCTCGTTTGATGTCCCACTAGAACCAGTGTCCTCCTTCTGATCAGATGATTCATTCTTTTGTTTAATTTGCTGAAAGGGTATCAGAGCCTTATTTGCTTTTGTTTGAGTGGTGACCTCTTCAGGACTCAAGGCTTCATCTTCAGAGGATGCATCCAGGAATGTCACATAGCACGGACTTGCTAGAGGCCGTGACTTTGAGGGCTTGGGCTTTTGTTGGCAGGGGACATCATCATCATCTTCTCTTTGGACTGAACAGTCAGGGTGACAGGAGCCACTAGTGAACTTAATTTTTACGCCTTTAATCCATTGCTTATACAAATTCTGCATACTTTGTGGTCCATTGATCAACCCAAACGGAACCATGGTCATTCCATCCAGTACCCTGAGATATTCGACCTCTGAGGTCTCTGCAGGGACATCAACCAGATCATCCTCTATCAGAGGGAATTCTTTTATGCACTTCCATAGCCTACTTCGTTTTCTTCCTCATCAGTTTCATTCTTATCTTTTGGAGGCTCTGCCTTGGCTTCTGTAGAGGTTGTATAGGAGAAGAACAGATCATCTGCCTCTACATCTGCTTCTGCTTCCGTCACCAGTTTTGACTCTACTTTTGCTTCTGGTTCTGGCTCTGTATCTGTTATTGTCTCTGTATCTGCTCTATCTTTGTTCTGTAGCCGCTCTATATCTGCTCTGCCTCTGTATTGTCTCTGCTCTGTAACTGTACTGTCTCTGTACTGACTCTACTCTGTCTCTGCGATTGTCATGTAACAGAGAGAACAGTACATCCATGCTTCTATTTCACTGTCAGAGGTGATTTCAAAAGTTAATTCTAATTGAGGTAGGAGATATTCACCCATGGTCAAGGATTTTACTTCCCCTAGCAGTTGGCTTGCTAGGGACTGTGCCTTCGTTTTCTTAGGAAAGATTTGCTTAATAGCCTCTTCATCTCCTGATGTACCATCTGTTACCTCATTAGAGGAGTCAGTTATGACTTCAATGGATGTGGATCCATTGCCTTTTCGCGATCCATACAGCTTTAACACCACTTTATTGGGTCCTCGGCCTAGGGTTAGGGTTCCTTTGAACCAGTCCGTCCTGGTTCTTGCTTCAAAAAGCCAAGGTCTTTCCGACAGCAGAGGGTATGAGGTCCCATAAGAATTTGGTTTGACCACCAAATGTGTCAGCCAATAGTCCCTTCCTGCAAGGGTTGTTTTTACATATGGGAGGATGCCCAACGGTTTGACTCTACTTTGGTCTGCCAATATGATAAGCTACTGTGTAGGTTGAATTCCTTGCAACCCTAAGTCCTTCATGGGGACATCAGTCATTATGTTTACTGATGAGCCTCCATCAATCAATGCATCTGAAATGAAGCATCCTTCTATCCATACACTAGTCTCTGGGGTTCCAGGATCTAGGAAGGCATTAGCCACATCGACTTCCTTTACAAGCTCCGGGGCCTTATTGGTCTTGGTCGCTATTGAAGGAGCGATCCTTAATCCACACCTTCATGTCAAGACACTTTTGAATCTCTTTCGGCATTGGGAGACAACATCAGCAAATTGCCAGAATGTTAAGTTTGGTTTAAAAGTATCTAGGTCTTTGACCAAGTCATAATCTTTAATAGGATCCACAGGCTTCTCTAGCCGACTGGGGAATGGGGCTACACCCATTTTCATCTTTCCTTTTTCTGCTAACAATTGCTGCATCGGCACTTTCTCTATTTCTGGAAGTGCTTCTGTATCATCTATCTCTTGGGCCTCTGGTCTTGTCTCTGGGACTGTCTCTGTATCCTTCTGTGGCATTGTAGTGCTATGTACTGTACTGTATTGTTCTGTACTGCTCTGTCCCTGTGTAGGTAGGTTGAACTTCACAGTCTTGGCAGGAGAGTCATTTCCTTTATGAACCACTGGTTCCTTCTTTTTGGTGCACATCATAGCGGCAACTTTCAACTCGACCAAATTGGAAGCACTTGGCTATCAGTGACATTGGCCTTTACAGGGGCATTTGCAGTGTGGCCTTCTCCTTTGCATCGACTGCATAAGGGCTTGTAATCCACTGATCGTCTAGGGTTTGGGCAATTTGGGGAGATATGTCCCTTTTCTCCGCTTCTGTAACACTCCACCTCAGATCTCTGACCACCGCCAGACTATCATCCTATGTAACTTTGAGAGGGAAACCTCCTTGGACCGAAATTAGGACCAAACTCTCTAGGCTTGGGTCCAATATCCTGTGTTGTCATTTTGGATTCTAGCAAGTTGAATCTTACATTTTCATCCTTCTGTCTTCATTCATGCATCTCTTTCAGAGAGCAGATATCCTCTGCATGGTTCCTCCGCAAACAGTAAGAATAGAAGGCTCCAAGAATGGTTGGTTTTTGGGTACATTCAGTGGCTAAATGTCCTGCTTGATGTCACTTTCCACACCCAGTATTTGACCACATCACATCTCTTCCGGCTCTTTGCAGAAGTGGATATATTAGTGGTATTCACCTTCAACGTCTGTAACTACTCTGTAATCACATCTAGAAGCTCTTTCTTGATACTTGCAACTGAGTTGGATAAGTAGTCCTTCAGATTTTCACCTTCTGCAGTGCTTTTTGTAGGGTTTTGGGAAGCTTCTGTAATTACTGCATACATTGGTTGGGTAGATCTAGAAGGTCCTCTATTCTGGTTCTGATTCAGAGCTCCTGTTGACACTTGGGGTTGTTGATTCCAGTTGGTAGGATTCCACTGTTGTTGAGTCGCCCTTGATCGCCATTGGAGAAATTGTTTGAGGCCACTGTTGTTATGGTTGAACCATCATCTGAGGCACTGTCATCTGCGATGACCACACTGGATTAGGTGCACTATACTGTGGCACTGGTTGCATCTGGGGATAGGGATAGGGGACTATCCCTGGGACTGCATTTGATGGGTATACCATTCCAGGCATAGGAGGAGGTAAGATTCCTCTTCCTGGAGTCCTTGACAACCTTGCTTCAACTTCGTCATACAATCTTGCACCTTCCACTGCAGCTTGTAGATTGACTGGTCTTCTCAATTCCACGAACTTGCGAACTTCTGGTTGTAGGCCCTTGAGAAACACTCCTTTCTGGATACCTTCATCCAAATGATGGTTAGTCCATCTCTTCAGGATGGATTCCATTCGCGAGACATAAGCTTCTACTCTTTCTCCAGATGACTGACTTAGGTTCATGAACTCCTCTCGCATCCACTCTTCATCACGCCTGAATTTAGTGAGGAAGGCCAACTTTAGGTCATCCCATGTGCCAAAAGTTCCTGCTGCTTGTCTCTCATACCATTGAAACGCCGCACCCTTGAAAGTGGCGGGGAATATTGCTAACCAATTCTCAGGGGTTCTGGAGGGGAGCTTCAAGCTCTACCCCGAGACCTACAGACCACTTATTGCTCAAGTGTTTCGAATCGAGAAGCCATGCCTACCTCTCACATAGCTGATGTGCAATGCCTACCTTATGGGTGTAGTGAGCTTACCTTGATGCTCGATCGAGTGCCCTCCTCTTTCTTGCACACCGGTAGCTCCACGATCCTTGAGGCAAGCTCAAGCAACCTCAATCCCTCTCCCATGAGCTTCATCCTCCATAGCCACGTGCGAGACAAGAGAAGAGAAGAGAGGAGGAGAAGATGAAGAGAGAAGATGGAGAGTCTCTTCTCCAAGATCCCTCAGTCTCACACAATCACTCGCTCACACTCTCTCAATCCCTCTCTCAAGCACAAGCAAGAAGACAAGAAACAAGAGAATAGAAGAAGAAGCTTTTGCCACACACAAGAATGAGCTTCTCATTCACTTTTCAACTTTATATACAAAACCCTAAATCTCTTTTGGGCGGTCATCCCCTTTTCCCCTTTTTATATGGCCAGCCGTAGCCTTGGCCCTTTTTCCCATTGTCCTTCTATCTTCCTAGCTTCCTTTCCACTGCCCATCTACATTTACAAATTGCACAGGTGAGAGCCCGGTGCTCCTTGAATTAAACCATGATGCACTTGCGCTCTTTTACAAAAGTTTTGACTTGCGCTTTTCCTTGTGCGCCTTTCTCCCTTATTTAAGACTCTTCTCCTTGTGCGTCTTTGTCTTCTGTTTCTCTTTTCCTTGGCCTTTGTCTTTGTCTTCTGCTTTAGCTTTTCCAAATTTTCCACCTTCGTTCATTTGAGGGTTAACATTACCCCCCTCCTAGACGAGTGCCAATCCCATGGCACTCACCGTCGTAGGTAGCAGGCTGTAGCATGCACCAAAGACGTGGGTGACAAGGACACTTGTGGTTTCCGTGGAGGAGTGTTGGTGGTGGTGTGGCAGAAGGTCCTGGGGGCCTGTTGGTGGGCAAGGTGGCTGGTGGACGGTTGTGGGAGTTGGTAGTAGGGCTATTCTGTGTTGGGGATTGCATTGATGGCCAGCACAAGTGTTGGTTTGTTGGGGATTCTACACATGACGATTCTTTGCGGGCTTGTCGGATGGTAAGGGATAAGCATTCAGAGTTGGGTGTTGATGAAGAGCGAATGACACTTTCAGTGGAGTCTTCAACACCTGCAATTGAAAACCTCTCATGTGGTCTCTCCCTAAGGGTAGTGCTAGTCTTCTCTATTATGCACAAGACATATTTTGATTAGTTTGGGAGACAGGTCGAACTCTAAGCAAGCTGAGAGTATTATCCTGCACTTGAGGACCCAAACTATGTATATACTTCGGTGCAGATATTTTGTGAGTGCTCATGCATACTTAGATATTACATAGTTAGAAGACTGTGGGCTAGTTTCTGGTAACAATGTGTTGATGTGGCAAAGTTGTCCATGTTGAGAAGAAGTTCATGTGAAGGTATATGAGACATCCTTTGCATTGTGACTGCACGACGGAGAATAATTGAATGCAGGGACACCGCACTTTCAGTAGAGCTGGAAGCTATTGGACTTGCTTGATGAGGACGGTGTACATTTCATGGCCCATCGTGCGGTGCTTACCACAATTGATTGCAATGGTATTAAGGCAAAGTGCAAGAGGGAATTGTGCAAGTGGGTCAGGGTGACAGGTCTAACCATAGGCGAGACAAGCTCCCTAGGTATGTCCTGTCCTTGATGTGCCCTGAACAATTGTGGATGATGCTAAAGGGCTAGGGGACTAGGGACGCAGCTAGTCGATCAAGGTCACTGGACATATCTAATTTGAGGACCCCTAGGTGCTATGCTATGATTGTGGGTGGTTCTTTTCGTTCGTTTCTTTTCTTCTTTTTTTCTTTTTTTTGTTGTTTTTTCTTGTGCTTTTTTCTTTCTTTCTTTCTTTCTTTCTCCTTTTTGTTTTTGTTTTTGTTTTTTTTTTGACTTGCCTGAGTACAACCATTGCAACATGTTGAGGCTATCAGCCTTTCAGTGGGTTGGAAAATGTCAAGCTCGAAGGCTCAAGAAATGGATATTACAGTGATGATTGTGCCCTAGCCTCGTTGTTAGAGAAGTAGTTGTTGAGATGGGGAGATACACTTGAGATATTGCAAACCTCCTTGTGACACATGTGATATTGGTACAATTGAGGTAATGACTGCCATGAGCCAACTATAGAGCTTGACCCAGAAAGGGAGCGTGGACCATGAATGTGCGTTGGGCCATGCGATGTGGGTGGTCAGCAAGGGCGATTTTTGCTTTCAGCAGCGTGGCTTCGTTGCGGCTCTTTGTGGGGTCAATGGTCTTGTGGTGATCGGGCATTGAACACTTTCGTATAAGGACCTGTATTATTCTGCATCCACTTGTCACTTTGTGAGAGTATATGCTCGCTTGTGTTAAGTGCATCAAACAAATGCAATCATGATAAGACATATTTTTTAGAATTCTATGATGTCTATTGGGATGCCTATTTCATTGCTTGTTAAGGTCGCATGCATTAACGAGAAGTAACGGGAAAGTGTACAAGTGGGGATCTTGCTCCTTTACTCATCAAAAAACAAAATGTTCTGGCATGCTGACTTATCGAGCTACTTATACATCATAGGGATTTAGTCAATAGGTACAAGGCAGGGTGAGTCCGGTTGGCTAGGCGACCAGGGCGGTGCTAGTGCGGGGCTCCCGTGAGGCTGGGCAGGGAACATGTCGGCTGCGACATGAATGGTGTAGTCTCGGGCCGCTATCGTTTCCAAAATGTCTTTAAACAATTCATTAAATTCTACCCTATCTCGAGCTGCCCTTTCTGCCCTTGAGCATCTGGTGCCCGAGCGTACGTTGGGGGTTTGTGCCATTGGTGTTGCCACATTGTGTGCGCCTCCTCGAGCGTCCGCTCCCCTGGCCTGTGGATTCTTCGGCCTTCGTCCGGGGCAGTGTCGCTTGGGGCCGCGTTTCTTGGCGTACCTTTTATGAGTGGGCACGTAGCGCACCGGCGGAGGGGCATGTGCTGCATGTTCCCGTCGGCTGCGGAGAGCGTCCTTGCAAGCTAGCTGCCCTTGGTTCCTCATGTTTTTCTCACGGGGGGCCTGTAAGATGCGAATCAAGGATTAGGATTTGTCACATGATAAGACCATTCATATGTAAGGGATTATAGTGTAGATTATCAAGCACATAGGACGAGAAGGGGAGGGGTGGGGCATGCAGTGCTTGTTGTAGAGGGATGGCCCCCGTGACGTATATTTAGCCTCCTTCCATTAGCAGTTCTTGGTTCATGCTGAGTTACCTCGGCTAGCGGTCATGGATTTAGGCAGGGCTCCTCCTTGGAAGGATAGACAGGAAAGGGAAGAAGGTATATAGAAAGGGACTATACCCTGTCTACACCATCAAAGTTGTTGGTCAAGGCTTCCTATGGCGGTAATGTGGGTTGCATGCCCTTCACTTGGAGGTGGGGATGGTCACACGGCTTTTAAATGCGTGATGAGAGGAGGACTTGAGAAGCTTAGCCTGTCAGACCCAACTCTTCTCCCTGCGCTTGACTATTATTGCTTGTGTGTGTTGATATTGTTTATTCATGGTGACACAAAAATCAGTGTTTATTTATATACATATTTATGAATCCATGTCACTTCACGAGGATAATAACCAATTGTAGAACTCAGGGTTGTATTGGAGTGTGGCACATGCATCCAGCACTCGTAGCAGCTTACTTAGTACCGATAGATATTTTGCCACATCGAGCAGCATGGAACCTTGTCCGAGTCTACTGGCAATGTGTAACTCCTCCTTAGTGAGAACCTTATCAATCAAAGGGCTCTCTAGGCTAGTTGCTAAGTCCGTGCCCCGAATGCCAGTTAGCACTCAAAGGGAAGTTGGTGCCACATAGGTTGGGTCTCTTTGAGACTGCCATTTGGCCAATCGCTCCTCAAAGACTGTCATGATCCGAGCCCCTAGTTCGGCCATTGCAACGCGGTTCTCACACTAACGCTGTTCAAATTGACTTCCGCCCTTTGTTAGTCGCTTCAGTTGCTCTATGTCTTACGAGATTCGGTCGGCAGAGCAATTCATTGAATGTGACAGTTAAGCGCAATTCGTCGGCTCCCTCGTCAGAGATGAGTCGCATGCGTTCATGCAGAATCCTATCGTAGTGCTCGTTAAGATGTTCTTGCTCCTCCCAAGATAGAGGGAAGGGCAAGTAATCTCCAAGCTGCTCCTTGGGGATTGTGCCCACGTCCGCAAGGACGTAGACTCGTGTGAACACCTTGAGCTTAGCATCCAACTTAGCTGAGCATTCTGCAACACTTCTATGTTCAACGAGGGCTTGCTCGGTTGCCATCTCATGCAAGGTTCTAGGAATTTGTCTAGGCTTTAGCATAGCTGGGGGTTCAGGCCTAGATGAGCAAGATAGGATTGCTTATGCTCTCAGGGATTGTGCGTTTTTCCTGAGGTTTTGCTGCTATTTTGTCACGGTTCTTCTCAGATGTGATTGGTATAGATTTGTCACCCTGTTGTGACGACGTTATATCCACTCTTGATTGATCGATGTGAGTTCTATTGTCGGTGGATTGAGTGTTGAAAGCAACTATTGATGGAAACGGCTGCTTTGATTTTTCAGAGCACATAGATATGTCTGAGGGTTCACCGCGATTAGGAGAGGCATTAATGGGTTCATTGGTGGATGGACTCGATGCTTTATTCATCAGCCCTCCGGTGCTCTTCGTCCCAGTGTTCTTGTGGTCCACAACCACCAGCAAACTGTTGTTGTTTTCACTGTTTTCTCCTCTTTTTCTTGGTCCGTGAAGGTGCATCTCTCATTGACTCAGGATTCTGGACTAGGTCAACCATTGATGTGCTTGGTTGGGCCTCATCATTCTCTTTCTCTAATGTGTCCTTATGGGTCATAGCTGTGGCCTGCTGAATAGCCCTACTAGGTTGTGAGGGTACAACTACCTCCCTTTTTGGAGGGTCTAGCTCTTCCCTTCTGTTTAACTCCTCCAGTCTAGGATTTAGGCATTTTGGAAGTGCTGGAGTTGTTAATAAAGTTGGTTGTGACACCTCCTCCACAGGTAAACCACTAAGGACACGTTGCGCAAGGGGCGTTGTCATGGCCAAGGGCTGTGAGACTGCTGTGATCCCTAATTGAAAGTAGGAGCGGCTAGTCCAGTGGGTTGGCTACTCTTGGTGGATTGCGGTGTTAAGTCCTTAGGTCGATTGGAAGTGATCATGCCTTTTGTTGCCCTTAGAGCCTTCACTTGAGTATTAGTTGAGCTAGCCACGATGGATTGCACGGGCATATCCCTAGGTTGAGAGCTAAGGGTGGTGTCATGTCCTACATTTGGAAGCTTTGATGTAGGTAGGGATTGGGATCGAGTAGCCGCACTTGACGACTGTTGTGCTTTCTGTGTCCGCTTAGGGGAAGAGGGTGTAGGAGACTTGGGACTCCTAAGTGGTTTTGACTCTGGCTAGGAGATTTGTTCGTGGCTGTTCGATGATTTTGCTATTTGCTTTGTTGAGCATTTAACCTTGCCATGAGAAATGTTGTGCCTATGATGCTTGCTATCCTCTTGGGGAATCAAAGGCTCCTTGGGCACTAGCGACTTCTATGTATCCTCAACGATTATATGTGGCATTTTCTTGTCAAGCACGCTAGGCTAAGGATTTGCCCTCCGATTGGCCCCGTTTGGTTTCTTGATTTCGACCATGAGGGGCTCGGTCACTCCACTATTGTTGACTCGAGACTTGGTTTTTCGTTTAGATCTCCTCCTACGCTTCTTTGCTCTTGATACGATCTGGCCTTCAGTCGACGAGGGAGGTTTAGCAAGGGGTTTTGGCACCCAAATCCATGGGTTACCTACGTAATACCCTTGAGCAAGTAGCAATGCTTTGGACACCCATCGTGGCATTGTGCTGACCTTCCATCGATGCCTTCGTCTATAAGGCTTGGGCTTCTTTTGGGGTCTTCTACGATATTTGTAAGTCCAAAGCCCGTCCTTGGCATTGTCTCTTGACCTTCTTGTTTCAGGCATGGCCTCACTCACTGGTTCTCGTTGTTTGACCTGTGCTTGTATCAACTCTTCCAACAAGTCCTTGCCCTCGTTTGTAGGCTTGACTATTATGTCATCACCTTCCTTGCCTTTCCCTCGAGGTTTGATGAGGTCACCCTTGCTAAAGGTGGTGACTATCCTCACACCCGGTAGTGTCAGATGTATCCTTCGTGCTACATAGTTAACCTCACACTTGGTCGCCCTTTTGAAGGGTCTTCCTAGGAGGGTTTCTTTCCCGTAGCTAGCACTTTTTAGAGGAACATGAAATAGGAGAGGCAAGTTTTCCATTTCAATTGTCGCAAGGATTTTGCACTTTCCTATGAGTGCTTGTGGATGTCCCCCATAAGGGCTAAGAGTTGCACTAGTCGATGTGAGCTCTGGTTGGCCTAGTAGGGTCCATGATTCATAGGTCAAGATATTAAAATCTGCTCCTTCATCAATTAGAGCATCGATAGTATGCTCTCTTTTTGTGGTGAGCTTGACCCTAAGATAAGCAAGTGGTACTATGTCTTCGTCTTCTGGGTCTTGGCTTGTAAATTTAAGCCTTCTGACAAATGCCCTTGAGTTCTCAACTGCACGACCAGATGTGGATTCTCCACTGATGTCTTGGATCGTCAGTGCAGTGCTATTCAAGGTACATCTCTCGTCAAGAGTGTCATGTCTAGTCATCTTCGCATTTGTAGCTTGCTAAAGTTACATTTTGCTCTGACTAGACACGGTCTGAACACAATGTCTTTGTGTTCTCATGGCGTGGCCTTTTTTCCCTTGATGGCAAGTTTGGCCCATTGATGTTCTAGGGTCTCTGTTTCTCTCTGTTCGGGTATGGGCTTTTGGTTGCTCTTTTGCAAGTGAGGATCCATGCTCGTGTAGAGCCATTACTACACTAGGGTTCAATTTGCAGGACCTGTCACGGCGCGCCCTTTCTCTCCAACCTACTTGGGGGAGGTGCGGAGGGGGCAGAGCCCCCTCTACGGGGGTCCGGGGCGGGCAGTCCCCCCCGGCTTGCAGGGCCATTACGATAAAAGCCATGCACAATTTGGAGGACTGTTTATAGCCAAATTTTGAACTACGTGCTCTAAATTTTAGCCCAGTGATGGATCTGTGATGTGCCTTTAGCTCTACGTGGTCTTTGCGGTCAATTTTGGAGTTTAGATGCGTCAGCATTTGTGTTCTAGATACCTGTCCGATTTTGACAGTTTTCTGTCCGATTCTCAGATGTCCGATTTTCACGAGTCCGATTATCAGAATCGGACGTCCGATTTTGGGTTGGTTCGATCGGACCAGTGGTCCGATTTTGGTCACGTCCGATTCTGGGAGTCCGATCAAAAAAGTGGTCCAATTTTCAAAGTGGTTCGATTCTGGGAATCGGATCGGACAGGGTGGTCCGATTCTAGTAGTCGGACGGTCCAATTCTAGGTGGTCCAATTCTGGGTGGTCCGATTCCAGGTGGTCCGATTTCCAAAATCGGATGGGTTGGTCCGAGTGGTCCGATCGGACAAGATGGTCCGATCGAATGGTTGTCCGAATGTCCGATTATGGACTGGTCCAATTCTGGTGGTCCGATTTTGGACTGGTCTGATTCTGGACTGGTTTGTCCGATTCTGAGACTCGGACAGTGAACAGCCCAAGGATAGCACCTAATCTACCAAGAGAGCAGGCCTCATGGTGGCATCTACAATGCCCGTGCCCTTAAAAACTTGCAAGAAACACCCTTCCTCTCAACAAGAAACCATTCTCACACACACAAAAATATGGCACACGAGAAATATGGCCATCATCTTCATCCTCACTCTCTCCTTCCATGGAAGAGATAAAGCAAGAAAGCACAATAAAGGAAAGAGAGCAAGAGTTGTGCCAATGCAAGAGAGAAAAGAAGATACGTGCAAGAAGTTAGATAAAGGAGAGGAAGAGAAGTTGTAACTCCCCAAACCACCTTTTCCCACAAATTGCATGGCTCTTCATTTCCACCTTTTCATATTCCTTTAAGGGTTTGTTTTACATGAGCATTCTTAGACCTTAGAAAGGAGGTCTATGAACATTGAAACATTAAAACCTTTCAACTTTTGCAAACACACACACTACTTCTCATGCTCATGGCTTTACAATGCGGACCCACTAAAATACCATGGCAAATTACAAAGAGTATTATCAATGATAGCTGCTTGATTTTATTTTTTTGCCAATGTAGACCACATTTTGTACCTTTTTCTTGCATAAATTTTGGGTTATCAGACAGCCTGGTCGAACAATGCGACTGACGTCCCGCGAGTTGCATGCGATGCCTCTAGGCTGACGTCTACTACACTGAATCGTTCAGCGCCTTCCAAATAGGTACAAAACACTACAAGGAAGTGCCAGACATGCCTGGAATCACTATGATGCTCGAATCAAACGGCACTCCAAGGATTTGTGCCCCTATTTCCCTATTTTAGCCTGTTATACAACAACAGAAAACCCTACTATTTGCTTCTTTTTCTTTGTTTTTTCCTATCCTAAATGCGTACAAATCACAAAGTAAATACCTACACTACTCCATCTCACAACATAAATCTCAAAAAAAGCAAAAAACCTACTTGCCAAGGAGATCAAATACCATCTTCAACCCCCTCGCTTCCTACCTATCTCAAGCACCGGTTCGGGGAAAGCCCTTACTTCGATGCTCGATTCGAAGCGTGCAAGCGCTCAAGGCTTGAATCCGTTGGTCCCGGAAACAGAACAAAAATGGAGGGGAGCTTCAAGCTCTACCCCGAGACCTACAGACCACTTATGCTCAAGTGTTTCGAACCGAGCAGCCATGGCTACCTCTCACATAGCCGACGCGCAATGCCTACCTTATGGGTGTAGTGAGCTTACCTTGATGCTCGATCGAGTGCCCTCCTCTTTCTTGCACACTGGTAGCTCCATGATCCTTGAGGCAAGCTCAAGCAACCTCAATCCCTCTCCCATGAGCTTCATCCTCCATAGCCACGCGCGAGACAAGAGAAGAGAAGAGAGGAGGAGAAGATGAAGAGAGAAGATGGAGAGCCTATTCTCCAAGATCCCTCACTCTCACATTATCACTCCCTCACACTCTCTCAATCCCTCTCTCAAGCACAAGCAAGAAGGCAAGAAACAAGAGAAGAAGAAGAAGAAGCTTTTGCCACACACAAGAATGAGCTTCTCATTCACTTTTCAACTTTATATACAAAACCCTAAATCTCTTTTGGGCGGTCATCCCCTTTTCCCCTTTTTACATGGCCGGCCGTAGCCTTGGCCCTTTTTCCCATTGTCCTTCTATCTTCCTAGCTTCCTTTCCACCGCCCATCTACATTTACAAATTGCACGGGTGAGAGCCCGGCGCTCCATGAATTAAACCATGATGCACTTGCGCTCTTTTACAAAAGTTTTGACTTGCGCTTTTCCTTGTGCGCCTTTCTCCCTTATTTAAGACTCTTCTCCTTGTGCGTCTTTGTCTTCTGTTTCCCTTTTCCTTGATCTTTGTCTTTGTCTTCTACTTTAGCTTTTCCGGATTTTTCACCTTCGTTTGTTTGAGGGTTAATAGGTTCTGGCATTGTTAGCCACACATACTACCATAAACTCTGCTACATGAAGATCAGGGTCTTCATTGTACTCTCCCTTAAAAATTGGCAATGGGACTACATTTGCTGACCTATCATCAATATTTCCAGGATGAATCTGACTAGGAAGGGGACCTTGAGTTGCCATGGGGACTTCTGTAAAGAATGCTTTTAGGGCGTCAAAGGAAGCTTCTGCTGGGAGCTCATTCTTAGCTTTGATTTTTGCCTTCTCTCTTCTCATGTACCTCTGGACTCGTTCCAACGCTTGCCTCTTTAGTGCATCATTCATCAGGGGGTTGGCTTCAACCAGTTGTTCTGGACTCAACAGGATAGTGTCAGAGGGGGCTTCAGTCTCTAATAGATTATTTGGCCAACATCTCCTCTACTTCTTTCTTTTCAACATCTCTGAATTCAGCTTTCAAACCACTACATAGGGGAAGATATTCTGTTCTAAAAGTATCAAAACTCATTCTTCTTAGGATCATTGTTGCGTCATTATAATAATGCCAGCTTCTGAGGGTTTCAATAGTGTATGTTGTGAAAAACACTCTGTCTACCAACTTCCAGTGGATTGCTAATTGAACAAACAGAAGATTATTAGTGCACCAAGCATCCCATGTATCTTGCTATTGAGCATCCACGAACAAATTCCAACTTTTTTCCTTCTTGTCTTCGTGAACCTCTACAAACCAAGACTCCTGAAGCTTCTTCACAATCTCCCACTTGATGATGTCTGGAAACTTCTCAATGAATGCCAAATCTTCCATTGATGGTCATTCTCTGTGTTTCTGCTCTTTAGTTTGTTCCCAAACAGTTTGCCACCAAGATGCAAGTTTCTGCTGCTTCAACAGGAAGAGGAAACAGTCCACCACATAGAGCATGCATCATGATGGTGATGTGTTTCCACCATTGTGGGATGAACTTCTTGTGGAAAGTAGCTTTGATTATGAGAAATTCCAACTCTTCAGTGGAAGAAGGAACTTTACAAACATCCATTGAATTCTTCTCTTCTTGGCAATGCCATTTCCTTCATTTTCAGCCTCTTTTGGTGCTTGTTGATGGCAAGTTTCCCCGGCTACGCACCAAAAACATGGAGCCCCAAGAGGAACACCAAGGAAAAGGGAATTATCTTGCAAGAAAATCTATCTTGTAATATCAACAAGCTTTTATTTCATTCTTTTGATCATCAAAATAAAGAAAACAGCAATTCTTCACGCAGCATCATAGTAGATATCTCCCACGGATTTAATAGAATCAACCACATTCTTCAACATTTTCACAAAATCCATCAAAATAATAAAGAACAAAAGGGAATACACCATCTTTGAATGGAAATACATCACATATTATTCATCTTCAATATCTTCATAGTTCTCTTCCTCAATTTCTCATATACAATCACACTGTTTTCATAGATTTGATTATCTCTGACTCTCTCTCTCTCTCTCTCTCTCTCTCTCCATCAATAGTACATCATATCCTCACTACAATACTCTCATAATAACCCTCAATAATCCTTCTTAGGTCGTGAATGCACCTCCCTATCAAGAATCGCGTGGTGGGGGGAGTTGCTCAAGATGCTGCGCCAAACACACACAGAATGCACAAGGAGAAGCTCACTCAAGAGACAAGAAGAGAGATGGAGGCCAAAACGTTTTCTTGCTGATTTCTTCTTCTTGTTCCACACACTTTTACAATGTATACAAAGTATAGATAAGATACAACATAAAGGAAAGTGGTCTACTAAGTCAAACAATGCATAACCGACTACACTAGTCGACTGGCGCTATAACTATGCCAGCTGTAAATAGGTGTAACAACCTGAATATAATAAGTAATGAGTCAGTGGCCATGTGAGAGTCCTAATGACCACCGACGTGCTAAGTATAGACGTGTGGACCCATCTAACTAGGCGGTCCATCATCAATGTTTGCATGTGTTAAGCTTGTCATCTCAACACTCCCCCTCAAGCTCAACTGCATCTCTGCAACTCCAAGTAAGCTTCGAAACTTTTGAAGCTTCTCTGTACCCAACGCCTTTGTGAAGATGTCAGCTATCTGATTCTGTGTGCTGACATACACCAAGTCAATCTCACCTGCTAGTACCTTCTCTCTCACAAAGTGGTAGTGTACCTCAATATATTTTGTCCTGGCATGGAACACAGGGTTCCTAGCCAACTGTATACTGCTCATGTTGTCACAATAAATGGCAACTGGACCTTCCACCTGCACATCCAAATCAGCCAATAACTTTTGCAGCCATACTACCTCACATGCTGCAACAGCAACACCTCTATACTCAGCCTCTGTACTCGACAAAGCAACTGTAGATTGCTTTTTGCTGCTCCAAGCAACTGCTACACTACCAAGAGAGAACATGTATCCACTGGTAGATCTTCTATCAGACATACTACCAGCCCAATCTGCATCTGTGTATCCAAACACTTGTACATCTGTACCTGCCTCATTAAAAAGTCCATAATGTAATGTGGACTTCACATATCTCAATATGCATATGACTGGATCCAAATGTGGCTTTCTAAGTACTTGCATAAACTAACTCACAAGACCAACAACGTAGCTCAAGTCTGGCCTTGTAATGGTCATGTAGATCAAACTCCACACTATCCTCCTGAACATAGTAGGGTCTTCTATCTCATCCCCAACATCAGCACTCAACTTTACATTCTGCTCCAACGGGACTGAAAGTGGTTTGCATGCTGTCATACCATACTTGAACAACATATCCAAGCCATACTGTCTTTGGGACAACCATATACCATCATCACATCTGATCACCTCAATGCCAAGGAAGTACCTTAGCTCACCTAAATCCTTCATCTCAAACTTCTCCTTCAGAAAATCCTTGACTTCAGCAATCCCTGTAATAATCAAGTCATCCACATAGATGACTATGATGACCAAACCTGCATCTCCCTTTCTCACATAAAGTGAGTGATTAGCATTAGAAACATAAAAACCAATATTGACAAGATACTCTATGATCTTGTCAGACCATGCTCTAGGTGCTTGCTTGAGCCCATAGAGTGCCTTCTTCAACCTGCACACATACGTGGGATGCTCTAAATCTTCATAACCTGCTAGCTGATCCATATACACTTCTTCTTGCAAATCACCATGCAAGAAGGCATTCTTCACATCCATTTGCTGCAACCTCCAACCTTTGGCTGCTGCCAAAGCAATCACACATCTGACAGTTTCCCTCCTAGCAACTGGACTGAAGGTTTTATCATAATCTATGCCATATGTCTGAGCATAGCCTTTTGCAACCAGCCTAGCTTTGTACCTACTAATAGAACCATCTGCATTGTGCTTAATCTTATAAACCCACTTACATCCAATGGCTTTCTTGCCCGTCAGCAATGATACTAGATCCCAAGTCTTGTTGGCCTCTAATGCAGCCATCTCCTCATCCATTGCTGCATCCCAATGAGCATGACCAACAGCCTCCTCAAAACATGCGGGTTCAACATCCTCAACTAGTTTCACCATATAAGCATAATGGTGAGCTGCATAACCTTCAAAACCAAATCTTTTAATAGGGTATCTCACCCTGCTAGACCTGCGTACCACTGGATCACTCAATGGAGTCTTTGCATTAACACGTGCTCTCTGCACACCTGGAGTCCTCACTGAAGGAATGCCAAGCTCATCATCCAAGCTCTCTGAGCCACTGGAGTCTCCATCAAGAACTGCATCAATGCCTTCTGACACTTTATTCTTTCCTTTGTCTTTACCTGTAGTGCTACTAGATGCACCCGAAGATGTAGAGGTACTCCTTAGTCTCCCAGACCAAGGACTACCAGATGATGTCTCTGGTCCACTAAGAGTCCGTGATTCTTGCTTTTCAGCCTGCACATGAGTGTCATGATCATCATCATCAACAATGCATCACCACTAGATGCATACCAACTACTCATTTCATCAAAGATGACATCCCTGCTCACTCTGAACTTACATGTGACAGGGTTGTAACAGCTATACCCTTTCTGCTCTAAAGAGTATCCAATAAAGACACACTTTTTAGCCTTTGGATCTAGTTTCTTCCGCAACTCATCTGGCACATGAACATACGCAATGCAGCCAAACACTTTCAAGTGTGAAACATCAGGCTTCTTACCTGTAAAACATTCTTCGGGGGTCATACCATGAACTGCAGCTGTGGGAGTTCTGTTCATAATATAAACAGCAGTATGAACAGCCTCAGACCAAAAATGCTTAGGCATATTCTTTTCAGCCATCAAGGCACGTGCAACTTCTGCAATATGCTTGTTTTTCCTTTCTGCAACCCCATTTTGCTGTGGGGTATACCTGCATGTGAACTGTCTCTTTATCCCATGAGACCTCAGAAAATCACTGAACTCATTTGAGAGGTACTCTCCCCCTCCATCTGACCTCAAGCACTTTACTTTCAAGCCTGTTTCTCTTTCAACTGTAGCCTTGAAAGTTCTAAAGTGCTCAAATGCTTCACTCATTTCCTTAATAAAATATACCCACAGCTTTCTAGAACAATCATCAATAAATGTGACAAAGTATGAACTGCCTCCAAGAGATACATTTTGTGTAGGCCCCCAAATGTCTGTATGCACAACATCAAGGATATTTCTGCTTACATCTTTGTCATGTGAAAAGGGTTGTCTTGCCTGCTTACCAAACTGATATGCTTCGCATACCTTATGAAAATCTGCAACTCTAAATGTATGCAAACCTGTAACCAACCCTTTGGACTGCATTAATTTCAGCCTTTGTACATTTACATGTCCAATGCGTTTGTGCCAAATTTCAATGTCTGCAATAACACCTTTTCCTTTAGCATACATAGCAGCATCCATAGTAGGAATTCCAGCATCCAAAGTAAACATACATCCAACTCTACTTCCCTTTGCAACTAACCTGCACTTGTCATTGAAGTCTTCTACAAAGCAGCCCTTTGCATTAAATCTGACTTGCAGCCCTTGCTCCACCATCTGACCCACTGACACCAAGTTCTTTGTAATAGATGGAACATGTAATACATCTGAGAGACTCTTTGTCTTACCATCATGCAAGGATAAGGGAACTTTTCCAATGTGTGAAATTGGGTGGCATGAATCATCACCCGTCTGCACATAACCTGCATTTTGCAAATCCTGTATCTCTCCAAACCATTCTGCATGGCTGGTCATATGATTGGATGCACCTGAATCAACATACCAAACATCATCATGCGTTCCCTTTCCTATAACAGCATTCAACATATGCTACATAACAAACAGACATTCATTTTTGTCTTCATTCTGTCGTGAAGACGATGCATAGTTTCCTTGCTGCAACTTACCATTGCAAATATCGTCTTTCTTAGCATAACATTGGGTTGCAATATGACCTGTTTTGCCACAGTAGTGACATACAATACCAGAGTTGTTAGAACCTCTGTTCTGCCATCCACCTCTTCCTCTAAAGCTCCCCCTGCCTCTAAAGTTACCACAACCTCCTGAAACCTGCATATCGCCAAATTGCTGATTCAATCTGTTTTGCTGGTTGTCACTACCACGTCCTGTACCACAGCCTCTTGAAGAGAACCTGCCACATCCCCTTCCTAAACTGGAGTAGAAAGCTTGGACTTGTTCACCACTTCTTTCAAATGTCTCACTCTGCATGTTGATCTCTTCAGTGATCATAAGGGAGACCAACTCATCGAAATCTGGAAATGGCTTTCTGACATATACGGAAGTTACAAAAGACTTCCAAGCCTTTTCATTGTTAAGTCCACCCAAGGTAGACGACACCAAATCATCATCATCGGGCATTGCATCAATCGCTGCCAATGCATCTGCAATGCTTCTTACCTTCAGTGCATACTCATTGATAGACATCTTCCCTTTCTTTAATGTATTCAACTCTTGCTTGAGTTGAATCTTTCGTGCCTTTGTATTTACAGAAAATATACTTTCAAGTATGGTCCAAGCTGCATATGAATTCTCTGCATTTCTAATGTGTCCCAGCATATTATTGTCAATTACTGCAGACAACTAATACATGAACTTTTTATCCTTTGCATTCCATTCCTTCCGTGCCTTTGTCTCTTCTGCTGTTGGAGGATCACTCACCTCCGGCTCCTTTTCTTCACCTAAAACAAACTTGTAGAGGCCTTTTCCAATAAGGAAGTTCGTGACACGGAACTTCCATGAAGGGTAGTTGTTCTTGTCGAGCTTCTCAATGAAGGGACTTCCACTGTTCTCTGCCATTATCACAAAATTAATACCAACAGTAGCAAATCTTCTACAGCCCTCGACCTGTAGTGCACAACAATACACCGGATAACCTTTTTCACTGTCTGCTCAACAATACATGCAATCTGCAACCTGTTTGCAAATAAACCTTGTGTTTACTCACTTGTAAGCACTTTTGAACTTACAGATATGAAATCTGTAACCTGTGCACCCACTTTCGGTCAATACAGTCAAAGTCACAGTGTACCCTGAAACTGTTGTCCACAACCTTGTGGCTCTAAAACGGGCCCTGAAACGGCCTCAAATGCCCAAACGGGCCCTGAAATGGCCTCAAATGCCCAAAATACACAGTGCTCTTCACGCACACCAGATCTCACTGCAATCTGAGATTTTTGCTCTGCCCTGCTTCCGGTGCCTCCACAGGCACTATCCAAGAGAAAGAGTGGAAGGATGGGAGAGCTTCTTACCCGTGGCTTGCTTGCTCGAACCTTGCTTCTTCTCCTTCACTTCAGCCTTCGAAATTAGCCTCTCTCAGTGGCACGGCTCTGATACCAAGTCAAGAATCGCGTGGTGGGGGGAGTTGCTCAAGATGCTACGCCGAACACACACAGAATGCACAAGGAGAAGCTCACTCAAGAGACAAGAAGAGAGATGGAGGCCAAAACGTTTTCTTGCTGATTTCTTCTTCTTCTTCCACACACTTTTACAATGTACACAAAGTATAGATAAGATACAACATAAAGGAAAGTGGCCTACTAAGTCAAACAATGCATAACCACTACACTAGTCGACTGGCGTTATAACTATGCCAGCTGTAAATAGGTGTAACAACCTGAATATAATAAGTAATGAGTCAGTGGCCATGTGAGAGTCATAATGACCACCGACATGCTAAGTGTAGATGTGTGGACCCATCTAACTAGGCGGTCCATCATCAATGTCTGCATGTGTTGAGCTTGTCATCTCAACACTCCCAAGAGGTATGTCTGATATGAAGAGTCACCAGAGCCATTACAATGTCTTTTCACAACTCACTACTGTCACTGTCACTTAGTCTTCTCTTCAATCCTTAGCAGCTGTTTCTTCCACCTGTTTTAGCTCTTTTGAACTTAGATTCATCCCTTCCAAAGGTTAGAAAACTTTCCCAAAGTCACACATACTTTCTACAGAGCACTTACAGAAGGTCTACAGAACAGTCATAGAACAGTACCAGAACAGCTACAGTACAGTTACAAAGCAGAGACAGAAGCTCTACAAAAGATCTATAGAAGGTTACAGAAGGTCATCAAAACCTCATAACTCATACTCAAACCATTCCAAACTCTCAAAAACTATTCAATAAGCTTTCACAAGATCTCAATCTTCATCAATCATCAATCCATGCTTCATACAGAAGACAATCAGAACAAAACGGAAGCTATACAGAAGGTATACAGAACCTATCAGAACATCATAGAACCTCATATCTCCATTGAGAATCATCATGAACTTCCAAAACATAATCAATATCATCCAAAACACTCTCAAATACTTCCATTATAACCATACATCACTCTAAATCCACCAAAAATCAATCATTCAGACCTCAAAAACAACAAAAATAAGTCAAAAATTCAGTCTTTTTCCACTCTCAACATGACATAAAATTTTATTTTTGTACATCTGTTTGATAAATTAGAAATAGTGGATAGATATTATTCGTTTGATGAGATTTTTTAAATTAAAAGTAAAACTCTCTTTTGAAGTATAAACCGTGATCATTATCGAGGACAAGTAGTACTACGTAATTTCCTTCCTAAATTAACGAGCTAGATTAAGTAAGTAAACATCTTTCTTGAATATGGTTAAAGGGAAAATTGATTTAAAAATTGCATAATTCCTCAAAACGTCACCCCGAATCTCAATATTATAGAAGCTTAAGAAAAGAAATTTCTTCTCAAGCAATACAAACCACCAAAGTTTGATGGTAATGGAGAGACATTCCAACTAAAACAGAAACATGGATTGAATCTATGGAAGATTATTTCACTACTATTGCAGGAACTACATTGTCAAATCAGGCCATGATTGCCAAACTAAAAATCACAAGAGATGTCCGTCTTTGGTGGAAATAATGGTGCAAGGACCAAAGAATGTATGAAAAAAGTGCTATCATTTGGGACAAGATTAAGGACGTTGTGCATGGGAGATATCTTCTGCCCACATATCAAGCCCATAAGATGAACAAGTTCTTCAATCTAAAGCAGTTAAGCCTAAGCCTAGAAGCCTACTACTCCAAATTCGTAACACTTCTAAAATATGCACCTACGATAGATGTTTTATAGCAAGTATCCAAATTTTGCAATGGTCTAAATCGGCCCTTGAATACACGTCTTGAATCAATGAGGTCATCAGATTTACGCGATGTATTGATTCAAGTAGCTCCAATAGTTCAGGAGATTGAAAAAATGCCAAGAAGTGCAAAAATTTGGAACAGAAACAGTCAGGGTAAGGGCAACTTCCAAGGTTATGCAAAGAGAGCCCAAGGGCAGTACCAACCAAACAAGACAAAGAAGGCCAAATCAAATGCAGTGGAAAGCTTTATACCAACATGAAGGAGCAATGAGACTCCAAGGTGCTTCTATTAAAAGGAACTAGGCATTTCAAGAGGCAATGCCTGAAGATTGGCCAAGGTCAATTTCCTATGAGCAAGACCAAGATGGCAGGGTAAAGGTTACTGGAATAAACCTAAAGGAGATCAATAATGATAAAGATCCCACAATGGAATTCGATATGAAAAGAGCCAAAGTGCACGCTACTCTCAATAATAAGAGTCCAAATTGCCAATTCTCAATAATTCAAACACCGACAAATTATCAAGGTAAACCCTTTCGAATTTTAATTGATTGTGGAAGTAACCACTCTTTTGTATCACCAAAATGTGCGAAAAGATTAGGCATAAACACTACTTTTCACCTAGATTGCTTGTGGAGTTAGCAAATGGCAAAGAAGTTATATCAACACAACAAAATAGTAAGGTCAAATTTAGCTTGGGTGGCAATTCTTCTAAAATAAACTTTCAAATTATGAACCTCGGGGCTAATGAATGTCTGCTAGAGGAATGGATTGGTTAATTCCAAATAATGTCCATATCCATTGTGAAAAGGGCCAAATCACATTTCAAAACTCAAAGGGAGAACGAGTAACCATTGAGGGAGAAGTAGGGAAAATAATATACATATATTTTTCCAAAAGACATGGTAGAGCTTTCACCAGCAATGGAAGTAGATCACAAAATTCAACTCATTCTAGGCGCTGCCCCCGTTTGCCAACGGCCCTACCAAATGTCAATTCTTGAAGCCATTAAGCTAAAAGAACAACTCAAGCTGTTATTAGACCAGGGATACATCCGGCCAAGTAGTTCACCATGGGGAGCCTCGGTACTATTTCAGAAAAAGAAAGATGGAACACTCTGCCTTTGTATCGATTACTATGGATTAAACTAGGTGACATTGAAAAACAAATATCTAATTCCTAGGATAGATGAGTTGCTTGATCGCTCCAAGGAGCAAAGATCTTTTCAAATATTGATCTCAGATTAGGATATTATCAAATAAGAATTAGAGAGGAACATATCCCTACAGTTGCTTTTAACACAAGGTACGGTCATTATCAGTTTCTTGTGATGTCATTTGGGTTAACAAATGCTCTTGCCACCTTCAATAGGTTGATGCAAGGCATTTTTTGACCCTACCTTGACAACTTCATCCTCGTCTTCTTTGATGATATCTTAACATATTCCAAGAATGAAGAAGACTATGGGCCACAACTATGAATAGTTCTTGAAACGATGAGGGCCCACAAACTATATGCTAAAAAGAAGAAATGTGCCTTTTCAAGAAGCAGATTGAATATTTAGGATTCATAGTATCCATAGATGGCATTTTAGTGGATCTTGCCAAGGTCCAAGATGTACAAGACTGGCCACCCCCGACAACGGTCAAGGAAGTGCGAAAGATTTCTAGGGCTAACGGGCTGGTATAGAGTCTTCATTAAAGACTGCGCCTTAATCGCCGCACCTCTCACCGATCTTCTAAAAAAGTAGTGGACATCCTATCGAACAATCTAGCTTTGAGAAGCTTAAGTAGAGTTTGGTAATTGCCCCAATCTTAAGGCTACCTGGCCCAAGCACAGAATTCAAAATCATAACTGACGCAAGCTCTCTAGCTTTGGGTTGTATGCTTATGCAAGGAGGACATCCAATAGCCTATGCTTTAAGAAGATTAAGGATCCATAAAAGAGACTATGCTACGCATGATCTAGAATTACTTGTTGTAATTCATGCCTTCTTTAAATTATGGAGATATTACCTGCTTAGTAATAAGTTTTCCCTAGTCATCACTGATCATAAAAGCCTAAAGTGGATTTTTACTCAACCAGAGATACAATGCTGATGGATTGAGACCTTACAAGAATTTGACTTTGAAATCAAGTATAGACCACGCAAGGAGAATATGATTGTGGATGCCCTAATCCGTAAATCATTCCTTAATGCTCTAATCTTAGAAGAACCCTCTAGGGATGGAACTCTTACTACAATGATTTTCATGCCCAGTAACCCTCTCATAGAAATGGCTAAAGAAGAGACAGTGAAGGATCCAAGCTATCAAATATTGTTAAAAGAAATTTCCATCAAGAATTCAAATCCAAATCTCAAGACTAAGTATCAAGACTTTTTCATAAACAAGGAGCTTGCCTATTAGAGGACAAGACTATGTATTCCTACAAGTCAAGAACTCAAAAGTGAAAATACTCTGGGAAGGTCACGATTCTCCATTTTTGGTCATCCTCGTTATGCTAAGACTCTCAATACAGTCAGAAGAAGCTTCTATTGGGAAAGACTCAAGGGTGATATACTCAAGCATGTCACCAAATGCCTAAACTGCCAACAAATTAAGGCCGAATGTGTCAAGTTGTCAGGAAAGCTCTAGCCACTTGACATCCCTCAAATGAAATGGGAGTATATTAGCATGGACTTCATAGTTGGGTTACCTCTGGTACAAGGAGGATATAACTCCATAATGGTAGTCATTGATATGTTAACAAAAGTTTCACACCTTATTCTTGTAAAAACTAATTCTAAGACTTCCGATATCACCAAACTTTTCATTAAGGAAAATTCTAGGTTACATGGTTTACCCCATCATCAGCAATCGCGATTCCCTCTTCATCTCAAACTTTTGGAAACATTTGTTCAAAGCTCTAGGAACCCAGCTCTACTTCAGTACACAACTTACCATCCCCAATCGATGGTCAAACAAAGTGGGTCAACAAAGTTATTGAGGACATACTGAGAGCTTATTGTAATAGGGAACCCAAATGGTGGATCCAATACCTACCCTTAGTTGAATTCACCTACAATGCATCATACCATCAAAGCATTCAAATTACTCATTTTTAGGCACTATATGGGCAAGATTGTCTTACACCATTAAATTTTTTCGATCCTACCCTACGGGTGGAAGCATCCAGGTAAATGCTGGAAGAAATGGATTAGCATGGAAGCTATAAGGCAAGGCATTCAAGTTTCCAAGGATCAACAAAAGGCATATGCCAATTAGCGAAGGCAAGAACATGTTTTCAAAGAAGGTGACATTCAAAGAAAAGTTCCTTATCTTTGGGGGAATTCAAGAAGCTAAGTCCCAGGTATTGTGGGCCATATAAGGTGCTAAAGTGTCTAGGACCAAATGCCTACAAGCTACAACTCCCTAATAACTTGAAAGTACGTAATGTATTTCATGTCAGTCTATTGAAAGCTTATGTTCCTAACCCAAACCACTAACGACCAACAAATTGTAATGCCCTATCACAAGGAGTCCTCCAACTTCAACCAAAAAAGATACTTGGCATGCACAAGGAGACTCTAAGAAGCAAAACCCTTAGAGAGTATCTCGTCCAGTGAAAAGACTACCCTAAAGAGGATGCCACATGGATTGACCTGAAATCACTATGTAACCAATACCCCCAGTTTCATTCAAGATGAGGACATCTTAATTCCTCTAAGGGAGAGAGAATGTGATATCCCGACTTTAATTTCAAATCTTCTTGACTTCTTACAAAATGGACTTGAAGAACTCTAAATCATTAAATGGATCAGATCTCGAGCAAAATGGTCCAAGGTTCGTAACCCAACATTTTTATCTATTCACAAGGACTGTAGCCATCCGTCATGGAAGTTACCATGTGAATAAGAGTTGTGATCCATAAGTTGAATTTGACCAAACACATTTTAAACTTTGCACGTCAAGTAAATCACAAATCTTTAAGATTAAAGCTTAAAAAGCTTTAAAAACTTATGAATAAAGAAGGAGAAGAAGACATTGTGAACAGGCCGCCCCCCCCTTTTTAATGGAAAAAAATAGTCCCATGAACCCCCCAATATCGGCATCTCTGATTCTGAATCAAAAATCTTGAATTCATCTACAGTAATTCAACAGTTAACTCCAACAATCTTCCTCTCTTCTTAGTTCGACGAGAGGCTTGGATCAAAGCAAGATCATTTGAGAGCCAAGCGAATCAGCCATGGCATCTCTCACAGCCTCTCTAGGCCTCAAATATCAAATCACCAACATTAGATTGCATCTTGAAAGCTTCTAGATTGCTAATTGACCAAGATACCCTCCATAAAGAGCTCTTCTTCTTGGCCATAACCATTCTCCTTCAATTTAATTATAAATACAAGGTATGAGAAGCCATTCATGCAGTCCAAATAGAGAGAAGAGGCCCTTATCAAGAGTATAGAGCGAGAGGAAGTGGGCAAGAGAAGCATGAGGACGGGAACCCTCATCACAAAGACAAGGAGGATACTCCACAAGCTCTTGAATTCGAATCCCCCATCCCTTCTATCTTATTTCTCTATGGAATCAAGACTCTTCTCGATTTTTCTAAATTCTTGATGATCGCCTTCCCCCATCAATCAAATTTCTGTCAATCTAAATACCCCCAACCTCCTTTGCCAAAATCCCCTTTTCAATACTTGCATCGGAAGAAGAAAGTTACAAAGGTCGTGGAAGCAAGAGCTGCCAATAATGCTACAAACACAATTACTACAAACGGAATGGTGAGTATGGGGATTACAAATGAAGCTATGAAAAAAATCAACAAACAACCATCATGGATCTTCAAGTAATATTTTTTTAAATTAAAACAACTAGTAGGCACCTTCATCCCATAAACATGCAATAAAAGCTGCATTCGTGAAATAAGATTTTATTCAATTCCTGCATAATCTTTTTAAAAGAATTCGTTAACCACAAATTCTAAGGGATAACTTGGGTCTGTACTACACAAGATGAACCTAAGCAAGTACAAGGAAGGTATTGTGTCCCTAAAAGATTTAATGTTTTTTATTTGTGTTGATTGAACAAAACCTTTGATGAGTAATCACAGATGCTAATCCCAGTATATAAGAGACCTCAAGATGAAATTGCCAAGGGATACTATTCGTAATTAAACTAGCCAAGATTTTCTTTTATTGCGGGCAAGGACCCACAAAACTCCAAAGGGGTTATCCTCAATAAAATTCTTGTTTAGATTCAGTCCAACTAGATCCCGAGAAAGGGAAAATCTAGGAAGACTATCGGAAGGTATTGCCACTTACACTAATTTTGCCACTTATGCTAATTTGCCATGATGTTATTATTTTTGGAAAGAAAAGATTTGTCTTGGAAATAAACTTGTTAAAAAGTTTATAGACAATGCATTTAAAATAAGATGTTTGTGATTGTAAGCTAGGTACTTATCTTTCCTAAAATCATCAAGCTAAAAGATGGATGACTGATGACTACATATTGTTGACTGAGGCAGTATTCTAGTATGAGCACAGAACGCCACAACTGAGGTAGTGTTCTTGATGGCGCTAGACCTCCCCAATGCCAGCGTGAATAAAACCTACTCCAAGGGGCTTTTCTTTCTTTTTTTATTTCGCATTAGTGAGTTTAGACCAATCATGAGGCAAAAGGTCTTGTTGTAAGCAATTCTAGTCTCAACAAGAGGAGGTGAGGATACCAGGGGGCTCTGGTCATAAACTCTTTAGGCTCTAACAAACTGCCAACTACCCTTCGATTTCCAAATTGTGTCTTGGAAGTTCCAATACTAGTTGGGGAACAAAACTTGGAGAGAATAATACCTTCGAACAAGAAAATATTTGTAAAAAGTCATTTTTCTGAAAGGAACTATTAAGAAGGAATTGCTTTACTCTGTTTTTGTGTCGTGAATTAAAGGCGTATAAGGAATTTGTATCAGGAGATAATTCAAAGAAGCTATTTTTATATGTTGAAACTAAAGTGGTAGGTAATTAGGTAACTAAAAACTACTCTCTCGAGGGAAGCGAGAGGATGGACCTCTAACAAGTCTAGACCTATGGTTGGGTGGTCTTGGTAAGCCGAGAACTTTCCTAAGAAGGAATAAAAATCACAATTTTTTTTAATAGACCATTAGAGATTAGGAAGCCTAACATGCATCACTTTAGAACCCTAGGCAGAAGGGATTAAAGTGACATACTTCTCCCATTCTCTTGAACCTAGCACAACGTAAGTCCGCTTCAGTCAAAAATTCCTATAGGATATGGAATCTCAAACTGCTAATACTATTCAACTGTTAGTAATAGATTTGTGAACAGAAAGACTCAGGTCAATCCTCCTGGGAACAGCTGGAACTTCCACTATGAGGTAGACTCAAGTGAGCCTAGTTAGCAAACTCTAAGGGTTTTCGTAAAATCCCTAAATGGCGCTTCCTAGGATATCTTTTGATGGACTACTAAGAAAGTACTGCCAAGGAAAGCTCGAGTGGGCACGTTACATGGGACCACATACATGCGAATGAATGAGAGCCAATGGCTCACCCATGCATATCATACCATATCAAGATTATAATCCGATGTTAGTGCAAGCTTGATCCCCAACCTAGAGAAGAAATCTTTACACTCATCATCATGTAGCTCTCCTCAATCAATTGTAATCTTTCCTACACAACCATAATGACAACCATAACATATCACATTCTCTAGTAAAAATTTGCGTATGGAACTTGTAGCATTAGTCCTCAAAGCTAGGTCTTCAACTTGTTTTTTAAGTTCCTCCCATGCAATCACAATATATCTCATCAACCATAATCCCATAGGCATGGTCATCAGATCTACAACCCATTTGTACTACATAGAGAGAGGATAGGTAGGATGCAAACCATCATGGTGCCTCATACAAGAATACATCTACGCATGTATAGCAAGTCTCTACAAACTATAAGACATCCATGTACATGACTTTCCACCAGTATCTCTCTTTAAAATTCTCGAATGTAGCCCAAACACCCTTATGACTAGCTCATAGACTCTCATGAAATTCACACATAATCTACAACAACTCACTAGTCCTATCACATACTACTCACAAAGGAGTTACTCTTTTATGCCTTGGATGCTTCCAAAGAAGGCCATTTAAAAAAAAAACAACATCATATAAATCCTCTATAAAATTTTCTACAAAAGAGATAGAACATTCATGATTAAGCACAATGCTTGCAATTTCAGCCTCTTTATCATCATCCATCATGTCCTCTTCATCTTCATATCTTGTTCTAGACAACATATTAACCACCACTAGGTTATCCTTTCCTAGTATATATTGGAATTTAGGATTCATAGATTTTATGTAGGCAATCCTTCATAACATAGCAATGTCACGAGTACGACAACTCATAATCATCCCAAGAAGAGGTAAACAATCTATCTCTCCACAATTCATTAGTGCTCTAACAAAATACTCATTGTCACATTTCAAAGTTTTAACCACTCCCCAAAATCCTCTCTTAATCTATGGATACATTTTTTTCTCTCGTTCTATTTTGTTCCAAGTGATCTCTTGGTCTAAAGGGAAGCTTTTATGATTCTCTATTGTTGTAGAAGCAAAGTTTATTGTTGTTTCCTTACTACTAATGATAAGCAAAACCCTTGCTATAGGTGCTCTACATGTGTGGACTCAATAGAATCAAATTCCTTACTAGTACTAGGGCAATTATTACTAGTTTAGGAGCTCATTGCTCACATCACTGGTGTTCTACATGTGTGGAATCAAGAACCAAATTCCTTACTGCTACTAGGGCAAATATTACTAGTCTAGGAGCTCATTGTTCACATCACTGGTGTTTTGATTTGCAGCCTCATATTTTGATGATATAGCATTACAACAAACCTTATATAAAGGTTTTAGAACACCCCTCACACATGCACTAATCTATAGGTGTGAATTCCTTGATGGCTCCAACTATGCAATCTATGATGACTCACAAAAGCTCAAAATTTCTATGCAATTGTTGGGTATAAAGCAATAAAAAAGAAAATTTTGAGAACTAAAAGCACATTGAGGAAATACCTCTCTCCTTTACTTCTTGCACAATCAAAGATTGAAAGGCAAGTACAAGAGCCTTTGTAGTAGTCCATGCTGGCATAGGGTGCTCTTGTTGCTATAGATTTCTTACTCCTCAGATGACACAATGCAAAGTCAATCTTTTTCTTTGAGTGTCAACAAGGTGCTATATAGTTTAGACTTTACTTTCAAATTCTTATATGTATATATATATATATAAAAGTAAGAAAGTAAAAAATATTATCAATGGGGCACTCCCATTAAATCAATGCAAAGGCCCTCAAGGGGAGTTTCACACATGCCATAGCATGAAAGGAAAATTTCCTATCTATTTGGCTAATGGGGCACCCAAATTACATGCACCTCCATTACTGCTTCAATCCACTAACTCCTCTCTCTCGACCTAGCATTTGTTGAGTGCTTGGTAAGGAAGTCCATCACACTATAAATGGGCATAATTCACCCTACACTCCCACAAAAGCTTATACTATTAGAGCATCCCTACCTTTTAATTTTAAGGAGGTATTGTTGAATAACTTTGCAAAAAAAGGAGTGTAAATACAACATGTTTTCTTTTATGCATCACAAGCACATACATGTAAAAAAAAGATGTACTTATGTGTGTAAAACATGAAAAAAGATAATATTTTAGTTCTTTCCACTTGACAATATGAAGTACCTTAATACATCAACCAATATCATCCCCGCTAACACATCAGTAGGGTGGTGTAATGTATGTACCATCCACCCACAAGACATGCCACTTGAAAACTAGGTAGGTAAGCATTCACCAATGTTTAGCACCTACTTTGGATTGATTTAGAAGCTTGATCCAAGTTGTTTCACCTTAGAAGTGTACCTCTAGAATAGCTTGTGTTGATGTGGGCCAATGTAGCCCCCCTCATATGTCATCCAAGTTCTGAATTTATCATTGAAGACTAACTATGGAAATGCAATGTTTACCGCTCATGTGAGTTGCACATGCCCCTCCTCTTGGTCATGCCAATATGAGTTGCACATCTCTTCTAAGTAGCAACCATGTCTATTTTGAATGGGAAGCTTTAACCTAGGTACACATCTTGACATATTTTAACCCCACCTGCATCGTGTGTCAAGATGGACAACGATGGAAGTCACATGAAGCATATGACATTCATTGCAAATGATGAGTTCCACCATCACAAAACAAAGGTAAAAATTAAGTGACATTTCTTTATATTTTCTCTAACCTCCTTAATGAACTTGGAATACCAACAAACATCTACACTAGGAGCTAGCCTAGGAGGTGAAATCACCCAAGTGGTGCCTACACTCCAACAATGTGAAACAATAGATGCACAAAGCTATGTTTATCCCTCATGAAAACCCCTAATGGAACTTGTAGATGGGAGAAAAATACCCCAAAAAAAAGTTTGGGCACTCCAAGCTATTGTGGAGTGCCTTGGGGATTAATAAATGCACCACATCATTGTCTTGATTCCTCAAGGACCTCAAAGCATGTGAATTTTAATTTTGGGTCTATCCTTAGAATTTCCCACAAAGTCTTAGCAATCACTCTTTCTTTCATGACTAGCACTAAAGATCTTGGCCCTACAACCACCTTTGTTTCTTTCTCTTTGTTTGTTGTGGTTGTTGCATACTCAAATCTATGTTTTTCACCATCTAGCATAACCCTAGGCCAATAAATCATTAGGTGCTTGCCGCTTACACCTTACAAACCTCTACGCTTGAATAATTCCCTATCTAACAATCCCAACCTCATTTATTATCGCACTATGAATCAAGTCAATGAGTCACTTGGTTGAAGCTAATTGTCACTATTTTAAAATAAATTGATTTTTTATTTCTTGTAAACCTAGCCTAGTTCTAGTATATCCACCCATCAAGTGTGAATTAGCATGTGCACTACTCTACAACATAGGGATGGTGAGATCAACTATAGTTGCTTGGTACAAACAAGTCATTTGCATATCTAGCAACTACTCTCATACTAGAGTGCTTTGTTTTTTTAAATTCAAGAACCATGAGCTCTTATGCAACAATAAAACCTCCCACCAAATAAAGCCAAGTCTTAAGGACTAATGGCTCACTCTCACTTGCATGACCTTTTCTCCATCATTGTTGCAAAAAGCATGCATGCAATTCATCACCGCAACTTTTGAATTTGCATCTCTCCATCTTCAACAAATCACTTTTTACTCCTCATGGAATGGTAGTCTAACATAATTCTTTGTGTGTCTCACCATACTTTTCTACCAATTGAAGGAGCAATATTGCTCATTATGTGGTTCAAATTTCAATGAAAATAAATAGAACATATGACATTGTAATTTGCACTAGCTTCATTTGCCATGAATCTTCTAAGCTTGATTTCTCATATCCATTGTCTAATAACATAGCATTTAACATCTTTGAAAAATTCTTTTGAACACTCTTGTCTTCAACATTGAACTCACAAGTGGCGATGGGTTAGTAGCTCCTGAAGAAAGGGATCATAAATAAGGTATCTCAAGTAGCGCATATGCATTATGTAGTGGTATTGTCTAAGAGATCATAGATGGAAACTATTTTTTTGAGATGTTATTTTCTCCTTGTTGGAGATAAAATATGTATGTGCAAGCTAATTTTCCTTTGCATCAAAGAACTTTCAACAACTATATAATGAAGGAAATTCTATCTTCTTTTGATACTGCTAATATATTCTAGCTTTTCTCCTCAAGAGAGGCATTGTATGTTTTCTCAATTCTATCCAAGTCAAAAAAAATTGTTCATCTATCTTACTATTTTCTTTCTTTTCTAACATTAGCTATAGTCCTATAAGGAAACTTCAAGTAGATCCAAGTGAGATCGTGCAATCCCTTAGCTGATTTGTTCAATATTATAGTTAATCGTTCCTTGGTTATGCTCATTTGCTCATGTTCATGGAATGGGGAACCTTACTTATTTGAGGTGCACACCTCAAGCCACTAAGCATGCTTGAAGTAAATTTTTCACAAGTTTGTAGTTTTTCTATGTAGTGTACAAACAAAAATCTATGTAGCTAAGACAAAAAACCATCCCTAAACAAGAATAAAACCCAAAATCACATTATAAATGGTAATCAACACCATGTAATTATGTCCGCACTTAAAATCTTAGCTAAATTACAACAATATGTGTCTATTGTCGTGCTTAAATGATGTTCATACTAAGTATATGCCAAGTGATGCCTTGAAACCTTACTAACCTATGATTAGAAGGAAAGGATAAGGAAAGATACTTAGGTTTGGGATATAGATTTTTGAGTCTTGGGTTCCACAAGCTAGGCAATTGAATATGTAGGTTTGGGACCTATCATGTCATGCAAAGTATTGTCATCATAATTGATGCATAGCTTCTTAAGGTCTAGACATCACCTTATAAGTTCAACTCAACTATTATCTCCTTTCTCATGCAGTCTGACCACATCAAATGAAAGATCACCCCTTCCAATTGAAAGTTATCTTTCCATATGTTAATTTGTATCAATATTAAACCAATATTTTCCTTTTTTTAAAACACACCACATTGAGATTGGTTTAATATTGATACAATTCAACATATGGAAAGATAACTTTCGATTGCAAGGGGTGATCTTTCATTTGATGTGGCAAGACTACATGAGAAAGGAGATGATAGTTGAGTTGAACGGAATATAGAGACTTGAGTCATGATGATTTAAAAAGCTCTAAATTTTCCTTATTCAATGTCTTGCGCACATGGAAGGAACCGAATATGTGTGCCGCATAAGATATTTGCATTTCCATTATGCTCATTCTCCTAATCCAACATGTGATGATCCATGTTGTTTCTTTTGGATTTGCCATATGTTTTTGTATTATTGACTACAAATTTCTTCTCTCGAACACTTCTTCTCTTCATAAGCACTATTAAGTCATTTGGCGGCTATTGGACATGAATTTAATTTTCTAAAGTTGACATTATCAAATGAGAATTTACAATGAGTTTAATATGCTAAATTCAATGTTATGAAATGAGACATTACAATGGATTATGCTATTAGTCTAGAAGAGAGAGAAGATGGAGCTCTTCTTAGTGGCTTATGCTATCAATCAAGGACTAATCTTGTTAGGGCAAAGAAGAGTGTAGTGGGTTTTCTCTCCCTTGCACAAGATAGTGTATGTACACCATATAGACTAATAGTGAAAGAAATTTCAATGGGCGATGCTCTATCTATGATTATAGGATTGTGAAAGGGTATAACATGGTCCAATTAACTAGTATAATAAAGTTCAAATAATTATAGGAGTCATAAACAAGGTCGATGCATATAAACTTATAGCCTATTCTATGTTTAACATGTATACAAGTCACGTTTAAGGATGTGCTTAACCACTACAAAAGCAATTTTTGTGCTTACAAAGGTGTTTAAACATGCATTTATAGTCATTTAATACATGCATTTAACTAGGTAGTTCAGCATCCATACTTAAGCAAGTACTTATAGAGGCGATTTCCAAACTCAAAAGTCACCCTCAAACTGATTGGCTAGAGGGTAGAGTTTCCCAAGAACTCATATTTTACCTTCTCTCTAAGACTATTGCTTTCATCTATACACCATCAAAGACAAGTCAAAGACCCACCATAGTAATGGAATCATCTATCTAGGTTCTCTCCAAGACTTTCATCTTCACTTACAAGCTATCCAAGTCCCACTCTAGCAACATTGAAGCTCAACAGTGGGATCCTTTGGGAATTCTAACCTTCATATCTACATCAAAGCTACTCTTTAGCATTGTACCTTTGACCATTTATGCGTTTACTTACCTAAAGAGACACCCCTTATTACTATATAAGGCAATAGACTCTAGCACTATAAGAAGGAAGTCCTCTCCATCAAAGCATTGTGATCAAGCCTTTGGAAGGGATTCAAATCCTCAAGTTGGCAATCATATCTCTAACCATACCCTCAACATGGACTAGCTATAAGATAGGTTTTGACCTTTTATGATCTCTCATCAAGGACATGTGAATCAAGATACATCTATGAAGACCTAAGTAGCAAATTCTAACATAAACCTTGAAATTTTAAATAGTTCAAAACCCTTTTAAAACCTTCAAATGCCATCTCTCAAAAGAAAATCATAATAGGAAATGTGACCCTCATGCATGCCTTGAAGGAGATCAATGTCATCAAGAGCATCCAAGAAATCAAGTCAATGAATATACCTATCTTGACCTAGTAGACTACCCAGAGTCTTATAAACCATCAAAAGACCTCATGTACTCAAAGCACATGTTAGACCAAATGCACAATAGTTGGATTCCGACCAGAATTCTTAAAGAGCTATTGTTATGGTTTTATGGGGCATTATAACCTAAAAGCATAAACTTTTTTCTTTACAAAACCTTGACATTCATGATAGAATCAAGGTTTTCTTAGAGACCCAATCCATGTAAAGTTAAAGAAATGTACTCTTCAATATCCTCAATCTTGTAAATTGAAAGGAATGTACTCTTGAATACCAAAATCTTGGAGAGCATTGCATAGGCATTTCTTGCCACAAGAGGCTTCATAGCTAGCTTATTGAAACTCTATTAATCATCCACAATGAGAGGATCTTATGCATGATACTTTTGTCCCTTACATGTAAGTATCACACACAAGACCCCCTCATTGTAACTAGATGCTTTACATATGGATTTTGTGAACATAAATCTTTAAGCCACTAACAAGGAGATGCAATAAGGGTTATACTAAACATAATGTAAAAATGAAGGATTATACTAAACATAATGTGTATGTCCCAGTCTTTATAGCTTGGTGCTATGAGATACTATATTTAATGTTATTATTTTGTCATCTAAAGCGATGCAAAGTGACATACCATGTGAGTGAATAATCTGTTAAATTATCTATATGCAAATATGAAGAATTAGAGTAGACCAAGAGTCTATGTCCCAAGTCTTTATGGCTTGGCACGATAGGATACTATATTTAGTATTACTATTGTGTCATATAGAGAGATGCAAAGTTTGCCTTGCCTTACTATGTCATTTATTATCCAATCCAATAACTATACTCAAATACTTGTAATCTAATGGGAGTGGGCTAGAGAATCCAATGGAGAATCTTACTAAAAGAGATATGAAGATTATTGATCAAACCTGATGTTTGCCAACTTATGGAATTTAAAAAGAACAGTAAGTTATCACTTGCACTAAATACAATTTCTATATCCCATGTCTTTATGTCTTTGTCACTAAGGGATGGTTAATTTATATATTGAAGAGCATAATAAAGACTTGGGCACAATGGGATACTATATTTAGTATTACTATTTTGTCATGTAGAGAGATGCAAAGCTTACCTTACCTTACTATGCAATGTGTTATCCAAACCAATAAACATACTCAGTTACTCGTAATCTAATGAGAGTGGACTAGAGAATCCAATAGAGAATCTTACTAAAGATATATGAAGGTTATTAATAAAGCATGTTGTTTGTCAACTTATGGGATTTTGTAATATCCCTCGTGCCTTCCCCCCATGTGACCCTCCCTAAAATTTTTTAATTTTAAAACAATTTTTTTTACTCTCTTTCTCTCTCCCCTTGCCCACTACATGGCGGGGAGAGAGAGAGTGTGTGTGAGTAAGAGGTAGAGAGGGGGGGCATGCAGCCCCCCCAAGTGGAGGGTGGTAGCTCTAAACAGTCGTCTCCCTCCCCTCGTGAAGATCCCCCCCCCCCCCCCCACCTTATAAGGACAGCCCCCCCCCCCCCCCCCCTCATGGCCTTCAGCAAGCTCCCCCCCCCCCCCTCCTCATGGCCTTCAACAAGCTCCCCCCCCCCGGTGATCTACAGCAACAACGCTGCCCAACTCCTCCCCTGCTTCGCCAGGCCACCAAGACGCCCCTCGTGATGAGAGAGAGAGAGAGAGAGAGAGAGAGAGAGAGAGAGAGAGAGAGAGAGAGAGAGAGAGAGAGAGAGAGAGAGAGAGAGAGAGAGAGAGAGAGAGAGAGAGAGAAGAAGGAGAAGAAGAAGAAGAAGAAGAAGAAGAAGAAGAAGAAGAAGAGGGAGAGAGGGAAGGAGCAGAAGAAGAAGAAGAAGAAGAAGAGGAGGAAGAAGAGGGAGAGAGGGAAGGTGAAGAAGAAGAAGATAATGAAGAAGAAGAAGAAGAAGAAGAAGAGAGAAGAGAGAGGAAGAAGAAGAAGAAGAGGAAGGAGAGAGAGAGAGAGAGAGAGAGAGAGAGAGAGAGAGAGAGAGAGAGAGAGAGAGAGAGAGAGAGAGAGAGAGAGAGAGAGAAGAGAGAAGAAGAAGAAGAAGAAGAGGGACAGAGGGAAGGAGAAGAAGAGAAGAAGAAGAAGAAGAAGAAGAGAGAGAGGGAAGGTGAAGAAGAAGACGAAGAAGAAGAAGAAGAAGAAGAGAGAAGAGAGAGGAAGAAGAAGAAGAAGAGGGAGAAGAGGGAGAGAGAGAAGGAGAAGAAAAAGAAGAAGAAGAAGAAGAAGAAGAAGAGGAAGAAGAAGAGGGAGAGAGAGAAGGAGAAGAAGAGAAGAAGAGAATAAGAAGAAGAAGAAGAAGAAGAAGAGAGAGAAAGAGAGAGAGAGAGAGAAGAGAGGGAGGAGAGAGAGAGAGAGAGAGAGAGGGAAGCTTCTTCTCTCCCCCTCCCTCCTTAAAGAGAGGTCACACACTCCTCTATATTGCCAAAAATACACCCCTCCCCTTCGTTATCTCTTCCTCCACTCAAGGAAAGGTGGCAAAAATCTTGCAAAGGAGAGTGCGGGAACCCTATCACTCATACACGCGTCTTCGAGTATGGCCCTGAAGCATAGTTCCATAAAGATGGCGGGAAACCCTGCAAGCATGGATGGAGGTTCGAATCAAGGTGCACCGCAACCATGAACGGTTCATCAAGCATCAAAACCATGGGAATCACGGCATCACTCCAAACCCAGGTTGCTCTATTATTAAATCGTAGGTTATAATCATCATGGTGAAGAATCATATTCACATGCATCACATTAATTGCGTGTTTGATAATTCCCTAAGTATGAACATAGTTGTGATGTATGTAATGAACAAGATAATCTCCATTGTAGGATGACATCGTAATAGGTGAAATTGATTAGAAACTGCATCGTAAATCACCAAAAATTCTTGCATAGAGTGCATTACTCCTTACACAAGTTCTTGCTTAAAATGCATTTCAGAGAACATTGAAAGAAACAAAGTGCATGTCCATATCACAAGATGGATTCTAAGGTACATGTAATAATCTACACAAAAGATTAAAGTGCAGCTAGACTCATACAATGATCACATAAAGTTAGACCATTCAAGAAGGTTATAGATCGTGTAAATTGTTACATAGAGGATAATGTTAAGATTGCATGCATAGAAAGTACCTTCGCATGCGTGGCTTAAAATAATGTATGGATTATAGCAAAATTGTGAGCATTGAAATGAAGGCATGGCATTACCTTGCATGCATTAAAGTTGTTGGGAAAACTCAACGTTGCTTGTAATTTACCAAATGGGACTGAGATCCACGAATCCCATGACAAAGTCCTTGGTGGCTTCAAGGGGGATAGGTAAAAGCTTAGTGCTTGTGAGCATTATTAAGAAGGCTTAAGAAGATTATACTTAAGTCGGAGAAGGAACTATTCTAAATAGAACCATCTCGACCAACCATGGTCAAAGGGATAGGCAATCTTGATCTATTAAGATCAAAGATAAAGGTACATAGGTACTTCAAGGGACCTAGGAGATAACCAACAAGTTGGCCAACCAAGGACAACGGGGTTGTCCATGACCTATTTTACAAGGAGACTTAAGGTAAGGATAATTAGGGTCGGTAGGGTACAAACCCTAACCCGAAGGAAAAGGGGAAACAAGCAACCTAGCTTGCCAAGCCCTTGGATCTCGCCAAGTCGTGAACAATCTAGGATCCAATGCTAGGAGCATTCGGGAAGAAGGAATCACACCTTAGCAGTTGGTCGTACAAACAGCCTCCGAAATGATCATGATTGTACACTTAGGTACATTGTTTGAATTTCCTTTCTCAAGGAACTAATTCAAGGCAAAACACTTAATGCTTCAAGTTAAAAGCCTGGAGGGAGAGGCAAGTTCAGTTACCTCCAACTGTCTGCCTGGCCCTATCCAAGGGGGTTGTTAGCCGCGCCGAGTATATGTACCTAACCCATCGTGAGAGGTCTCTCCGTGGGTGCTGCTTGGACCAGGAGGACGCTTGGATGCCAGGGGAGGCTCTAGCTGTAAATTCCTTGCCTTCGAATCCCACACAAGAGGCTAACGTGACTTGAGATGGGATCTCAAGGCCTGTATACTAGTCTACAGGTGAAACTTGGAGCAACAATCCTATTGATTGCTGGGATATCCTTCGGGTGCGATACTTGATATATGGGCCAGGACTATGGTAAATAAAGATCAGATATTTGAAAAAAAAACTGGCTTGACATTGTTTTTGTGTTAGTGCCTAAGTTACGTGAAGGAACCTATGTTTAAATTGATTAATTAAGGAAGCTGATTTTGCATGTCAAGCATAATGTGGTAGGTAATTAGATAACTAAGCAAACCGAGGAAAGTGCGGTGGACGTGACTTGGGTCCGTCCTACAGAAGGGTGGTCCTAGTTAGTTGGGAACTTTTCTCAAAAGACGTGATAAGGAAACTATGAAGACCTAGCGTCAGTAGAGTTAGGATCCCAATTTATGCTATTTTAGGGGAACGGAATGGGACTATGCCTTATGGGCAGAGAGGTTGAGCTTCGCATCCTTCTCGTTTCCCATTCTCCATGAACCAAGTGCAGCATAAATCCGCTTCGACTATGTTGTTCCTACACAAAGTGGTTCGACGCTAGCTATTCCCTAGAGACTTTGCTGATAGGAAGGAAACCCTAATTTCAGGTCGGGGTCCTAAGTGGGAACGGCCGATCGCTTCTGCTCGGGGCAGACTCGAGAAGACCTAGATCGCAAACCCTATGACATTCCTTGCGAGTGCCAGTCGGTGCTTTCTAGACTCTCTTCCCGATGGGCTGCTAAGATGTGTCCCACAAGTGGGCAAGCGAACACATTACAGTTGGTATCAGAGCGAACCAACGAGATCCAAGGATTACAAGGGGGCTTAATGGAGGAAAATAAAGGGAATAATGGGATAAATAGGGGAAGATGAGTAGAATAGAGCAATGTTTTTTGTTGAAAACATTTCTTTACTCACTTATGGATGCTGTGTTGCAGAGTCACAAAGCATGGAGCAAATTCTTGGTGTTCCTGGTCATGTTCATGACTGCGATGCATGCTTCAAATTATCATCAAAGGCTTGGCATGATGAATATTCTGGATCACATCTATAATCCTTCGCCCCTGTAGCGGAGATGGACGGGAGACTCGGGAATATGCTACATAGCAGCCCATCGACTCGCGTACCTTCAGACCAACTTGAAGAGAATCAAGTGGATGGAGGATTTAAAGATCATGAAGTTGTTCATCTTTGTCGAAGCTCACGTAAATGCAACTTTGCACATTAGCGGTCGACAAGTCAAGCAGAACAAGTATGTCTATGAAGAAGTGACTTGGGTGATCTCTGCTGACAAAATCAAAGTGTTATGGCGCTATGAGAAGAATGGGTATCAAAGGAAGGGATACCCCAAGCTTCCTATGACTTACCATTTCCTGAAAATCCATGACCCCACTCCATATTATTATTCCATCCCTGTAGTTGATTGTAACACAATCCTATTTTTCCCAAACTAATGTATTAATAAGCCTGTCTTACTTATCCAAATAAAGTATACTCAAGGGGTTATGCCGTCATGAATAAATAAGACTTTTTACAATTGTCTATCTTGATAATAAATGTTAACTGTGGTGTTAAGTGATTAAATCACTTAGCTAAAAAGCTGTGCTAGACATATTAACATAATATGATGGCATATGATAAGATGTTAACATAAAGAATCTTATTGTTCATCAGACACAACCCCAAGTGTAGGTTCCAAATCCGACTCCTGCACTAAGTCCAGCTGTGGCTCAAGAGAAGAAATTCCTTCTCAAAAAAAAATTAAGCCACCCGAGTTTGATGGCAAGGGGAGGACTGTTCAAGCTGACGCCGAGATCTGGATTGAGTCCATGGAGGACTATTTTGAGGCAGCAAGAATTGCACCTGCTAACCAAGCCATGCTCGCCAAACTTAAGCTTACAGGCAAAGCAAGACTTTGGTGGAAACAGTGGTGCAGAGACCAAGCAATCTCGGAGGGGACAATCACTTGGGATAAGCTTAAGGAAGCTGTGCGAGGGAGGTTTCTGCCACCTGCCTACACCACACAAAAGATGAATGAATTCTATGACTTGAAGCACCTACGATTATCCTTGGAAGCGTATTATTCGAAGTTTGTTTCACTCCTAAAGTATGCACCCCTAATGGATATGCCACAACAGGTGTCAAAATTTTGTGTTGGGTTGAATCCACCCATAAACACTCGATTGGAATCAATGCGTCCAACGGACCTACAAGACACACTCATTTGAGCTACTCCAATAATACAGGAGGTGCAAACCAAACCAAGGTACAACAGGATTTGGCCTTACAAAGATCAGAATAAGGGTATGTCTAAGGCTTAGACTAAGAGAGCGCATGGTCAAAATCAGGGCCAAATAAAGAAAGCTAGGGCCAATGCTGGCAATAACCTTGTTCCCACACAAAGCAATGATCACAACCCACGTTGCTTCCATTGCAACGAGCCCGGACACTTTAAGAGGGAGTGTCCCAAGCTTGGCAGAGGACATCGCCAAGGGCAATTCCAAGGTCAAAATAGAGCCAGTCATGGCCAAGGAACCACCGTTATGGCCAGAGAGGAAGAATCTCCAGTGTTTCCAACAAGGAGCTGGACAATGAAGAAGATCCATCCATGGATGCTGACATGGAGAGGGCAACGGTTCATGCCACTCCTCACAGGAAGGGTCCAAATCGCCAATTCTCGGTGATTCAAACTCCATCAAAATATCAAGGTAAAAGCTTCAAAACCCTGATTGATTGTGGCAGTACACATTCCTTCATTTCACCAATCTGTGCAAAAAGATTAGGGATAGCCACAATAGATGCACCTACTTTACTTGTGGAACTAGCAAATGGTCATGAGGTCACTTGTACTAGGCAAATTGCTTAGGTGAAATTCCTACTAGGTGGGAAGCCAACTTCTGTGAGATTCAGGGTAATGAACCTAGGTGTCCACGAATGTTTACTCAGAATGGATTGGCTAATACCCAATGATGCCCACATCCATTGTGGGAAGGGCCAAGTCTCCTTCCAAAATTCTGAAGGGGAACTAGTCACGACTCAAGGTGAGGCTGGTAAGCCAAAAATACAGTTGGCAAAAGCAACACGGATAATAAAAGGTATTCAAAAGGGTCTACCTGTCTATCTGATTAAACTGAATAAGCTAGATCAGAATCAGAAATCTGGAGAAGAACTTTCAGGGTTAAAGGAATACGCAGATGTATTCCCTGAAGATTTGACGGAACTTCCTCCCCAAAGGGAAGTCGACCACGAAATCAAACTTATACCAGGAGCTGCACCGGTCGCAAAGAGACCATATAAGATGTCCATCCCGAAAGCTATCGAACTGAAAGAGCAACTCAAGCAACTGTTAGATCAAGGCTACATCCGTCCTAGCAGTTCACCATGGGGAGCTCCAGTGTTGTTCCAAAAGAAGAAAGATGGAACGCTTTGCCTATGCATTGACTACCGAGGGTTGAATCAAGCAACCATCAAGAATAAATACTCCATTCCAAGAATAGATGAATTACTTGACCGTCTTCAAGGGACAAAGATCTTCTCAAAGATAGATCTCAGATCTGGATATTATCAAATAAGGATCAAGGAAGAAGATATCATGAAGACTGCATTCAGTACAGGAAGGTATGGACACTTCGAATTCCTAGTGATGTCTTTCGGGCTGACGAATGCTCCTGCTACCTTCAACATATTAATGCAAGATATCTTTAGGCCCTATCTTGATGACTTCCTACACGTGTTTTTTGATGATACCCTAATCTACTGATAACAGGAAAAGGATCATGAACCCCAGCTTCTCATTGTTCTTGAAACAATGAGAGCACACAAGCTTTATGCCAAAAAGAAGAAGTGCATATTTTTTAAGCGACAGATTGAATATCTGGGATTCATTGTATCAACAGAAGGAATTTCAGTAGATCCAGCTAAGGTCAGAGACATTCTAGGATGGCCAACACCAACTTTTGTCAAAGAAATATGTAGTTTTCTTGGGTTGACAGGGTGGTACAGAATTTCCATCAAAGATTATGCTTTGATTGCAGCACCTCTGGCTGATCTACTAAAAAAGCAAGTAGCAATTGTATGGTCACCTGCTGAACAAACTAGCTTTGACAAACTAAAGAAAAGCTTAGTATTAGCACCCACTCTGAAACTTCTTGATCTTAGTAAGGAGCTTGAAGTGGTAATTGATGCTAGCGCACTTGCTTTAGGATGTGTACTTATGTAAGAAGGTCATCCTGTAGCATATTCTTCAAGAAAATTGAAGAGCCATGAAAGGAATTATGCTATACACGACCTGGAGCTATTGGCTGTCATCCATGCTCTCAAACTTTGGAGACATTACTTGCTAGGTAACAAATTTCCCTTAGTAACGGACCACAAGAGTCGTAAATGGATCTTCACCCAGAATGAGCAACTATGCACTCAGTTGCAAGGCATTTCTAAATTCTCTCATTTTGCAAGATCCATCAACAGCAGGGTCTCTAGCCACAAAGGTATCAATGCCAAACAACCCGATTCTTGAGCTAGCAAAAGAAGAGGCATATCATGATCCAGTCTATGAGAAAATGCTAAGGGAGATCCCCATCAAGGATCAAGACCCCAAGCTAAAGACGAAGTATCAAGAATTCTCTATCAGTAGTGGGTTTGTCTACTTTAGGACAAGATTATGTATCCCTGCAAGCCAAACTCTCAAACAGAAGATACTTTGGGAAGCCCATGAATCCCCTTTCTCAAGAAATCCTAGTTATGCCAAGACCCTTAATACAGTTAGAAAGAGCTATTATTGGGAAAGGCTCAAGGAAGACGTACTCAAATATGTCATGAAATGTTTGTCTTGTCAATGCATTAAGGCAGAACATGTTAAAATGCCTGGGAAATTGCAACCACTTGACATTCCACAAATGAAATGGGAGTTCATTAGTATGGACGTCATTGTTGGCCTACCCCAAGTTCAAGGAGGATACAACTCTATTATGGTTGTAATAGATCTACTCACCAAGGTTGCACATCTCATCCCTGTCAAAACAAACTAGAAAGGTCACCAAGGTCGCACATCTCATCCCTGTCAAAACAAACTAGAAAGCTTCAGATATCACAAGATTATTCATCAAGGAAATATTCAAACTTCATGGGTTACCCAGAAGAATCATTAGTGATCGTGACTCTCTTTTCACATCACACTTCTGGAGGGCTATCTTTGAGGCTATTGAAACTCAACTCTGTTTCAGTACAACTTACCATCCCCAAACTGATGGTCAAACAGAATGAGTCAATCAAGTCATTGAAGATATGCTTAGGGCATACTACTGTCGCGAACCCAAAAAGTGGATTCAATACTTACCACTGGTTGAGTTTGCCTACAATGCTTCTTACCAACAGAGTATTCAGATGACCCCTTTCCAAGCATTGTATGGGCATGATTGTCGTACCCCTTTGAACTTCTCAGATCCAGCTTTGAGGGTAGAAGCTTCTACACAGATGTTGGAAGACATGGATGATCAAATCAAATCAATAAGACAAGACATTCAAGCTCCCAAGGATAGACAGAATGCTTACGCTGACTTGAAACAGCAAGACAGATCTTTTGTGAAAGGTGATATGGTCTTCATCCGTGTACGCCCCAAAAAGAGTTCACTGTCCTTGGGAGAGTATAAGAAGCTAAGTCTGAGGTATTGTGGACCTTATAAGATCACCAAGTGCCTAGGGCCTAATGCTTACAAACTACAGTTGTCCACAACTCTAAAGATTTATAATGTATTCCACGTTAGCCTATTGAAAAATTATCTACCTATTCCAAATCATGTACTTGATGATCGGCAAATTATAATGCCTAGCTAAGGAGTCCTTGAGCTACGGCCCAATAGAATCCTAGATATTAGGGAGAGGCATTTGAGATCAAGGACCTTGAGAGAATACCTCATCCAGTGGAAAGATTATCCAGAAGAGGATGCCACTTGGATGGACGAAAATACTCTCAACCAACAATACCCCCAGGTCTTCTCGAGATGAGAACATCTCGATTCCTCTAAGGAGGAGAGGATGTAATATCCCCCTGTGTCTTCCCCCCATGCGACCCCCCCCAAAAAATTTTAATTTTAAAACAATTTTTTTTAACTCTCCCCCTGTCGACTGCATGGCGAGGAGAGAGAGAGAGAGAGTGAGTGAGTAAGAGGTAGAGAGGGGGGGCATGCAGCCCCCCCAGGTGGAGGGTGGCGGCTGTGAACAGCCGTCTCCCTCCCCTCGTGAAGCTTTGCCCCCCACCTTATAAGGACAACACCCCCCCTCCCTGGTGACCACGCCGCCCTCCCCTCCCTCGTGGCCTTCAGCAAAGCTCCCCCCTCGTCGACAGCCAAGACGCTCCCCCCCCATGATCTACAACAACAGTGCCGCCCAGCTCCTCCCCTGCTCGACCAGGCTGGTAGGATGCCCCCCGTGATCACACACACAGAGAGAGAGAGAGAGAGAGAGAGAGAGAGAGAGAGAGAGAGAGAGAGAGAGAGAAGAGAGAAGAAGAATAAGAAGAAGAAGAGGGAGAGAGAAGAAGAAGAAGAAGAAGAAGAAGAAGAAGAAGAAGAAGAAGAAGAATAAGAATAAGAAGAAGAAGAGGAAAAAGAGGGAGAGAGGGAAGGTGAAGAAGAAGAGGAAGAAGAAGAGAGAGAGAGAGAAGAGAGAAGAAGAAGAAGAAGAAGAAGAAGAGGAAGAAGAGGGAGAGAGGGAAGGTGAAGAAGAAGAAGAAGAAGAAGAAGAAGAAGAAGAAGAAGAAGAAGAAGAAGAAGAAGAAGAAGAAGAGAGAAGAGAGAGGAAGAAGAAGAAGAAGAGGAAGAAGAGGAAGAAGAGGGAGAGAGAGAAGGAGAAGAAGAAGAAGAAGAAGAAGAGGAAGAAGAGGGAGAGAGGGAAGGTGAAGAAGAAGAAGAAGAAGAAGAAGAAGAAGAGAGAAGAGAGAGGAAGAAGAAGAAGAAGAGGAAGAAGAGGGAGAGAGAGAAGGAGAACAAGAGAAGAAGAAGAAGAGAGAGAAAGAGAGAGAGAGAAGAGAGGGAGGAGAGAGAGAGAGGGGGGAAGCTTCTTCTCCCCCTCCTTAAAGAGAGGTCACACACTCCTCTATATTGCCAAAAATACACCCCTCCCCTTCGTTATCTCTTCCTCCACTCAAGGAAAGGCGGCGGAAATCTTGCAAAGGAGAGTGCGGGAACCCTATCACTCATACACGCATCTTCGACTATGGCCCCGAAGTGTAGTTCCACAACGATGGCCGGAAACCCTGCAAGCGTAGATGGAGGTTCGAATCAAGGTGGCACCGCAACCGCGAACGGTTCATCAGGCATCAAAACCACGGGAATCATGGCATCACTCCAAACCCAAGTTGCTCTATTATTAAATCATAGGTTATAATCATCACGGTGAAGAATCATATTCACATGCATCACATTAATTGTGTGTTTGATAATTCCCTAGGTATGAACATAGTTGTGATGTATGTAACGAACAAGACAATCTCCGTTGTAGGATGACGTCGTAATAGGTGAAATTGATTAGAAACTGCATCGTAAATTACCAAAAATTCTTGCATAAATTCTTGCATAGAGTGCATTACTCCTTGCACAAGTTCTTGCTTAAAATACATTTCAGAGAACATTGAAAGAAACAAAGTGCATGTCCATGTCGCAAGATGGATTCGAAGGTACATGTAATAATCTGCATAAAAGATTAAAGTGTAGCTAGACTCATACAATGATCACATAAAGTTAGACCATTCAAGAAGGTTATAGATCGTGTAAAATGTTACATAGAGAATAATGTTAAGATTGCATGCATAGAAAGTACCTTAGCATGCGCGGCTTAAAATAATGTATGGATTATAGCAAAATTGTAAGCATTGAAATGAAGGCATGGCATTACCTTGCATGCATTAAAGTTATTGGGAAAACTCAACATTGCTTGTAATTTACCAAATGGGACTGAGATCCACGAATCCCATGACAAAGTCCTTGGTGACTTCAAGGGGGATAGGTAAAAGCTTAGTGCTTGTGAGCATTATTAAGAAGGCTTAAGAATATTATACTTAAGTCGGAGAAGGAACTGTTCTAAATAGAACCATCTCGACCAGCCATGGTCAAAGGGATAGGCAATCTTGATCTATTAAGATCAAAGATAAAGGTACATAAGTACTTCAAGGGACCTAGGAGATAACCAACAAGTTGACCAACCAAGGACAATAGGGTTGTCCATGACCTATTTTACAAGGAGACCTAAGGTAAGGATAATTAGGGTCGGTAGGGTACAAACCCTAACCCGAAGGAAAAGGGGAAACAAGCAACCTAGCTTGCCAAGCCCTTGGGATCTCGCCAAGTCATGAACGATCTAGGATCGAATGCTGGGAGCATTCAAGAAGAAGGAATCACACCTTAGTAGTTGGTCATACAAACGGCCTCCGAAATGATCGTGATTATATACTTATGTACATTGTTTGAATTTCCTTGCTCAAGGAACTAATTCAAGGCAAAACACTTAATGCTTCAAGTTAAAAGCCTGGAGGGAGAGGCAGGTTCAGTTACCTGTGACTGTCTGCCTGGCCCAATCCAAGGGGGTTGTTAGCCGTGCTGGGTATATGGACCTAACCCGCCGTGAGAGGTCTCTCCATGGGTGCTGCTTGGAGCAGGAGGACGCTTGGGTGCCAGGGGAGGCTCTAGCTGTAAATTCCTTGCCTTCAGATCCCGCACGAGAGGTCGACATGACTCGAGATGGGATCTCAAGGCCCGTGTACTAGTCTACGGGCAAAACTTGGAGCAGCAATCCTGTTAATTGCTGGGATAGCCTTCAAGCATGATACTTGATGTATTCTGGGACTATGATAAATAAAGATCTGATATTTGAAAAAGAAACTTGCTTGACATTGTTTTTGTGTCAGTGCCTAAGTTACGTGAAGGAACCTTTGTTTAAATTGATTAATTAAGGAAGCTCCTTTTGCATGTCAAACATAATGTGGTAGGTAATTAGATAACTAAGCAAATCGAGGAAAGTGCGGTGGACGTGACCTGGGTTCCTACGAAAGGGTGGTCCTAGTTAGCTAGGAACTTTCCTCAAAAGATGTGATAACGAGACTATGAAGACCTAGCGTCAGTAGAGTTAGGATCCCAAAATTTATGTTGTTTTAGGGGAACAAAATGGGACTATGCCTTATGGGCAGAGAGGTTGAGCTTCACATCCCTCTCGTTTCCCATTCTCCATGAACCAAGTGCAGCATGAATCCGCTTCAACTCTATTGTTCCTATGCAAAGTGGTTCATCTGGAGCTTGATGCTAGCTACTCCCTAAAGACTTTGTTGATAGGAAGGAACCTAAGTGGGAACGGTCGGACACTTCCGCTCAGGGCAGACTCGGGAAGACCTAGACCGCAAACCGTGTGACATTCCTTGCGAGTGCTAGGTGGCACTTTCTAGATTCTCTTCCCGATGGGCTGCTAAGACGTGTCCCACAAGTGGACGAGCGAACAAGTTACAGATTTAGAAAGAATAGCAAGTAATAATTTGCACTAAATATAGTTTCTATATCCCATGTCTTTATGACTTTTGCACTAAGGGATATCATATTTAGTGTGATTAATTTATATATTGAAGAGTATAACTATTGTGACAAACACACTATTAGTTTTTCTTCTTTCCAGAGTATTTTTGTTTTGTGTGTGATCTATAACATTTTCTACATTATTTGTGATCTTATTGCAATACAATTCTCTTTCATAGCTCCTTAGCCTACTCCACATCATCAACTCATGTTTGCTATTTGCCCTATTTTCAATACAGGCACATAGACATGTTGAAAAGCAACCTCATCAAAACCATGTCATTAAGGCCACTTTGACTATTGAACTTTGGTAAGGCATCGTAAAACATATTATGTCCTAGTAGTGTAGTTCATATAGACTAAGTTTATCCATGTACTTTATGATAGTACATTAATATTCATAGCTTCAAAGAAAGCACTCAATAATCCACATGACTCTGCACATTAGTGTTTATCTTAATCTCAAAATTTAAGAGAGTAATTTTTGACTCTATGAGAGAGAGAGAGAGAGAGAGAGAGAGAGAGCAATTTTATCAAAACGTTCTAGTCATTCAACTTGTCAAGTATAGATGCTAAGGAGACAAAAAATGCCCAATGCAATATGAATAAATTTGATTTTAAAATGCTTTTGAAAAAATGTATGTTCGAGCTATTTAAAGAAATATGCTCTATGGAAGAGGAAGAGATGAGACATGTTTGTTCAAACATTAGAAAAAGAGACATACTAAGATGTAGAGTGATTTTGCAAATAAAAAGATATGTAGAAAAAAAAAGGATTGCATATTCAGTTGAAAATATGGATTTGGATACTATTGCCACGAGATGGATTTGCACCGTGATTAGCAATCTTTTGTAAAGTTGGAATGTTGGTAAGCCTAGATTCTAACAAGCTTTTATGTTTAAAAATATATACATGGGATGCATTAATATGTGAAAGCATGAGTTGCAAAATCTAAATTTGACAAAAGTATCAATAAGTCAATATCATCATGGGATGAGAAGATGTTGTCAATATGTGAAGTGGGACTTGGAGAATTTTAAGCTTTTACAGAGGCTTATGCATCTGTGCGGGATGTGGCGTCGTGATTTGCGCCAGATGATGGCGATGATTGCAGAGTGCTGGTGAAAAGGCCACGGATCTACATAGAAAAATTTGCTGATGATGACGGCCTGGATTGCTGAATGAAGCTCCGAGCAAGAGATGCTTGAAGGCTAAGGATACCGTCAATGATTCTACTCCTTTTTAGAACAAGGCTAAGCTTTGGTCATCAAGAGTGGTAGATGAGAGAATATAGGAAATATTTCAGATGGGTATGAGGGAGGTCATAATAAAGACTAGAAATAGATAATGAGGGTTGAAAATCCCCTTTTTTGGCAACTAGATGAGTGAGTTTTTGAAGTCGCCCTTCAATGATAGGTGAATAAGAAATCTCTCTCTCAATAAAGTTAAGGGTAGGTAGAGATAAAAGGAGAGAGCTAATATAGGTAGTTGCTGAGAAGATAAGATGCAGGTGATATGGTAGGTGAGAAGATAATGAAGAGTAGATGAAGATGATAATAATAGGCAAAAAGTAGGTGGACTGGATAAGGTAAGTTCAAGATAATGAGGATAAGAGTGCATGTGGACAAGGTTAGTTTACCTTGGCATGGATTCAAATCCTACTAATCTACACACACAGCAATTAATTTGGATTGCATGCAAGAAATAAATCTAAGGATTAATGGAGTAGACAAAAGCTAGAAGCTAATTCATCTAAATATTCAAGTACCACAAATATCTTTTCATTCTTTGCTTTGCAAATGCCTTTGTGATTAAAATGCATCGGTTCAACACATCTATAACATAACTCTTCAGCATGCAATTCTCTAATCTGATCAGGGCTTTACGATTTTTAGACACAATGTTGCCCACATCATCATTATATAGACCATCAATAGAATAATCATGTTGTTGTCCATGGTACTTATGAGAAGCATATGGCTGAGAAGTACATGAATGTTGTCCATATAGGTGTTGGTGTCCATGAGAGATGATTGCCTATACTCATTGTTTTACATATTTAGTAATGATTGCAATAAGTCTTGCTAAGCTACTACAGCAACCATGGCAATCAATAAAACCAACATATAATTGTCGTATACATGCGTTAAACCCTCTTGAAAAGCATCATTACCATAAAGATTGATGAGAGATTTCAAAATTCATGGTTGTACCAACTTATCCATATGAGATGTCAAATGTTTAAAAAGTGCTCGTTCTATCCAAAGATGGCATCTATCACTTCAGCTACCATCATGGTTGCATCAAAATCCATAAGTGCATATGCCAAACACATCAATCAAGTATGTGAGCAACTGACTTGCAGAATTCCAGTGCTCTTATGATGCTCATAATATTGCTACTGGATGCCACTTGTCTCCTATACAACACTTCAGAGTCAATATTGCCTTGTGGCACATGATAAGGATTAAAACCATGTGAGGAATTCTCTTGTTGAGACATCTCTTGCATCATAAACCATGATTGTTGATAAAGTTTTCCTACCATTGTTGCTCGCTATTCTAATCAGTAGTAACTATTGGTACTATTGTTGCCACAACTGGTACTACTACTGAAGCACCAATGGCATCAAGGGAGTTGAAGTAGAAATAGGCTTCTTTGATGAGAGTCTAATCCCAAGGATGTGGATACACCGATTCAAGTCCAAATAGCATGGTCTACATTCTCTTCCATGAATGCACCATCAGTAATTGGTCCTAGTGAAACTTGAATTATGTGTGTTTTCAAGCCTTGTTGTTGCCCTACTTCCTGTTAGCAAGAACTGTTGTTACATCCTTTTCCAAGTGATGTAGCCTTTCAGCTATGCTTGGTAGTAACTTGTTCCTTCATCATCAAGATTGCCACTGGCAAAGCCCTGCTAGGCCACATTGAAGAAAGCAATGTGACCTTCCTCTTGAATAACATCAGCAATGATTTTTGTATATGCCACCTCAAGGTATGCCTTTCCAATCCCCAAAAAAGTATGTTGAAACCAGCATCACCAAGTTCAAACAAGGTACTACACTTTTTCCAAAGTTGTTGTGGATTTTTTGGAAAACTTTGAGTATCTTTATGGGAGTGTTGTCCTAAAATGAAGAAGAAAACAACCGGCAGATACTCTAGATTTTGATTGTTTTGATGTTACTAAATTGGAACAAAGAAAGACTTGTGGACTCTCTGATCAAGATTTGAATCAAAAAGTTTGTGAATCCGAGTTTCCTAGCTCAAGTTACAACCGATTTTCTGATAGGGGGTACTATAGGACTGCACTACTATGGCAGTGCATAAAGGCAAGAATAAGGCCCAAGATGAGTATGCACAGCAAATTAGAGATTCCATGCTAGATAATACACCTCAAGAGGGCCCTAAAGAGCCTCAAGTGTATGGGAAAATCAGTGCACTCAACAATACCATGTGTGAACATGAGAATAGGCATGCCCAAAGACATATGGAGCCATTATCAAGAGTGGAGCAGATGGTATTGTCTACTAGTCAAACAATTCCATTGAGAAGTTGGTGGATTCCACTACCCAAACAAAGGCTTCCATTGACAAGTTATCTCAAAAATGCATGAAAATTTGATGATGACCTGCTATTTTAGCCTTCCACCGCTATATCTGTCCTGACAGATCTTCAAATATAGTCTTCATCTAACTGTAGATGTCATACAAGCCACTGCTAGTCACTATCCATGTCTAGTACCTATAATACTTGTTTGAATTTGGTTTTTATGGTGAAATTTTGAATTGAAAAAGAGAAAAATGGATCAAAGACCTATGCTCTAATACCACTTGTCAAGAAGTGAATTAAAGAGAAAGAGGAGAGAGAATGTCAAGAAGTGAACTAGAGAGAGAGAAAGAGGAGAGAGAGGACTGTAGAAGAGAGATGGAGTCTAGAAGAGAGAAAGAGAGTGATAAGGAGAGAGAAATACTAGAATAGGAAAGAGAAAGATTGGAAAGAAGAAGAGAGATGGCTAGAAGCCATGAAAGGACAGGAGGAGCTAGAGAGAGAAGAAGGACAAAGTTGTATTATTGTGTAAAACTGATTGAATATATATGTGTCATCAAGGGGCGGATGTTCAACTTGGATGGTATCAAAAATCAAATGGACCAAGGAGTTTTACATATGATTTTACAAACCTTGATATGGTAGATATTGAAAGTATCATTGCCCTTGTAAATCTCATATATGATTGTAACAACAATAACAAATATGAACATGATGAAAATGATTGGACTGTCTTCAATGAATTTATAAAGGACCATTGAGAATAGGTAAAGAAACATTATATTTTCTCTTCTTCAATAGCACTTCCTATGTGAAATAACTAAAAAGAAAGTCTTGTTAAGCTCTTCCTTGGTATTTTTCTTAATTTTAGTTTCTTCTACTTATAATATTGCTTCAAGAATATGACTAGTGGATTGTGGTGATACATCTATCCATGTGAAAACAAGAATGAGCTCCAACTTTGACAGTGTTGAGGTGCTAAGTGGAACATATAGGCTAAAGGAAAAATATATAGATTTAGATTTTTGGTATAGCTGTGTCTACTTTATAAAAGAAAATGAGATAAGTTTTCTATAAATGCAAACTTAAAATTTCATGCTTTTAATTACATCATGGTTTAAGTAACTCTAGAACTTGTTGTGGGCCATAAAAAGGCAATATGTTTTCTCTTTTGATATATCTGCCTCCTTAACATACAAGTCAAGCTCATATTCATTAGGTCTTTTGTTATGCCTTGATAATATTTTAATCAAGTAGAAAAAAAAACACTTGCTACTCTAGAATTTGTGTGTGTGTGTGTGTGTGTGTGTGTGTGTGTGTGTGTGTGTGTGTGTGTGTGTGTGTGTGTGTGTGTGTGTGTGTGTGTGTGTGTGTGTGTGTGTGTGTGTGTGTGTGTGTGTGTGTGTGTGTGTGTGTGTGTGAGAGTGAAGGTCTTACCAAAATCAATGTCCTACGCATAACCCTTTTTCACAAGTCTAGCTTTAGTGATCAACACTATCATCCAACTTTCACTTTAACTCATAAACCCACTTGGTACTAATGGCTTTTTTGCCAAGAGACAAATCACATAAGAACTAGATGCCATTTTTTATAATAGCATTGTACTCAAATTGCATAGTATCTATCTAATTTTCTACATTTTGTGCCTCTTCAAAATTCACAAGCTCATTCTCATCACACAAACTAAAAATAGTCAATGGATAACAATCTGAGATGCATAAGAGACACTATGAGAGCCCAAATGAGTATGACTAGCCATCCATAGTGTATTGAGCTTACCATCATGCAAGTGTTTGCATCAATTGTTTTGACATAGTCCTAGATTGCTCAATCTTTACTCTCTCATCAAGAAATGCATCACTCACATATACATCAAAAATAGATTGATCTATATCATTATGAGAAACCTAGATAGATTAAAAAACTCTCTCATTTGGCACTACATGTGATTACACACCACTGAAAAGAGGAAACAAAAATATCATAAATATCTTGTACGCATACATTTGTCTCTTTTATATATGAAAGTAAAGGTTAAACAGTATCTTCCACAAAGGCAACATTGCAGCTAATCAAGATATGGTTACTTTGCGTGTATAGTATAACTTATAACCTTTGATTTCATTATTGTGCCCAACAAAAATACATCATATAGCCTTTTCATCTAACTTCTTACATTATTGCAATGAAATCAAAGCATAAATCAAGAAACCAAAAATACACAAGTGAGGCACATATGACTTGTTTACCATGTCATTGCATATGGAGTGATAGACTACAAAGCTTGAGTGGGATATATGTCAAGTACATAGGTTGCACATAAAATAGTTTCAAGCCAAAAACTATGTGGCAAAGCTTGACTCTTAGTCATATGTTGTGTCATCTCTATGAGTTATCGATTTTTCCTCTTATCTATACCATTTTGTTGTAGTATATATGGCAATGTACATTAATATCATATTACAAGTTTGGTCAAATATGCATTAAGTTCCTTAGACATATACTCCCACCCTCAATCAAAACAAGGGATGCCTAGTTTACATTGTGAAATTTTTTTGAATGTGTTAATACTAAAAGCACAAAATTACTTCAAAGTTAGCTCTTAAACCATATGTCTATGTATTGTTAGAGTAGTCATCAATGAAAGTCACAAAGTACATGTAGTTGCCAAAAGATGTATGTATTAGACCCCAAACATCACTATGTACAAGATGTAATTTACAAATATCTCTTACTAAATTATCTTTTAAAAATGAAGTATGCTATATTTTATCCAATATACAGCCTTTACAAATGTATTTTTTAGATGCCTCAAGAGTAAGCAATGAAAATACCATATCAATTTTTTACAGATGTAGTGAACTAGCAAAATACAAATAATCGAAACATGCATGCCAAAGTTTTGCATGTGAAATTGCTTGCAAATCTACAATATCATGCTATGTCTTCTATACATTTTCCATAGTTATTGAGCTTATACAGACTACAATATAGTGAACTAGATATATAATAATCGTATCACCCTAAGAGAGATCATGAACTATACATCTGTCAATAAACTTCACAATTAGGCCAACCCTGGCAAGTGCAAAAACTAACATCAAATTTTCTTAAATCTCGAGTATATACAAAGTATCCATAATTGTAAAAATAATATTGAACAAATTGCATAGAAAAGTAATATGCTTCATGGCACCACTCTCAAAATAACGTACATCTAAATCCATGATAAAAATGCAAGAATCATGCAAAAGGATTATAATTACATCGCATAATGCCTAGTCTATATTTTACACAATATTTATAGTTTTGGACCTAGAAGGAGGGGCATTTGCAAATAGCCATGCTAGCCTCTTTTGCAGCCAATTTAGGACAATCCTTTATGACATGATATTTTGCCTTACCAAATGTTTAACTCTCTTTTTTCTCTTCATCCTTATCAACCTTCTTTATGTAAGCAACATTTGTAAATTTTTACTTATCAATAGAAAAAACTATATTAGGGAATTTGAAAATTCTCATATAGTTTGGAAATTTCGAATATAGTTAATATTTGGCCACATGATCAAATCTTGTCCCCTTATTTGAAAGTGGAGTCTATCCTAATTACTAAAATAGGTTGTCTTTCCAAGTCCCACTTTGAAACATGGGTTAAGATTTAGCCACATGGCCAAATCTTTACTCCTTATTTGAAAGTGGGACTTAGGAGATTCCCAAATTCTCTAATATAGCGTTAGAAAATAAATATTTTCTTGTACCTTTCTTCTTACAACAAAACAGAAACCCACTCATCAAATGGCAACCTTTCATCATCAAATGAAGAGTAGATGTAAAACTTTGATAAGAATCAATCACTAAGAACAAATTGCACAATTGTCTAGCAAAATCTCATTTGTAAAAATCAATTGCTCCTTCAGATCTTTGATCTTTGTCAAATTCCATGAAGTCACCTTCATCCATATATTCATTATCTAATTGCTTATGCAAGTAAGCAACATAAGCCTCATTTCTTCCTTGATACAAACATGCAAGAGTATCCCAAGTATCCTTAGTTGTCTTACATAATCAAATATATGGGATCGTGGTACATTTAACAAACAATGCAATCAAAGCATGAGCCTTTGCATCTCTACTATCCCAATGTATTTTCTTAGTAGGTGGTACTAGTGCTCTAGTATTAGCTCGAGCAAAACTTAAACCTGCAATATCATCAACATCACATGTTTCTGTTGCTTCTACTACACTTGCAACTTTTGAAGCAGCACTAGGAGGTCTTTCAATTTCATGTATAATATTCCAAATCCCCTTTGCAATCAATACACGATATATCATATAAGACTATAGTGGATAGTTGGCTCCATCAAACTTGTCCTCAATAGTTAACATGTGAATACATCATTGTTTTTAGCCATGGTCATTGATTGTACTTGATGCAAAAGCTACATGTATACAGAAAAATATGCACAAGCCAACTTATGCTATATAGCATAGTATAAAGGAGATTGTAAAGGGCTCTTTACTTGCAAATATGACTAATATAAAAATTTATACACAAAATGATGAAACAACATGCACAGTACTAGCAATACTGCAAATAAAGACCAAAATGAACTCAAATAAAAAATTGATGACATTGAGCTCTTATAGAATTGCAATAATATTTATTAACTTGCATGAACACTTGTCAATGAACACTTATCAAATCTCATCCCAATCAAAGTTAATCAAGTGAAGGGTATTAATGGCTCTACCCAAGAGGTCGAAGCCTATATTGATATCAATTGTTGGATCTTAGATAACATGAATACAAGTACACAACTTAGACAAGATGAAAATTGAGAGAGCACAAAAATTATATTGAGAGGTATCAATACATGAGATTTACAAGACTAACTACACCCTAAAAGTGAGTATACATGTATACAAGGTCAAGGGAAAAAACCTTGTAAGAGAGGGAAAAAGGTACCCCGGTGGTCCTAAGTGTATCTCCACACATCACTATCAAAATATAGTAACAATGATTGATTCTTTGACCAAAAAACTTTTTCTTTGAGGGCATGTTAGAGGAGATATCCTCTCTAATGCTATTATTATTGAGGATCTCCTTAGTCATATTGAGGAGGATCCCTATCCAATTCTTATTGATTGTTTAGTGGATTTATCTCTTACATGTTTATCTTCAAAGGGGTTATCCATATATAGCTCTTATTCATAGGTTTATTTTCTAGACAACATGCCTATCAATCTCAATGAGACATTCTAAGTCTACCATTCCGATCCCAATCAAAGTCAACCATCTTCTTCCATCAAGATCCATAAGGGCCACCTACCTTCAAGGTATTAAGCAAACTTCATACTCCCATATGGGTTTCTTAGCTTTTTGGACAAGATTTTTGTGTTCCTACAACTTCCAATGTTTACAAAGGCCAACTTTCCAACCATCATGGAGAATTCTCTTTATTTCATTCCACTTCTACTATTGGAGATTTTTCTTGTTCCATTTACTCATGTGGAGGTTTCCTAAGTATAGAGTTCATAATCAAGGTTCCCAAGATCATCCCAACATATACATACTCACAATATCATCTCATCAATACCTACATCCATAGTTTAGACCTAGCTTGGTATTGACATTTGCAATGAATGATCTCACCAAGGCTTTATTCTTTAGCAATTTTCCAAGAAGAGTACTACTGGCTTTTTAGTTGTTATGCCGAGCCTTGCCCATGACTTTCTATGTATCTGTGTGATGAAAAGATAAGCTCTCTTCGACAAAGTAAATGTTAAACATCTATGACTATACCATTTCATTAGTCAAAGGGGAAAAAAAAAATTCCCTTTCTTAAACTTTACATATTTGTTTGTGAACCTCAACTCATTTCAGATTCTTCTTCCTCAATAAATCATCGAGGCTATTGAGTTTTGGTTTCTAGCTCCATATTGGACATCCACTACATTGAGTACTATGCACAATTGGCCCATTTTTAGGCATTTTAAAACATGTCATTGCAATGCCACCATTTATGTCTAGTTGGATATATTTTCCATATACATGGCTACCAAGTTCCACTAGTGTGGCATATCTATATGGCCTCCTAGCTATATACAATTTATTTCATTTGGCCATTATGCATGCTTGAGGTCCACAACCTTGGGATTTCAATATGTTCTACCTCTCCTATGCATTCTCTCTTTCCTTGATACCTCACCTTCATTGCATCTATATTTTTAACAAATTATTTGCACTTACTTCCAAGAAGTTGTCTACATAGAATGGGTATTCTATGCTTAATTCAAAATTTTATTCTAGTTTAAAACTATGAATACAAGTCCTTAATGAGCTTAATTCAAAACTAAGGCTAGCTTACCTTTTTCTTTTTGCAATAAAATATATGGTTAAGTATATTGCTCGAAAAAATATTACAAAGAAGTACCTGTGCTCAACAATCTAGATGGAGCTAGCTCAAAATCACAAAACAGTCAAATGTATGAGCCTTTCAAAGTAGTCTAGGGGATATGGGAGAGAGAAGCCACGAAGGGGGAATATATTGCCACCTAAGGCTACCTACATGCATGATGAACCAACCGTGGCCACCCCACATGAGTAAGAACTACTTGTGAAGCTCTTGAAGATCCCAAGACTTGCCTAACACCTAGTTTAAATAACCCCAAAAAGTGAGCGGATGATGGAGACCCGAAACTCTACCAAGTTCGTGTATGCCAAGGGGCTCTCACCACCAAAAGTCACTTGGCAACATGCCTTAAAACTGATTATGATGTCATGGGCTCCAATACTTGGCAAATAGGAAATGCATCTAAGCCAACCACATCACAAGAACCTATCTTCATCATGATTGCATCATGCATATCTACCTTATACAACAAGTTCTGGCCTTGACTAATTGATTGCTAGCAGAAGGCTCCCTAGGATGTACGTCCTAGGCTAGGTACCACTCAAGTCCAGAGAAGATGGCAAACTCCTCTCCACACTAGTTGTGCTATCTCCCAGGACCAAAGATAGTGCTTTGGCATCTCCAAGAACTACTACATGTGGCACTTGCAAGCTCCCTCCTACATCTAGCTAGCCAATTTTGACTACCATACCCTCATGTGCAAGAAGCCATATGAGTATGATACTCTCCTCGAGCACCAACTATCCCACAAAATGTCTAGTGAAAAGCATCCATGATGATGTGTTTCTCCCAATGTCTACTATCTATTGGGTGCCCAATGCATCTCCTCCTACATCAAAACATATCGACATATCGAGGCTATGTATGACCAACTAGAGTCACTCTCATGGATCCCACTCCACTTCATCTAGACACAATTGCAATCTATCTATGCAACATAGAAAAAATTGGAGGAGACTATGATCTTTAGACAAGTTGTGAGTCACGCTCCATCTAGGGCGTAGCTTTGATATTGGCTCCACTCCACCTTGCAAATAAATAGCTCATGGGTTGGGGAGATAATGCTAATGGGCCAAGGCATCTTCATGGTTCACCTCACCTTGGCAGATGCGACATAGAAGCTCATTTCTAGCTTCTTGATAGTATCTTTGAGGGGTGTTATTTATTTGGTTCCTTGATATATAGGTTTCACAGTTTCGAACTTCGCTCTTCATACGAGGTTTCCTAGATATCCCATTACCCTCATCTTCTTTGGGATAGCAGTGGAGTACCAATAGTTGGTGGAAGACTTAACATAGTGGCCAAGGTCTTGAAGGTATGGATGCTAGTATTGGACCCCAAGAAGATTTCAAAGTTCCTAGAGATTGAGGTAGGAAGTCATGTGTTCCAACAGCAAATCATAGTGACAAGATGGTCTAGATAGTGTATTCATTGCTAAGTTTGGGCATCAAGCTTCTGAGATTACACTAGTGACACAGGGGCAAGAGGAAGACATGCCCCTAGCAAGCCACACAATTCCAACAACCTCAATTAAGGATAGGTGGGCCTTATTGGGGTACCTCAATAGCTAGTCCCCTCCATAGGAATAGCCACCCCAACCACAGGAGCACAACCATGGCCCTCCATGTTGAGACTTCAAGCTCGTGTGTGTGATCATAGAGTCTTAGTTGTGTCCAACTATATCAACAAGTGTGGGACATTAAATAAGTTGATGGATTAAGGCTATGTGTGAAGTCTTACAAACCTTAGAGTGTTGTATTCACTTTTAGATATATGGATTATGGAATAAGAGAAATAGTGTGAGTGTGAGCATACGGCTCCTCTCAGTTTCTCCAACCCTTCTCTCTGTCTCTTTCTCTTCTAACATGGTATCAAAGCCATGAATGGGCTCTCTGGAGCAGGAGGTTGTGAAGAAGACGTGAAGAACTTGAAGGCCAAAGTATCTAAGAAGAGAAGCAGCCTACCATTGTTTCTTTATAGGTATGCATTGAGACATTGAGTTTGCCATTGCTCAAAAATTGTATGTGGCTTGTTGTTTGAGAGTGCACCAAGGCTCCATAGAGGTTTTATAAGTTGTCAATGAGCACCATGCACTGTTGGTTTGCTATAAACACAACCTATCAGGCTGCGTGAACTATGCCTGTTGCAAGCTGAACCTCAATTATTGCAAAGACACCACACAAAGTGGCTAGTAAGTGGTAAATGTTGGCCCATACAGAGCTAAAAAAAATGCATTTAAAGTGTCTTGGCTGGTTACAAGCAACGAATGCAATCCATGACATTGCTTCTTGAAGACAAAGTGTTTATGGTTGTATGAATTGTCATGTATTGACCCTAACACACTTGATCAAATGTATGAACCGATTAGAAGACATTTTGGAGCTGGATAAACCTTGCTTTGCTAAATATTTGTTGAATGTAATCTGTGAACTGGATTTTTGACACTTGTACTTACTAGTTATCACTAATTTGTGTCTGTATGGTCATATTTGGACTGCTATATGTAGTGGCAAATGTCAAAGATTGCATTTAATCGATTAGACTTGTTGGCTTGCAGGTAGTCATGCATTGTTTGCAAATGCAGACAGAACTGACAATATAACCCAGATAGTGGGGGAAAAGCTTGATAGCAATAATTATGCCATATGGAAGTTCCACATGGAGAATTTCCTAATAGGAAAAGGATATTGGGACTTGGTGGCAGGTGTTGAAGCTTAACCTAAAATTTCAGAGAGGAATCCTATAGTTGATCAAAGATGAGCACACCAAGCTTGGTTGGAAAGAGCTCATAAGGTGCTACACTGGTTATCTTTGTGTATCTCGGATGCTATGGTAATGCAGATCATGAACTGCCAGTCACCATCAGATGCATGGAACATATTGATCAGGTACTATGGCACAACTACTAGTGCCAGGAAGATACAATTAAAGCAGAAATTCAACAACATGGAGAGAAAAGGCAGATCTATACAGGATTATGTCATAAAGATTAAGACTATTGCGGATCAGCTGGCATCCATTAGCACACACGTTGAGGATGAAGACATGGTTATAGTGGCATTAAATGGCTTGGGATCTGAATATAAGTCATTTGATACTTCCATCTCTGTGCGGGCTAAAATGTCAAATTTCAATGAGCTGGTTGCATTGCTTATTCATGAAGAGCTTAAACTTGGAACTTAGATTGGCTACAGGTTCCAGCAGCTCCAAGAACAAGGATGTTGTATTTTATTCGAATCAAGGCAATCGTGGCAGCCATGGTAGAGGTTATGGTTCTGGCAGAGGAGGCCAGCAATATGTATCCTATGGTCATAATAACTAGCAGGCTTCAACTGCACGAGGAGGTGGAAATTTCAGAGGCAGGGGGAGATCTAGCCCTACAAGCAGAGGCTCCTAGCAGCAGCTGTGTCCATCTGGAAATCCTAATAAGGATAAGGATTGTCACTATTGTGGAAATCATATGACACCTCATGGTGACTGGTTTATAGATATGGTGCCTGAGAAGAATGGCTATGTATGCACAGGGGATGACACGTAGCATAGCATAGAACATAAAGGCAAAGTACCTTTGGTAATCCATGATGACAGGAAGAAGAACTTACATGATGTATTGCATGTCCCATCAATTGCTAAAAATCTATTGTCTGTGGGTCAGATGATTGAGCAGAATTTTCAAGTTCTATTTAACAAGCATGGATACTTTATTGAGAAGTTTGGTAATTAGCAATGTTTACCCATGGCTCTGGCACAGTTAAAGACTTGGAAATATGGCATAAGAAAGTGGGACATGTTAATCTTCAACGGTTGCAAATGATGCAGAAGAAACAACTTGTGACAAGTTTACCCAAGTTTCAATGTACAGATATTGGTCGTGTCTATGATGCTTGTCAGTTTGGTAAACAGTCAAGGTTGCCATTTGTCATGCATGTAAGAAATAGTACACGACTGTTGCAGTTAGTTCACTCTGATGTGTGGGGGCCAGCCCATAATGCATCTATGGGAGGCTCCAAGTACTATGTGACATTCATTGATTACTTCAGTCACTATACTTGGTTTTATATACTAAAAACAAAGGATGAGGTGTTTGCTCTTTTTCAATAGGTTGAAAAGGAATTTGATTGTTACATCTCTTACTTGAGATCTGATAGTGGTGGGAAGCATGTGTCAAATGAGTTCAATAGTTTTTTGGCTGAAAATGGCATATATAGGCAGCTTACATGCAGCTACACTCCACACAGCAGAATGGGGTAGCTGAACGAAAGAACACGGTATTGATGGAAGCTGCTCGGGCAATGATGAATGAGAAGAGTATGCCACTCTATTATTGGGTTGAGGCTGTTATGACAGCCATGTATATCTTGAACATGACTCCCACTGTAGGTATTCATGAGATGACACCATTTGAGAAGCTGAATGGCTACAAGCCTGATGTCAATCACATGAAAGCATTTGGCTGTCTTGCTTATGTGCACATACCTGATGAGAAATGGAAAAAGCTAGATCCGAAAGCACATAAGTGTGTCTTTATTGGGTATTCACAGGAGAAGAAGGCATACAAATGTTCTACTCAGGATACATTAGTGAGCAAAGATGTCATCTTTGATGAGATGGCCTCTTGGTATGCATCATCGACTACAATGCCATCGAATATACCTTCTACGCATGTTTATATAGTTGATTCGTAGTAGAGGACTACAGTGACATGCCCTAGTGGTACGACGGTATCTCCACGGATAGGGATATTGAGGAGCTCTCGCTCACCGTCCACTGACACCACTATGTCAGTGAACGAGAAGATATGATGTGGTGGACAACAAAGGAAAATAAAAAGTCATTGATGATACATCAGGTATGATGACACCTAGCAGGATGACTTTAGGTTATGACTCAGCTGATAGTCTAGACAATGAGCTTGGTATTCCAACAGTGTATACACTTGGTACTAGGCAGAACATATACATTCCGCCTCATGAAAGAGGGGAATCGAGTAGTGCACCACAACTTAGACGGTCGCAGAGAGTTGGGTACCTTGTGGATAGGAAGACTTACGATGGTTACGCTGCAAAGCATTTTGCTTATATTTGCTATATTTGCTATATTTGCTAAAGTTGTAATGGATAAAATTTGGTGCACATCTATGGATGAGGAGATAGATGCTTTGGCTGAAAATGGTACTTGGGATCTTGTGCCACTGCCAGAAGGAAAGAAGACCATTGGCTGCAAATGGGTCTACAAAATTAAATGCAAGTCGGATGGTAGTGTAGAGAGGTATAAATCCAGGCTAGTTGCTAAAGGATATGCTCAATAGTATAGGTTAGACTATGAGGAAACATTTAGCCATGTTGCCAATATGGCAACCATATGAACAATGATCGCATTGGCTGTTGTTAAAGGCTAGAAATTGCAACAGATGGACGTGAAAAATGCTTTCCTCAATGGTAACTTGGAAGAGAATGTTTATATGGATCAGTTGAAGGGTATATACACCTTGATTTTCAGCATTATGTATGCAAAGTGAAAAAAGCATTGTATGGGCTGAAGCAGGCTCCGAGAGCCTGTCATGCAAGGATCAGTAGTTACTTGCAGAGTTTGGAATTTACTATTGGCAGGGCTGATCATAGTCTGTTGACGAAAAAGGCAAACAAATTTTTGGTAGTGTTGGTTATCTATGTTGATGATTTGATAATCATAGGTGATGATGACTTTGGGATATAGCATATTATGCAGATGCTGAAACTTGAATTTGACATAAAAGACTTAGGTGAATTGAAGTATTTATTGGGTATTGAGGTAATCAAGGCTAAAAATGGTTTATGGCTAATGCAAAAACACTATGCCATGGAAATGATAAAGAAATATGGCATGGTTGAATGTAAACCACTGGATACACCTCTTGATCAGAATGTCAAGTTGGACATTAGCACTGGAGCTGAAATTGATGATGTGACTATGTACAAGCAGATGGTTGGAAGCTTGATATACTTAACCATCACAAGGCCTAATTTGAGTTATGCAATTGGGCTCATAAGTCAGTTCATGTAGACGCCCAGGAAGCCACACCTAGATCCTGTTAGATGAATTATGTGGTATGTAAAGTCCATTGTAGATCATGGGTTGTTCTATGAGAAGGATAAGGTCCTGAAACTCATTGGTTACACAGATGCGGATTGGGCTCATATGATTGTAGATCTACAAGTGGTTATGCTTTTGGATTTGGAAGTGGAATGATCAATTCGAGCAGTAAGAAGCAACCAATGGTTGCATTGTCTAGCACTGAGGCAGAGTACAGGGGTGTTGCATTGGCAGCATGTGAGATTGCATGGTTGCTCAAGCTTATGGCTGATTTGGACATACAAATGGATGTTCTAGTAACTTTGTTATACGACAATCTCAGTAGTGTACTCCTGGCAACGAGTCCCGTATACCATGCCAGAACTAAACGCATTGAGGTACACTACCATTTCATTAAAGAGATGGTTCTTGTAGGGAAAGTAGACCTTATGCATGTGAAGATTGATGAACAGGTTACATATATCTTTACCAAGTCTTTGGGTAAAGATAAGTTCAGTGTTTTTCAACAGCTACTTGGTGTGTAGAGGCTGTTTTGAGCTTGAGGGGGAGTGTTGAGACTTCAAGCTCGTGTGTGTGACTGGCAGAGTCTTAGCTGTGTCCAACTGTATCAGCAAGTGTGGGACATTAAATAAGGCTATGTGTGAATGGTCTTACAAACCTTAGAGTGTTGTATTCACTTTTAGATATATGGATTATGGAATAAGAGAAATAGTGTGAGTGTGAGCATATAGCTCCTCTCAGTTGCTCCAACCCTTCTCTCTTTCTCTCTCTCTTCTAGCACTCCACCTTCCCACCCACATCCATAGACCACCCCACCCCCCCACCCCCATCATGGGAGGATTGTGTCTTTGCATAGGAGCCCACGATGCCTAAAACGACTTGGCTTTTTGCTAATGGGATGGCCCTTTAGACTTCTATTGAGGGTAAGGAGGTATCCTACTTGAGTAAGTGGATAGATTATATATAGGGGAGTGGGGCTACATATGGGGAGGGTAGGTGGGTCAATTTGTAAGGACCACTATTTTTGCATGGTCTAGTTGTCACACTAGATACCTCTATTTTAGTCCTTGATCCCCGCTCTTATGGCATTCCAAACATAACCTACAAGTGGGAGGAGGTAAGGAGACATTATACAACTATGGACTAGGAAATAGAATGGAGGGACCGCAAAGAAGGCAATAACACCCTTGGGAGAGTCAAGCAGGGCTTGTTAAGAGCCAACCCTTCAAGATTCATGTGAGTACTATGTTGAGATGTCAAGCTCTACATGAGTTGGCATCCACTATGTGCCTTGGTGATGTGGTAAGATATTATTCGTTGGCATGTTAGGTGACTGACATGAGGATATGCTATTGATTCTACATCTACACTACACCCATGTAGTCCATCCTTGGTTGTGTCACATTCATTGTGTCACCTCTTCTTTCCTAGCGGGTTCACACTTAGTGACCACATGTACATACATTGTAATACTTTCATATTAGTCTTTTATCATGTTGTAGACTCAATTCTTTTGTGTGGAAGAAGAAGAAAGAAAAAGAGGAAGATTTCATCCCTATCTCCCTGTGTTCTCAAGTCTCCATTACTTTTGTGTGTGTGTGTGTGTGTGTGTGTGTGTGTGTGTGTGTGTGTGTGTGTGTGTGTGTGTGTGTGTGTGTGTGTGTGTGTGTGTGTGTGTGCGTGTGTGTGCTCTTGGGTGTTTCGCCTCTCTCTCCTCTTGCCTAATTTCATAATATCAAGAGTTGTCCCATGATTGTGCAGAGCTCAATTGAAGGCTAAGGTGAAGACATTAGAGCACAAAAGTAAGCAAACAAGCAACAAGTAAGAAACTCTTCCACCTTGCTTGATTTACCTTAGATTATAGCCACATGAGGCTCTTGAGGTTGGTAGGGTTGCAATGTTTGATTGTAATAAACCTTGGTGAGTAGAAAGAACAGTGTATATATTGTGAGTTGGCCCTTAAGGGCTTTCTTGTTCTGATTTTCAACATCTAAGGTATTAGTGTGGTAGTTGATGATGATGTTATGCATGCATGCTTAGATGGACTTGGAGATGAATACAAGAGCTTCAAGACATCTATGAATACAAGGGATAATATCCTTGATTATGTAGACTTGATTTCTATACTAATACTTGAGGAAAAGAACCTTGGCTTGGATTCCTCTTCTTCTCAAACCAAAAACAAGTCAAAACATGTATTTTACTCTGCTATAGCAGAGGTAGAGATCATAGCAGAGCCCAAGGTGGTGGTCGTGGTCTTGGTTATGATGCACAACAAAATACAAGAGGACATTCCCAAGGAAGAGGGATTCAAAGAGAACAAATTGCATATTCTAATAAGCAACATAATTCTAGTGATAGCAGAGAGTATTGGCATTATGGTTAAAAGTAAGGATTGCAAGTTCGATTCACATATGATAGTTGTTATGTAGAAGATCTTAAAAATGATTGCAGGTTGATTGCAAAAGAGAAACGTATTGACAGATTGTTTACTATTTATATTTGCACAAGGTTCATGTGTTGTGGCTAGTATTGAAATTTGACATAAGAAAATTGATCACAAACATACATTCCAAACAAATTTTGGATAGCTTGCCCAAGTTTAGGGTTGATGGGATACATAAGTATGTGAAGCATATCAATTTAGAAAGCAAGGCATGTATTTTCACATGAAAAGCATGTATGCAAAAAGCCACTTAAATTGATACATTTTAATGTGTGGGATCCTACAAAGATTGCAACTTTGAGTGGTTGCAGGTATTATGTTTCCTTCATTGACGAACATATTCCCAAAGTATGGCTTTACTTTATGTGTGAGAAAAGTGAGGTGTTCTCTCACTTTCAAAGCTTTAAGGCTTTGGTTAAGGAGACAAGGCTGCATATTAAATGTCTAAGGTCGGATGGAGAGGAAGAATATTTCTCCAATGAGTTTTTTTATTTTTTGCAAAAATAATGATATGCAAAGACAATATACATGTAGATGTACTCCGTAGGCAAAATGGAGTACTAAGCAAAACAACAAGCATATTGCATAGGTGGCTCATGCGCTGATGTCGAAAAGAAACTTGCATCATTACTATTGGGCTGAAGCAGTTGCTACTCCTGTATACATTATGGACAGAACACCCACTACTATTGTACATGGTATGACACTTGAAGAGAAGCTTACGAGTAGAAAGCCAAATTTGTTCCATCTGAAAGTATTTGATGTATTGATTGTATGCATATTCTTCATGAGTTGCGTAGTAAATTGGATCCCAAAGCAAAAAAATGTGTATTTATTGGATATTCTCTTGAGCAAAAGGGATATAGATGTTATAACCCTATTATACCTAAGCTTAGAGTTAGCAAGGATATTATTTTTTATGAAATGAGTAGTTGGTATAGTGATATGCAAAATACAGTTGGAGTTGATGAGTATGAGAGTGTGGCTGTGTAGAAAATAGATTAGCAATCATAGATATTAACTGGACCACAAGAGTCTCTTTGTCATAGTTATGTTGATAGACCTTTGAGTGGCAGATTGAGATTGTCGGTTACTCTACAAAATACATCACACATATCAAGAAAAGGTAAAGAGAAAGTTGGGGACTCACCTATTGAAACAAATATATCATCAAGTTCCTCTCATATTGATATTGATTCAAATGACTTTGAGCAAAGCTTAGATTAGGAGTTTGGGATTTTTTCTATTAAAACACATGGTATATGGAAGGCACAAGAGGATGCTAAAGCACCTGGTAGTGATTCAGGTCCAGGCAGGTCAGGTACATTGGGAAAGCTAACATAGTGATTGACATATTATAGTTGTATAGCTCATCACTATGCATACATGGCTAAGGTTGTGCAAGATGTGAAACCCACTTATTTTGAGAATGCAGTGAGTAATGAGTATTGGGGTCATGCTATGGATAAAGAAATGGCTGCATTTATGGATAATGATACATGGGAGTTAGTGCTTCACCTGAAGGCAAGAAAGCTACTGGCTGCAAATGGGTTTACAAGATCGAGCATAAGTCAGATGGATCTATTGAGCACTATAAGACATGACTAGTTGTCACGGGGTATGTGTAGACTCATTGTATTGATTATGAGACCTTTGCTCCAATGGCTAAAATGGCTACTATAAGGGATGTCATAGAAGTGGTTACATAAAAAGGTTAGATCATGCATCAAACAGATATTAGGAATGTCGTCTTGTAGAAGGAGTTGCAAGAGGAAGGTAATTTGAAGCAACCACCTGGTTATGTGAATGAGAATCATCTAGATTATGTATACACACTTTGTAAGGCCTCGTATGGATTGAAGCAAGCACCTAAGGCATGGCATTACAAGATTGCAAAATATATTGTAAGCATTGGATTACGCAAAGCACAAGAAGCTGATCACTCATTCTATGTATATAAGAGTGACATAAGTATTGTGATCATTACTATACATGTGGATGATTTGGTCATTATGGGTGAGGGATTGACAATGTGAAGGGTCTTCTCAAGACCAAATTTAAGATAAAGGATTTAGAAGAGTTGCATTATTTTCTCGACATAGAGATAATTAGGACTCCAAAGGATATATGGTTATCACAAACAGTATGTGTTAGATATATTGAAGAAGTATGATATGGCTAATTACAAGTATGTTTCTATACATTTGGATGTTAATGCTAAGCTTAGTGTACATAAGGGTAACTTGATTGAGGATGTTACTATGTATCGAAAGATTGTGGACAACCTTATCTATTTGAAGATCATTGGGCCGGAAATTGCACAATTGGTGAGAGATTTTATGCAACTTCCATGAAAGTCACATTTGGATGCAATGTGGCACACATTGCACTATGTGCAAGTCCACATTACACTATGCCTTATTCTGCGATGCATGTGTACCATTAGACTTGCATGGTTATACAAATGCAGATTGAGCTAGTAGTATTTCAAACATGAGATCTATCAATGGTTTTATGTTTTCCTTTGGCAGTGGTGTTGTTACTTGGAGTAGCAAGAAACAACCGACAATTGCCTTGTCCAATATAGAGGCAGAGTACAAAGGTGTTGCAACTACAGCATGTGAGATAGCTTGATTATGCAAGCTACTTGGTGATTTGGGAATGTAGGTGGACAAGAAGGTTATCATCTATTGTGATAACCTTAGTAGCATTCAATTGGCTAGGAACCTAGTGTATCATGCACGAACCAAACAAATAGAGGTCCTTTACCATTTCATTCGAGAGTGGGTTCTAGTAGGTGATATTGATTTTGGTTTATATCAACACAAAGAATCAAGCTACTGACATTTTCACCAAGGCCTTTGGGAGCTGAGAAGCTTCAACCCTTCATGACTACGCTTGGAGTTCACGAGCTCATGCTCATGCTGAGCTCAAGGGGGAGTGTTGAGATATCGATCTCTACATGAGCTAGCATCCACACGTGCCTTGGTGATGTGACAATATATTATTCACTAGCATGTTAGGTGACCAACATGAGGATATACCAGTGATTCTACATATCAACTACACCCACGTAGTCCATCCTTGGTTAGGGTACATTGATTGTGCCAACTCTTCTTTCCTAACAAGTTTACACTTAGTGACCACGTATACATATGTTTGTGATACTTTCATATTAGTATTTTATCATGTTTAGACTTACATCTTTTGTATGGAAGAAGAAGAAAGAATAACAAGAAGATTTTAGCCATGTCTCTGAAACCAGCCTTTCTTCTTAGAATGGGTGGTGATAACCTGATTTAAGAGTTGATTACAGCAATAAATAAATGCACATAAAATGAAATACACACTTTACCATAACATTCTTGGACAGTAGACTCCTTATTGGCCCCAAAACTATGCCCCTTGTGGTATTTCTTTAGCTTCATTCAATTGGAAGGAGTACAACTTGAGATTCTTCAATCTCCTCCTGCTAACCAATTGCTCTTGCTATCATAAATGACCAACAAGCCTTTTGGGTCATTTGCCCCTTGATTCACCCAGGAGTTCTTCTCCAATTTGACCCTTGGCTCGTCAAATGCTGCCCCAAATCAATTTGGGATGGGCTGGCTCCTGAAATCCCTTGATAATCTTCAATTATCAACTGCTGATTTTAGTCCCTTAAGCCTTCAATCTCTGGCACAAATCCCAAGGTGACTGCTAAACCCTAATTTCTATTATAAATTAGGGTACACTGCAAAAATTACAGATCAACCCACCAAAAATGACTGAGATCTCCTCCGAATGGCTAAGAATTGCTGAGAATGGCTAAGCATAGGCTGAAGGAGATGAGAGAATGTTGTAGAGAGAAAATTCTGAGATTTGTCACAAAGAATTGATCAAAATTAGCTCTCCTGCCCTGCTGTACCAGCCCCAAACGGATGCACCAACAACAATAGGAGCATCACAAACTATGATCTTCAAGAGAAAGTGCATCAGCAGCAATTGCCAGCTTCTCAAGGTCAAGAATATGCAATCTCCATCACCAAAATGGTCTCCAATGGCTAGGAAATGGCCCCAAAAGCTGGCATCAACAATCCAACATCTCTTCCCAATAGCTCCCCAAATGAAAAAACAAGATTTCTCTCTTCCTTCAGCCCTATTTAGCCTTTCCCTCACTTGCATGGGAAAGTTTTGCCAAGCGGCAGCTTTCTTAATCCATTTTCAGTCATTTCCAGTCATTTAATTAATTTTCAAAATTAACTAATTGTGAAAATTAATTCAGCCCTTAATCCATGCCCAGAAAATTGACCTTGCCCATCCAAAAATTAATTGGCTTGGCCATTTGCAACCCAAAGTGGTCCCATGCATTAATTGACCTTTGGACAAGCATTAATCCATTAATTAATGCCTAGTCCCTAGTGTCACCACTGACACTTAATGGCCAATTAATGGTCCTAGGGCTAAACTGACACCAAAATTCACCTAGAATCTAACAAGTGTAACTTATTACAACTTTTGATTTTGACACCCATCTTTTTCATAGGGTCCTTGGGCCTTCAACTGTAAAAAATAAGCTTGCACCTCACATGTGCAACACATGTGCATCTTTTAATTGCACATTTGATTAATCCTTTAATCAAATGTCAATTAAACATAAGCAAAGCATTAAATTTTCACGTTCTCATGACAGACCACCCCCTTGAAATCCTTGCAATCATCCTCGATTGCATTGTAATGTATCAAAGCAAATAATATTGCATTGGAATTTTCACAAGGCATCATAGTCAACACAATATTGGCCACTACTGGCTAACTATCTTATATGCCCACCATTTGCTAAAAATTTCCAGCCAACACAGACATAGCATAAAGCTCAACAATAGTCCAGAACTATTTCCAGAAACTCATCAGATGCATCCCAAACTCTTTTTTCTCAATAGTGCTGACTACACAAGCATAGTAAAGTATAAACCAAGCCGAAACCATGGTTGAATTGTCAATGGCATTCAATACACATGCTGTTGTCCATAGAACTAGCTGAATACCACTGAAACTAATGATCATACACTGAAAACCAACACTCAATAATCAGTCTCTCATGATCATAACTGCAAATGTACAGTTTCAGAGTTGCAGTGAAAACCATACCCATCTGCATACATACCACAGTGACTAGTACACTGAATAGTGACCTCATGGCAAACATACTGTCAGCACAGTACCTTGGATGCATGCTGAATACATCCGAGATCCATTATACATGAGAGCAATCCATTCCTAGAGGAGTGGAAGTGCTACCTCCCCCTTGAGTATCAGGTGGTACTCTGGACCCTTGCCCTGTTGAACCTGAAAGAGCCCGATCCAAAGTCGGCTCTAACTGAAAGGCATCAAGGTAAAGCTGCAATAACTAAGGATGGACTGCCAAGTCATCCTCTTCCATCCATTAGTGAACAGTTGTGAAACTTCACCCAATAACTTATGGAAGCTTTACCTTTAACCTTTTCTCTTTATATGCCAAAATCTGCTTAGATACCAATATCTCATTCAGCTCCTCTACATTGGAGTGAATTTCAGCAGATACATCCTTAGGCACATCAGCATAAAAGGCCTTAATAAGCTCACATGAAAGGCATAGTGTATCCTCTAGTATAGAGGCAATTTCCATGATAGCTAGCATTAACCGGAGCATTTGCATGACCAGCACTTATTCCTTGAGCCCCAAAAGCACGACGGGGTACTGATGCTTACCCATATGCATTATTTTGCACATCAGGCATCATACCAATGCTGACATACATCGGATTATGCATTCCATGAGCCATACCCGAGTACATTGGGTTATGCAAGCCATGCATTGGTTGCTGAAAATTATGGGGAGGTGTGCCATACATTCCCACATTCGGTCGCTCACCCACCATAGCATGAAAAATTGTGCTACCACCAAAGTAAGCTAGCTGCCCTAAATTCTCATGCAAACCTTGATGTCCAAAAACCATAGGATTAGCATTTACATCATGAACTTGCATTTGCATTTCTTGCCCAACTGGCACCAACTGATTTTCACCATAAGCATCTTTAGGAGCATCTTGAGAAGACTTTGGCTTGTTCTTCGTCCCGAAGTTCTAGAAGAGGATTTTCTCTTCTTGCCCTTGTTGTCCTTCATAGGAGTGTTCAAAAACCGAGTAAACTAAGGATCTTTTGCCAATTCAGCAAAGATACTGGCTGCTTCCCTCATTTGATTCTTGAATGCATCATCAAATTCCATTTCCCCTTGTTGATCATCATGAGAGGCATCATTACTACTTGATTGCATCCCACTGTATGAAGACATCTTACTGTAATTTCTCAGCTGAGCAAAAAGATCAACACTAGCACAAAGCTTTGGCTTGCAATTAGGTGCCTCATGCCCACCAAATCAAGAGATTTGATATATCTCGACAATGGAACCTTGAAACCAGCCTTCTTCTTGGAATGGGTGGTGATAACCTGGTTTAAAAATCAATTACAGTAATAAATAAATGCACATAAAATGAAATACACACTTTACCATAACATTCTTGGACAGTAGACTCCCTGTTGGCCCCAAAACTGGTGCCCCTTGCGGTATTTCTTTAGCTTCATTCAATTGGAAGGAGTACAACTTGAGATTCTTCAATCTCCTCCTACTAACCAATTGCTCTTGCTGTCATAAATAACCAGCAACCCTTTTGGGTCATTTACCCCTTGATTCACCCAGGACTTCTTCCCTAATTTGACCCTTGGCTGATCAAATGCTACCCCAAATCAATTCGGGATGGGCTGGCTCCTGAAATCCCTTGATAATCTTCAATTATCAGCTGCTAATTTCAATCCCTTGAGCCTTCAATCTCTGACACAAATCCCAAGGTGGTTGCTAAATCCTAATTTATGCTGTAAATTAGAGTTTACTATAGAAATTACATATTAGCCTACCAAAAATGGCTGAGATCTCCTCCAAATGGCTAAGAATTGCTGAGAATGGCTTAGCATAGGCTGAAGGAGATGAGAGAATGCTGTAGAGAGAGAAAATTCTGAGATTTGTCGTGAAGAACTTATCAAAATCAGTTGCTTCCCTGCTGTACTAGCCCCAAATGGATGCACCAACAACAATAGGAGCATCAGAAAATGTAATCTTCAAGAGAAAGTGCATCAGCAACAATTGCCAGTTTCCCAAGGTCAAGAATATGCAATCTCCATCACCAAAATGGTCTCCAATGGCTAGGAAATGGCCCCAAAAGCTAGCAACAACAGTCCAACACCTCTTCCTAACAGCTCCCCAAATGAAAAAACGAGATTTCCCTCTCCCTTCAGCCCTATTTAGCCTTTCCCCCACTTACATGGGAAAGTTTTGCCAAGTGGCAGCTTTCTTGATCCATTTTTGATCACTTTTTCCATTTAATTAATTTTTAAAATTAATTCGACCCTTAATCCATGCCCAGAAAATTGACCTTGCCCATCCAAAAATTAATTGGCTAGGCCTTTTGCAACCCAAAGTGGTCCCATGCATTAATGGACCCTTGGACAAGCATTAATCCATTAATTAATGCCTAGTCCCTAGTGTCACCACTGACACTTAATGGTCAATTAATGGTCCTAGGGGTAAACTGACACCAAAATTCACCTAAAATCTAACAAGTGTAACTTATTACAACTTTTTCTTTTGACACCGATCTTTTTCACACAGTCCTTGGGCCTTCAACTGTAAAAAAGTAGCTTGCACCTCACATGTGCAACACATGTACATCTTTCAATTGCACATTTGATTAATCCTTTAATCAAATGTCAATTAAACATAAGCAAAGCATCAAATTTTCACGTCCTCATGACAGTCTCTCTGTGTTCTGAAGTCTCCATTGCTTTTGTGTGTGTGTGTGTGTGTGTGCTCTTGGGTGCTTCACCTCTCTCTCCTCTTTTCTATTTTCATGTTGGGAGGAGGCGACGGCCCTTACGTGAAACATGCCTCTTGGCAATCCCATCCTCTACATCCATGAGCTACAATCTTGGACTCCCCTACATCCATGAGCTACAATCCCCTTTACCTCTTCATACTCTTTGTGTGGGCAATATCCTACTCGTGTTCAAGAGTGAGTGGCCTACAAGGCCTCAGGGTATCAATGAGGATTGAGACAGAGCCCTTAGACTTGAGAGTATATTGCCAATGACATGACACTATGTGGAGGATGATGAGGTGATGTGAAAGTAAGACTAGCATTGTAGGTGTTTTACTTGGCAACAAGTGGAAAAATCAACTGGTGGAAATTTTGGTTTTCTTATAAACCCAAACTCTAGTAGTGAGTATGGTATCCACTCGTGTTTAGATGGTGAATAGGGGTCAAACTATCAAGTACCTCAATTTCCAAGTGGGACTTTACATCACACAAGCCCAATACCCAATAGTTCATTTCAATACTCGACTCCATCTAGCAGAAGCTAACCTATCACAACATAGTCCACCTCTCCTTGGCAAACACGGCCCTAGTTGTCAACTAGATCCTCTTGGTCACTTCTCGGTAGATTGCATGTTGGTGTTTCTATTTGTCATGTATGGTTCAACTTCATCGCCTAGTGCAGAATTTTATTTGGGCCAAGTAAGATGGATCCAAGGGTTCCCATGCCAAGGTGGCTTGGAAAACCATCATTCGTCACTAGTTCAAAGAAGCCTTGGGGATCATTGATCTAGATGTTTAGAGTCAAGCCCTGTTGGTCAAGGTGCTGGTTTGCATTAGGGCCAAAAACGCTTCAAAAAAGGCACTTGTAAGAAAATGATTAAGTTGCTAATTAGTTGAGATTTTGGAAGAATGAAAACGCCAAATTTAGTTACTCAGATGTGATTAATGAGAGAATATTGAATTCATCAAAGAGATTAGCCATTAATTGTCCCTCAAATTTAATTTATGACAGGGTCACCTTTTCGGCCATTTTTTGTCTTGGAACTTGGGAGAATTTGAATTTTTGAGAAATGTCCACCTATATCGCGAATTGTCTACTCCCGTGTCTTCGTTTCACACTCTCTTTCTCCATTCTCTTTTGCCAATCTCTTCTTTGTGCTCACTTTCTTATCACTGTGATCGTTGATCTACTAAAATGTTTAGCAACACCTCTGCAAGTGATACAGATGCGAGCACATGCAAATACAAACTTACCATCCAACTAGATCCAATTTATTCATCTTGGAGAAGTATACATCGTCGAGTACTAACAGATGAGATGGAGGCCAACAGATTGCGAACTCAAGGAAAGAAACATATAGATTTGTGGGTAGATGGAAATATTTATCCAAAGGATCCTTCAACATGTAAACTTCCTAGTTTTTTTAATATTCATGACTACGTGAGATATGTTGGGGAAGGTTATAATAGGATGCTTGGGTATTGTAAAAGGTTATACTCTACATCTTACACATACATAGCTCAGATGAATGAAATGAGAAAAGTATTATTTATTGCACAGACAAGCATTTCTGAGCTTACAAATAAGATTGACATTTTGGAAAATGCTAATAAGTCATTACAAGACGAGTTAGCACATTTAAAGAAAACTCCAATAGGATTAAGAAAGGTAAAGAGACCATTAAAAAATATAACTAGCTTGTGTGTGAGAGCAAAGAAAAGAAGATTGAATCTTGCAAAAAAATATGTCTCTAACATGTCGGGTATTAATATTCAAGAGAGTGAGGAGAGAATCAATTTTTTAAAAGAGACCATGAATAAGAATGATATTTTGAGGATTCTTAGGTCACCTCAAAATATGGATTTGAGAGGCCCAACTCTCAAAGAATTAGTGGAGGACTTAAAGGACACAGTAAAACCAAACGAAATTGTAGAGACATGTGATATTGTGGACATTACTCGAAAAGGTTATCGGGCTATCTCAAGATTATGATTTAAAAATCTAAAATGTAATAGAATAACTGCATTTGGGTTACCTCAAGCCCTAAGAGTATCGATTTCAAGGATTGCCATGAATCGTAAGATTCCACAAGTTTTTAGGGAATATGTTCATATTGAAGCATATATGCCATATGAAAAGACAAAAAGAAAATCTAGTTTTGAATACAATGTATTTAACAATATATGGGTTGATCTAAGAAGAGTGTAGATTGCAATGGTTCACATGTATAGACTCACGTTAGAGGAATGTCGCTATATTTTAAAGTTTGCCTTGAAGTTAGATGAAGCACAGATTCAAAAAGGACAAAAGATGGAAAGAGTCAACATTTGCATCATGAACAGGGCATTGGAATACAGCAATGGTGGGGGTCAAGCACCAGTGCATAAGTTCTAGTCTGAGATGGAGATTTGGTGGGTTGGTGCAGCTCAGGTACCAATTGAGAATCATCAAACACTGAAATGGTTGTTTACTCATACAGGTATTCCAAACATTATTAAGTCTCAAAGTGAAGGAGAAATATTGGTTGTTGATAGGATTGGTAATTTTAATGTGGAATGGCACATGAGCGCTGACTTGAAAACTATCAAATGTATGCTTGGAATATGTAATGGGACAAATGTAAAATATCCTTGTATTTATTGCATGGAAAGTGTTGGGCCTAAAAATTGGAGCAACTTGCACCCTGTAAGAAGAGCCCCAACTAGAAACTCTATAGATCTAAGTTTTTTAAAAAATAAGAAAGATATATGGGATCCAATTCTTTCAATTCCTCTTACTAATGTTCATATATGTACTTTGCATGCATAGATTAGAATTATTGATAAACTTCTCAGGTTGCATCTTGACTATGCATACTCAATTAAGCCTTTGTCTTTATCGAATGAGTGGATTGACAAATGTGAGGCATTACTCTCTAAAATGGGTTTTCATGGAGATCAAGTTCATTTAAGAAAAGATCCAACACTTTCAGGGAAAACAAGAGATGTCTTGGCTGATGTCTCAATGGGAGGCTCAAAAGATAGACGTTTTTTAGGTAACCATACAAGAAAACAGGTGAGCATTACTTGGGAGCATTTGAGAGAGTTGTGTGGGATAACGACAAACGTTGCAACCACACCATGACTTGGATTTTTAAGGATGGAGGTTTGGAGGCACATTGATGTCTTCCTAAAGCTCCTCACGCAACAAACGAAAACGTACACGTATCCAGAAGAGTTCAAATGTTCGATTACAAATCTTGTTCAGGCAATAAAGGAGGCATGGGGAGAAAAAGATATCACTTTTTATTTGGTAAGAGAGAATATTTAATCCAAGATTTCTTCGATAAAATTTCCATTGGCAGAAAATAATTATTACTCTTATGAATTTGCAGCATATCCTTCATATCCATGGGCCTTACTTTGTGGAGGAGCAAGACCCCCTCGCAACTTATAGCGGCCAAGGCATGGAAAAATCTCACTATCAAGCATGTACAAGTTTTTTTCGAAGCACAAGACATGGAGGTGGAGTTACAAAAAGCAATGCTCTTGAGGAGCTATTCAATTGGTTTTTTCAATGACAGCTTCAAAGAATGAATACTTCAACTTAAGAATTCATAGTATTTTTTTACGACAACTTCAAAGAATGAATACTTCAACTTGAGAATTCAAGAAAGGAAAGTACAAAGCTAGCTCTCAGAAGCCTTTACATCATCCTCCCTTTTCGGGATATTTCCTCTATAACGCAGAAATTTTCTTCTCTTGTAGACAACTATTGATTTTATATCAGTTCGGTTTGCTACCAAAGCATAAGATGAGAGGGCCAAAAAGTATCATGCTCTAGAAGCAGAGAAACCAGGACCATAACCAAAAATCCTAATTGCCGCAGTCTTCTCCAACAACATCACCTTGTGTGCATTGTATTATAACCCAGAGACACCAAGTAGCCTTGTAAGTGCCTTGATACATAGTATAGGCCATGTTGCTTCCTCTGAGAAGATATTATGAAATACCAAGAAAACATGCGGATCAATCCTTGCTAAGTAATGGCCAAGTGCAACATCTTTCAATGAACTAATACCAACTCTTGTCCCTTTACCCTCCCAAGAAGTTATCAAAATCTTCAATCTCCAATTGTAAAAAAAGATAAATGTCAAATGAATGTTGAAATCAAACATATTAATGTATATACATCTTAAAAATTTTGAGATAATAGTACCAATTGATTTTCATCATTTTCTAGCTTAGTTGGATTCCATATGTTAATTGATGATTGTGCCTCATTGGTACCTTCCAATTATTTAACATATTGCGACTCTTCTCTTCCAAAATGGAAAATTCCAAGTCAATCTTGAAGGCCGTGGAACTCCTCTTCAGTAATCCCATACTCTTCCTCAGCATTCTTTGCCTTACGAAAACAAAGAGAAAGGGCATCCCCTGCTTCAATAAACTTGTCGTCCGTAATTTCGGTGTCAAGTTTAAGTAACTCTTCTTTCGATTCATTTTCAACGTCAACAATGTCATTTGCAGCATTAGAAGCCTCTGCAATGATGGCTAAACAATAATCCTCCCTAAGGTTGAAGAGCCTTTGAATGTCTACTAGCAATATGTATTCCTTGTCCTTGATAGGGAAAGTCGGAAGTGAAGCAACAATATAAAAAGAAGAGTCACATACAAGATCTGTATTTACATGGTTTTCTTCAATAATGGTCTCAGCTTTGAGTTGGGCAACATCTAGTTTGCTAGCAATATTTGCTTCTTGCTCAGGGTCCAAACATTCCTCTGCATCCTTGTCATTTGCTATCTTGTCCAAAAGGCAAAAGCTGAAACATTGTGGACCTTCTAATTGTTTTTCATCAAATTTCACAGGATATTTAACAAGAGAAAATGTAATGAATACAGTTGTTTTGGACATCAGCCTGCATTTCCTAGAATGAGCAAAACAAAACAAATCTGAGGTACAAAACTGGTCAAGAGAATGAGATGTACACTTTCTTGAAAACAAAGCCTTCTCTGAAGGTGAGCTCCCAATAGGTATGTGAACATATTCCTTTGCATCCTTTTCAACTACCGAAAATGCAAGACTTTCAAACTCAGCAAACTCCTCCAGGAAAAACTTCTTACATGAGTTCAATACATGGTCAATATCCCAGTCAGGGTTGAAAATATCCTTTGCAATTTTGTAATAAGATAACTCCATACCATTCTGAAGAAGAAAGTCTAGGAGCCTTTCAGATGGAGAAACCTCTATGATCTGAGACAATCCAGAAACCCTCAATGGTGATTTGCCTTTGATTGGAGACTTCTTAGGCATTCCCACACTTGATACTGAACAAGGGGAGGAAGCTGTGGGAATTTCAGGGGAGAAGGCAGCAAAACTAGAAGCTCTTGTTGACCCTGATGACAACCTTCTTCTTTTTTTAGAAGGGGTTACATGGTCTTGGAAGCCTGCAAAATCCTTACGTTCAGACATGAGGGAAAGTACGATACGGCACGAAAGTGTGCACCCACTTCACGAGTGATGCCTTCTCGCTTCGTATTTGCGAATCTACGATACGATGTGAAACTGGCCAAGCAACCTCAAGAACAATATCTCCTCACTTCGTATCAAGGGGTACACAAAATGGCGCAAATTCACATAAGAAAGACTGAAAGTGGACCTCAACTCTAAACAAGCTTGTAAATTTGTAAAAAAAGTCATAAATGCATGACCACAGTGTTTATATAGACCAAAAAATATTTGCCACATGTGAAGCCACGTGTCAACAGCCACATGGATGGCCCGTGCAAAACCTAGCCAATTAAACACTGCCACGTGTCGCGTACCTCGCAGGTATAAAAGATCGATGGTAGCTTACATGGCTCACTTTTCAAATCCAGAGTGTGAATACATAGCCACGTCGAGATCAACTTCGCCCTATATCGATCACCGCAATCACGGCGCGAGCAGGTGTTTTTTTAACCTGCGCTTCAACAGATTCGCGTCGTATTAGTCACCGCAAATATGCCACGAGCAGGTGCTTTTTAAACATGCGCTTCATTGTATTCACGTCGTATCGGTCACTGCAAATACGACGCGGGCAGGTGCTTTTAAATCTGTGCTTCACTGCTTTCGCACCGTATCGGTCACCACAAATACGGCGTGAGAAGTTGCTTCTTAAAACTACACTTCACTTTATTCGCGTCATATCATTCTACGGCTCGAGAAGTTAAACTGTGCTTTAGTCCTATCGCAAATACAACACGAGGAGTAATATTTTAGACCCACGGTTTTCTCCTATCGCGCTATATCAGTCATCCACAAATACGGCATGAGGAGCTTCATTTCAAACCCGGTCTTTTTCTCCTATCGCATCGTATTTGTTGTTTCTGTTTGGATAACTTATGGTTTTTAAATATTCTAACTAGTCTCATTTTTTACTCATGGTTTTTAAATGTTCTAACAAGTCTCATTTTTATGCAGGTTCATGGCTAGGACAAAGCAGACTAAAAGGAAGGTATATATAGACAGCAAAGAAAATGAGGAGGAGACAAGGCTTTCAGCTTCTCAATCTTTCCATCCTGAGATCCCACCTACTCCTGGTTGCCCTTAGTCTCCTGCCATGGAATCTAAGCAATCTAGTGCAAAGACAATGTCTTCTCCTGCCCAAAGTAAGCTTCATCATGTACAGTCCCCTACAACAATTGCTAAGTTTCCAACCTCCCTTAGAGCCCCTATTCAACAGACAAAGCAAATTGGACCCTCTTATACCCATGGAGAAGAAGACCCTTCCAAGTCGAAGAGAAAGAGAAAGTCTAGATTTTTTTATGTTCAGAAATGTTTTAGTGAGATAAGGAAGGCACAAAGAGCTACACAACATATGATTCCAAAGACAGCATTTATCAGAGTTGTCAAAGATATTTATTTTAGATTATCAAGGGTGTCCACTGAAGTTGGCATGCAAAAAAAATGGCAACTTGTAGCCATTATTTGCCTTCAGGAGGCTGCTAAAGACTTCGTTATTGATTTTATGAATGATACTTACATTGCTACTGCCCACGCTCATAGAATGACTTTGATGAACAAAGACTTTAGTATGGTCAGTAGAATCATGTATAGTTTCGACAAGGTATTGAGACCCTTGTCCACTACTGATAAAAAAGCATTTGAGATCCTTAACATTCCTCCAAAATTGTCTAAGAGAGCGAAACGGCCAGTGATTGAGGACGTGACACATTTACACCCTACAAAGACCACCTCCGAACAAGTGTCTGCCTATCAAGAACCTGAAGCAAACGCCCATCAAGAACGACCACAAGAGACTATAGAGTCAAAGGATGAAGTTTGCAAGAGAAAAATCGATGTCCTTGGTCCTGTCAATCTGAAGAGAATGGGGGAGGTATACGGGCAAATGGTTGTGAATGTCTCTTGCACTTCTTCAGAAGACTATCTTAGTATTTCCCCTGAGGACAAAAGAATGTTTGTTAAGAAAGATATTCAATTGTCAGATTCAATAGTCTTTTATTGCATAAGGTAAGGATTTTTTGCTCAAATTTTTTTAATGAAATGATAGTGTTGTTTTGTTCATTGCAATTGACATTCATTTGGTTTTGCTATTGGTTTTAGTGCGTTGATTTCTTCTCTTAGCCAAGAAATCTCTAAAACTATATTTATTGTTGATCCACTGTTATCAATGGAATTGTTTTCAAAATTTCGTTCAAACATAGAATTATTTTTCAAATCGTTGGATCCAATTACAAACTACCATATTTTTTTTACTTACGTTGAAAGGTATGCAATTTTACAAAGGGTTTAACATATATAGTATGCATTTCTTACTAACATTTTACTTTGCAGAGGACATTAGAGCTTAATATATATTGATATTCTCACTCGAGAAATTATCCTTATGAACTCTCTCAGGGGTATCCACAGTCAAGCAAAAATGTGCGTTGAATACAAATCCTCACTTTTTTGTTTATTGTTTATTTTATTTATTGTCATTTTTTTATAACATGTTTGCATTTACAATGCTGGAAGGTTGGTGGTAACCTTTTTGGACACTACATATGAGGATATTGTTGATCCTCAAAAACCATATAGCTTTCTCTTACAAGAAGTGCCCTTACAAAATAATGTGTATTCTTGTGGATGGAGAGTAATTTCAAAAGTTTGTAGGACAATAGATTCAAAGATTCTCAAGGTAGATGGGGTTAATGTATCTTTCACATTCTGTTTTGAGCAATGTTATTAGTTTTTTTAGCAACAATATTATTATCAAATTTTATCATCATTCCATTTCTTTGTTTTTACTCCCTACAAGTACGAACTATCACTACCCTAACAACTTATTACAATTTTTCTTGTAGTGCCAAGATTACCCCAATTCATACACATGGTGGATAAGAGAGAGATGTATTAAGTTAATTTTGGACATGGCAATCACGCCAGTCGACCCCGACTCTCCTCCACTTAAATCATTAACTAAGAGTAAGGCAAAAGGCAAGTCGTCTGGAAAGACAAGTAAGGCAAACTCCAAAAAGACAGAAATGCCAACACTTTCTCATCCATCTTCTCATCTACCCCCTCAAGAGAAGAGTGCCCCTGTCCAAGTTAAATTCTTTAACCAACCAAAAAAAAAAGCCACTGCAACTGCAAGATCTATCTTTTCAAAAAGTGACGAAGTTACAATGATGAAAGAAGACAAATAGATACAAATGGCAAGATCTTTGTATATCTACACTTCAATTTTATAACTCTTCATTCAATGAAAAGCTTTTTGTCCAATGTAATGTTTTCAATTTTATGGCTCGAAGCTTACAATTAAAGGAGGCAAGCAACTCATACAAGAGAAAGAGCGTTTAGCTCTTTTCCCTACTATTTTACCGTTTACTTTGAACTTATATTCTGGGAATGTACAATCTAGCATCTCCAAGGTATCCCTTACATCTTTAAGATTCCAATTGGAAGTGATATTTACCTCCTTTTCTATAACTTGCACCTTAAGATTGAAGGGCGTGCAATCTGTATCTGAAGCCAAGGGAATCCGCATCCCTAGTTTAAGTTTGTATCTCCTATAATCAAAACCTAAAGCAAGAGTTTGTCATGCTATATTATAACACAGAGACAAGGATTGGAGACATACAATACACCTCATGGTATCGCCCTTATGGTCAACATCTCTAGATTTCCAAAGCTTCCCTATAATGTTATCTAGTTCTGCACTTGCAAATTTCTTCTTAGCCAAGATACTTTTGCTATTTTGAAGCAACCCACAAAGATATGTAAGGGGATAAACCATAACATGCGTATTCTTCTTGAGATCCTTCCAACTGTCATGGACTTTTGAATATCTTAACATATTTTGAATTTAAAACTATGCATGGTTGCCTTATCAAAAACCTCCCAAATAAGAGAAAAGAGACTTGGCAATGGCAAATCCTCGATATATCCATATATATCCTCTTCAGATGAAACCACATATTGTGTGTAATATATAAAAATTCTTCTCACTGAAAGAACCGACAGTCCCATCAGCATATATAATATCTGCAAACGTCTTATGAATCACATTCAAAGTTCGACTCAAACTCTCCACAGGTTGCCATTCACTACTTGATGGAAATATATCTACAACAAAGAATTCAATATTAATACTTGCTTAAATTTTAAAAAATCATATATGTTATCAACTTAAGACTTACAATATGTTTGCTGGCAAACACGTTCATTAGGAGATAAGTGCATATCCTTGGCCATGTAAACATGTTACACTTTGACTAACCACCCTTCATACGTAATTTTGAAAGCAATGATACATCCTTTCTAGTGATGTTTTATATCCTCTCTTTTTCTTCTTTTGACCTTGTGAGAGCCTTTGCAAGAGGGCAACATGGTCACCCAATCATTTATGCGAAAGGTTTTGGGCTCCCAATTTCCATCTACTCCTTGGCCATAGACAGTGCAGGAGTTTATTAAACGAGACGGACGCCTTTTGGACGCCATACTTAGATTGAAATCGCAGAGAAAAACGCTCACTGAGAAAGGCAAATGAGCAAAGAAAGAAGCTCACCAAGAAAGGCCAATGAACAAAGAAGAAATATTGAAAAGACTATTGAAAATATAGTGGGGGCACCAAGAGCTCCCAACTTTCGAAAAAGTTATTATTAACTTCACAACATCGTTATCATGACCGGTTTTGTCAGATTTTATAAGTAAATAAGGACTTCGGGATAGAGTTTGGAGATTTTGGCTAAAAGAGAGAAGAGAACCACAGAGTTAACTCTACTATCCCCAAAAAGGAGGAGACAAAAATACCATATTCTTGCACACGTGGCAAACTCTCTTTGGCCCTTTCCTTAATCCTATGATTAACAAAAGTGTATTTTTTGAAGCGTTTTTGGCTCTAATGAGGGCTCATCCCAAGTGGACAAACATGGAGAGTTCTCCTTTAAAAGGGCTTTCAAGAGTGCCAACCTTGGCTTGGTGGTGAGTGGAGACCATCCTTGAGGTGCGTCTTCACTTCATGACAAACCACACTACCCAGATCTTTCATTTGCAACTTGCTATGGGTACATAGTGTTTTTGTACGACCTTGGATTAGCAATCCCCGGTTTGCCAAGAGGGATTGACGTAATTTGAAACCCACGGATTACAAATCATGAAATGCTACAACTAGGAGAGTGCTCTCATGTCAAGTATGTTTGTTGGGAGGTGGGCCTACACACTCATTAAGGTTTGGAGAGAAGTTTACATGATGGAAAATTGGGAGCCTTATAGCAAGCTATAGATGCAATGATCTTGGAGGAGTGGCTAGATCCTTCTCTAAGAGACCCAATGCCATGTGAGCTATGGGCAGCTTAGTTCTCTTCATTGATGGACATCCCCTTGCAAGTAGCAAGCTGACTTGGGGGAAACCCCCCAGGTACTTTCTTCACAATTCAAGAAGGTGGCTGACTAGTTGTCAATAAATGACAATAAGATGTGATGTTATCGCTTGGAGGATCCATTGGCCTCCAAGGAAAGACTTGATGGCTGGACCCCTACATGCCCTAGTGTGAGATTCCGCAATGGCACCTTTGGATGTGGAAGAGTCAAAGGATGATACACAAGGCATTTAATTGGGGGGCACCCGTAAGTGCTCCAACATCGAACCGAAGGTTTCCATTGCATGTCTTTACCTAGGGCCTTCCACACATGTTGTTTGTCCAAGGGTGAAAGCTGCCGCAGAGGGGACAGCTGATAAAAAAACCTGTTATAGCTGGGAAGGGGAGAGTGACTGAAAATGTTGATTGTTTTTTTCTGTGCGTGTGCTTTTTTTAAGGGGGCTCTTTTTTGTTTTTGGGGTTTTTGGAAGGGCCCATGGGGGGCGCAAGCAGACGACTGTTGGGGGAGAAAACCAAAGCATTGTGCACAGCGGTGGGGAACCAGCACAATAAGAGGTGCACCCAGGTGCGGAACACCAGCAATGAGGGTGGTTTTGGCGGGGCAGGTTGGGGTGGGGTGGGTCTGGATGGGTAGGGGATGATGGCAGGAGCAGAGGTGGCATCTCAGGGGGCCTCAGCTGCAGCCACTGACGCACGGAAGGAGGGGCTCATCATGTCCCACCCCATAATTTAATTGGAGTGGCTAGCTCATTTAGTAGAGCAAGTCCTCCAAATAGGCATTTCCCCTTTGTACTATAAGCTCTTGAAGACTTCATCAAGATTTGTATAACATGTGGTATAGGAGAAAAAGAATAATATATGCACAAGGAAATTGGTCAAGCAGAAATCAATAAGCATAAAAACACTTGAAAGGATGTACAAGTTGCAGATTACAGACTTCATGATATCCACAAATCTTTGGATCCAAAAGATATTTCAACACTTGATCTTCCCTCGGTTGGTAGTGGGACGTGATGTTCTGTTGCATGTGATATGCATGCCTTCTGAAGAAACACGCGAACTAATGGCCTAGAGGGCATTCCTGGGCAATCTGCTTCAACAATGATAAAAGCCAGCAACGAGAAGATCCCTAATTCAACAGATTGTATAGTATCGCAACGAAAGCATTCTTCTATCTGCCACATAACCAAGAAGATTTATGTTGCCATTGTAAAACATGCTCATCCTGCAATCATAGATCGAGCTTATGGGCCATTTACAATGTCAACAGCATTTGAAACTCCCTGTCGAACCAAATTGCAGTCATAACTGCCAAATTAGCATGTGATCAGCTTCAGACCTTTGCATCCACTGTGGGCCTATCAACCATGGATATCCTAGGGTGTTGGGAACCTGAATTATCACCTAATGAGGCCTCCATTAGCCACAATACTCGATCTTTCCACCACTGAACCTCCCTTTCTTTTGACAACAATTTGGTATTTGTCAATTGGAGAACATTTTCTAGTTCAGATATATGTTCCAGCTGTCTTTCCTCTAACACAGGCCATAATCTCCTTTCCAAATCCCTGGGAGAAACAGGGTAGTTGCATTCATAAAGCTCGTCATCAACCACCCGATCTCCAGCTTTATCATGGAGATCAATCTGGATGTCATCATCATCGTCATCTAAATAATTGTCTGAATCAGACTCTGCCAGAAATTGTAAATCTAAATGCCCTTCACTATACATATCTGCCGATTCATCCAGAACAAGCTGCAGATCAACAATAAACCAAGGTATGAGGTTGAATGTTCTGCAATAGAGTAGCTGAACTGTTTCTGTAAACAAAACCCTTTCCCTCCGTGTGTGTGTGTGTGTGTGTGTGTGTGTGTGTGTGTGTGTGTGTGTGTGAACAGCACAACTTCATTAGCAAGGTGATTCAACACCAACTCGAGAACTAGGAGAAAATTCAGCTCCAGAGTTGATTATTGTACATGACATAGAATACCTAAAGGAATGTGATCAACTTACTTCTTCAGCAGATGTCTTTTCTTTTTCACAATAGAAAGGAGCAGTACTACTCATGCTGAGTTCCATTCGTTGAAGTTCTGCCTCAAGCTCGGCTTCCAGATCAGCCATGCCATTTGTGTGGTCCATCGTAATAATACTCTCAGATGTCTCATTAGCTAGATCAAAGAGTTTCAGAGGGCTTTTACTTACTACAGAAGTAAGTTCCTCGACTTGATGTGATTGACAAGTTTCACCAGGTACTTCTGAATTTAAGAGCATCATTTTATCATCAAAACTTTCTTTACATGAGTTCTGCAGAACCACTTCAGCAGCTTTCACTTGCTTTTTGAATTCATGGATCAAAGCCTCTGTTTCCCTCAATAAGCTTCTGAAGTTCCCAAGCTCATTCTGGTTGTTGGCCGACATAAGCACAACCCCGACCCCAACGCCCAGCCCAAAAGCAGAAACAGTGCCCTCTGTGGCAGATAAGAGCAGAGACAAATGATATAACATTAACACTAGGAACTACACTTTTCTGTTTCTTCTTTTTTCAGTGTACTTCTTTTCAAGCTACTCTGTATGGCAAATGCAAGATTAAAATTGCTAGTACTACAGCACAAAACCATTATGATCAACATGATTTTTTATCTGAATAATACAATGATCTCAAAAAATCAGGTGCATGGAAGCATGTTGAGCACATTAAAAGGACTTCTTAAATTACACCTGTTTCTGTCTCAATTCCGAAATGTCAATACCATTTCAGTCTAAGATAAAAGCACTTATCCAAGAAGAAATATCTAAACCACCCAGTAGCATGAAGTCAACATTTCAAGAGGACTCTTTGTTCCTATTAGCATCTAGATCCTAAGAGACCAATTGTACACTGACCCCTAAGAGACCAAGGCATTAGACCGCTGCCCTAGATCCCAGCGTGATCAGCAAAAGCCACGGTTATCTTCTTTTGGGTACTTCTGGTTTGGATCTCTCATATGTAAAATCTTTTAATGTCATACAAAGAGAATTGTCGTGTATCCATCCCCGAAGGGTAGCGGTGATGCAGTAATGTGTGGAAAACAGTGACTGGCTTCAAGAGCAAGCCTTCACACTCATCAAAGAAGTAGGGTTCAACTGGGAGACAACATGGGACCCCAAGGTATTGGCGAAAGATTCATGGCTCCCATCCAATTGAAACCAATAGATCCCTGGAATGTTAGTCCATAGTTGACATACAAGACAGCATGCAAGTACCATAAGAAAACTTGTCCCATATTTGGTGCAAAGTTGAGGATACAAGGTAAACCCAAAGAAAGCACAATGGAGATAGTAAATGCAAGCCTACGTGCTGCATAGCAAAACATTCTACTTCGCCTATCCTAAAGGCTTGTCTAGAAAAGGACCCTAAATAGAGTAGCCTAACTAGCCTTCTACAGGATGACTAGACCAACTAGCCTAAGGGCCCTAATGGACAACTAGCATAAGGATAGGGTCATCATCAGACTTCATAGTCCAGTTCTTATAGCCAATGACTGCAAGAGGAGGTTTGTGTGTGTCTATATTCAGGGGACAAAGGATACATCAGGAATCCTGCCCCTTGATGTGCACAAGGTATGGTTACCAATTAAAGTTAGGCTAGTTGTGGACTGTCTAGCCTTCATACAACATGCATTGTCAACATGGCTAGGATTTTGGCAATGTGTGCAAAATCAAGTAAACTTGGAGATTGACCTGAAGCTGTCCACTATGCAAAATAGGGATTCCTTGCATGGTGGATCCATGTGCAGCATGAAGCTAGAATTTACAGGCAAGTTAGTATTGGGTAGACGTAATGAAGCCAACTCAGCATAGATGTGTGTGAATTAAATTGGGCAAGTGAGAGGTAGAAGGGGAGCACACGGCATGAGAATGGAATGCTTGCACTTGAGGTCCTCGAGGCTGTGCAATGTGCATGAGTGGGATTCGAAATTTAGGGGCTGAAAAGGTACTACCATGAGTCAAAATAGTATTCATTAGAGAATAGAAGGGTGCAAGACCCACATGAGCATCTAGACTCAAGGTCCAAGATTGTGGGTTATATAGTGCACAAGTGGCATTCTCAGGGATAAAGCACAACAACATAGAGTGGTACTCACCAGTAAATAGCATTGGGAAACTCAAAACCTACAAGGACATAATTGTATTTTTAATATGGAATTGATTGAGAAGATGCAAAAGAGCCAATATAAAAGAATGGATGTACATTTAAAATTAAGAGTAGGAGATGCATTTGATCCTAATATGGAAGGGCCAAATGAATCAGGGATTTCAGAGTAGGTGGGATCTTCAGCTTTTAAATCCTCTTGTTCTTGAAGTTTACATACTGGTATGCATCAGGGTCTCTATGGGGACTTTGGACAAAAATCTCAATATCAAAAGGAGTAACAAAATAAAAACTTTACCCATACAAATCACAAGTTGTAGACAACCTGCCATCACACCTGGCTAAAATGAAGAAATCTGATCGTTGATCATTCCCTGGTCTCTAAGTTGAGAGTTGGCCATCCTCACTAGCTGGCCCCCTAAATGAGATGCGCCTTCCAAAGTTCTTGGGTGTGTGAGTACACAACAGAAGAGGAACACAAACATGAAGAGAAAAGGAGAAGAGAGAAGCCAGCAGGAAAGAAAGAGAAATCTGCACTGAATCTGGAAAGAATGCCAAACACAATGATGGATTGATCAGTCCCTACCAGGTTATGAGCTCCATCAAAGTCCAACAGAGACAAAGGAGCTCTGACTATTTCAGCCCATTCTGTTTGTGTGAATTTCTTTTTCAGTGAGTTTTGAGTATGTTCATGTTGCGGAGGTTGTGTGCGAGCTGAGCTGAGAGTGAAGGGAGTTGAGAGCAGTAGAGTGAGCACAACACTTGATTTTTGGTACAATGACTTGTGTACCACATTTTTAAGTTTTGAATATATATAAAGTACAAAGTGTAAGGGTGCGTTCACACCCGAACACGGTAAAAAGGCACAGTAAACCTTTATTCCCAACAACCTCCCACCTAAAGCTTGAAGGTAGAGAAAAGAATCAGCTAAGTGTATGTATGTACAAAGCTGAAAGACGCATATCTGGCGGCAATGAGCAAACCGCTCGGCTAAAAGACCTTTCGTGAGAAGGTCTGCATGATTATCATCTGTATGTACCTTGACAAGCTCAATGCCTTTGTTGTCAAGTACATTCCTGATAAAGTGATACTTCACCTACGTGAAAGACAGGATTCCGTGCTAGCATGATAGCACTGTGACTGTCATAGTGGAGGATAGGAATCTCTGTAATCCCAAGCTCTCTTACCAAGCGTGAAAGCCATAAAGCCTCTTTGCATGCCTCTGTGGCAACAACATATTCTGCCTCTGTAGTAGACACTGCAACACACTTTTGCAGCCTAGATATCCAAGAGATTGTTCCTTCTATGAACATAAACACATATCCTGAAGTAGACTTCCTGTAGTCACGATGGCGAGCATAGTCTGCATCCGTGAAACCAACAACAAATGACTTCTGCTTACTAAAGCATGTACACAAATCCTTGCCCTTAAGGTGTCTCATGATACCCTTCACTACTTTCCAATGCTTTTTGCCACGATATGCCATGTATCTACTAACCACTCCCACCGCAAATGCAATGTTAGGACATGTAGCAACCATAGCATACATCAAGCTACCAACAGCTGAAACATAAGGTATCTTGGCGATTTCAACCTTACCATCATCTGATGTAGGGTTGTCGTCTGCACTAAGTTTCACATATGGAGGCAATGGTACACTAATAGCTTTTTCCCCCTCCATATTGAAGCGTTGCAAAACTTTCATAATATACACCTGTTGTGACAGATAAAGAAGACCCTTTGATCTGTCTCTGAGTATACGCATGCCAAGAATGTGATTTTCCTCACCAAGATCTTTCATATCAAAGTTATTGTGTAGACTCTGTTTCAAGGAGTCCAAGGCATGAACATCCTTGCCTACAATTAGCATGTCATTCACATACAATAACAAGAGAATAGGACTGCCATCTGCTGCCTTCTTGGTATATAAGCAGTGATCAACTTGAGAACGATGAAATCCCTAAGATTACATGAATGTATCAAATTTGTGATACCATTCGCATGGTGCCTGCTTCAGCTGATACAGACTTTTGTTGAGTTTACATACCATGTGCTCTTTTCCCTTTGCAACAAAACCGTCAGGCTACTGCATATAGATTTCCTCATACACATCACCATGTAAGAAGGCGGTTTTACATCCATTTGTATGAGTTCCATGTCCTCAGATGCAAGCCTAAGATGGTTCGCAAAGTAGTCATTTTGACTACAAGATAAAAGATTTCATCAAAATCAATTCCATGTTCTTGCTTGTACCCTTTAGCAACCAAGCGTGCCTTGTACTTGGGCAAAGAACTAGAGGTGACTTTCATTTTATAAACCCCTTTGCAAGGTAGCACTTTTTGTCCTTTTGGCAAATGTACCAGATCCCAAGTGCCATTCTTCTCATGAGAGATTCCATTTCTAATAGCATTGTTTTTTTGCCATTTCTTACTATCTTGTCTGTCCATTGCTTCCTGGAAGCATGACGGTTCACCACAATCTATTAATATGACATAATCAGGCACATCGTTTACTCCAAAAACAAAACTATTTGGCTGTTTTTGCACTCTGGTCGATCTACGGACCCAGTGGTCAATATTTACTGGTTGTTCATCCTATAAATCTGCATTAACAACTTGCTCTCATGCAAGTACAGGACCACATTTCTTGGGAAACTCCCCTTCCCTCCCCCCCCCCCCAAAAGACCTGTTTGGTGACCAATTAATCAAGTGTACGACTGTCATAACAGCCTCTGCCCAAAAACCATAGAGTAAAGCAACATGTGACAGCATTGTACGGACCTTGTCTTGAATGGTCCGATTCATACGCTCTGCAACACCATTTTGGGGTGGATTATGAGGAGCAGTAAGCTCCCTCTTAATCCCTTTACTGTCACAAAAGTCTTGAAAGGCTTTGAACACATATTCCCCACCATTGTCAAAGCGAAGACATTTTAATGTCTTGCTGGTCTGATTTTCAGTAACTGCGTGGAATTTTTTTAATTCATCCAAGGCCTAGTCTTCGCGACGAATTGGATAAACCCAAACTTTGCATGTGGCATCATCAACAAAGATACTAAAATACTTCTTTTCCCCTAGAGATAATCCTAGCATTTGACATATATCTAAATGTACTAACTCTAAGGGTGAAGACTTTAGAGAAAGAGATTTTTTGTGCGACGTTTGAGCATGTTTACCATAAATACAATGATCAAATTATTCAAAATCAGCATACCTCAAAGACGGTAAATAACCCAAACAAAAGAGCACTTTCATTCCAAATTGATTCATTTGTCCCAACCAGCTATGCCACAAAGAAACACTTGGTTGCTTAGTTATGGCGACTACATGGTCACACACATTAGATACATGCAAAGTATACAAGATATTACTTTTGGACCCCTTGGCAACAATGTGAGCGCCCTTATAGATTTTCCATTTGCTATCCCTAAAGGTGGTGTGATAGCCTTTATCATCTAGTTGTCTTATGCTTATCAAGCTCTTCTTGAGCTGAGGTACATGTCTCACATTATGCAAAACAAACACGGAGCTGTGCTGAAATTCCGGTTTCACACTACCAATGCCTGCAATTTTACATGTATAACTAGTTATCCCCCAAGTGGACAACACCACATACACCACCATTGTAATCAGAGAGCCACTCATGATGTGGTGTGGCGTGAAAAGACCTGAATCAAGTATCCAAGTGTACATATTATCCTCAAAATCTGCAATCAATGCATGTGCACTCAAAGAAGAAGCAAGAAGTACATCACCATCACAATTAGTATCATGAGTGACTACATTAACCTCTTCTATCTTCACATTGCTCTTCTTTGCCGGCTAGCTATCCTTTCTTTCAGCCTTGTCATCTTCAGTGTTTATGTTTTTGCGCTTCTCTTTCTTCAATTGAAAACAATCCCGTTCGTAGTGCCCTTTTTTGCCACAATGATGGCACTCCACATTTTTTCCACAAGACTCATGCTCTGTTTTCAAAACTGTTGTCACCAGTTTACTAAGCATACAATTTATCAAGCCTTTGCTACATTGCATATGCTGAATTCAGCTTCTCAATGTTGAAGAGCAAGTTGTCTGACACTTAGAGCTCAATGGTAGAGCGAGCAAGCTCATCCAAGTCATCCCACTCGTCTTGTTCCATGTTCTGTTGGTTTGATTCCCTTTGTTTCGATGGGCTTTACATGTTTCTTCTGCACCAAGACATTATAGCATTGTTTTTGCCAGATTGGAAAATTATAGGCACCCTCAAGCTTCTTAATGTGCAAAAGATTACTGCTGTCACTGTTTCCAGCCATAATTTGCAATCCCAAATTGACTAACCAATCACCAAAGGCAAGCCCAAATATGACACAAGTGACCATAGTGCCCAAGAGTACCAATCAGCAATGAAAAAACTCAAGATTGCAGAAATTTTCAGATCTGCAAATGAGTTTTCAGAATTAAAAATGTCGTTTGATGCACTCCTCAAGCAATTTTTGACACAATTAGAGACCAAGCCAACAATTACATGTGAAATCCCCAAAATTTCACTGCAATTTTTGCTCCAAAGGCATTCTCGAGCATAAATTTGACCATTTGGGTAAAAGGCCTCAAATTTTTTTAGGATAATCTATTCAAAATTGCATCAATTCAAGTGCCCAAGTGCATATACCAAACAATTCTTGCACAAATTGATGAAATTCTGCAAAAGCCCCAAATTATTCGGGTCCGATGTGCACAAATTTTACTGAAATGGAATAAATTTCACTAAAATGTGAAAAGCCCCAAAATTTTACGAGCAATTGTGCACTAACTTCGCAATTTCTGAGTCAAATTGTCCACTTCTGCATTAAAATCCCCAAATCCGAGAAAAGCCCCAAATTTCTGGGTCAAATTTGCACATTGTGCTTGTACATATAAACACCCAGCAAAGGGGAGAATGGAAAAATTTCAGGAATTTCACAAAAAATTGACAAAAAAGAAGACGTTCGTCAAATCTCGAACTCGACGTGTTGACCTGTACGAGTGTCGTCAACTCCGCCTGCCCGTGTGTGCCTTCAACACATCACGTCAACATTGTTCGTCCCATCTACCCATTTCATCACGTTGCAATTCACATTTCAAGTGCAGATCTTGATGAGGCTGGTCACTCCAACCTATCGCCTGTGCGACTCTCTCTCCTGCACCTACCAAACATTGACGACTGGTGCCTGAAGCTCTTGCTCGCCTATCACATGGCCTGACGACCGTCACTTGCTTCGCGAAACGTGCACAGCCTATGCACTCTAATACCAGTTTGTTGCGGAGGTTGTGTGCGAGCTGAGCTGAGAGTGAAGGGAGTTGAGAGCAGTAGAGTGAGAAGAGTGAGCACGACACTTGATGTTTGGTACAAAGACTTGTGTACCACATTTTAGGTTTTGAATATATATAAAGTACAGAGTGTAAGGGTGCGTTCACACCCAAACACAGTAAAAAAGGCACAATAAGACTTTATTCCCAACAGTTCACACTATCATCAGCCATCTGCATTTCTCTTTCAGCTGCTAGGCAGCCTATTTTTTGTGCCCAACAGGGAACAAACAGTTCTTCGGATTTGTGCCAGGTTTTTCCCCATTATTGCAGGCTGATCGGCCAGTTTTGATTGGCCAACTACACCAGCATTTATTGCTCATACCTAGTTGTCCAATTTTTGGCTTCTATTGCTATATACATGCAGCTCCCCCAACTGGCAGACTCATTCATCTTTCTTCTACAGGTTGAGCACACACTATCTTCGACATTCTCCATACCCAGCATAGCCACCATCATCAACCTGATCTGGTGCCCTTGCTAACACCTTAGGCTCTGTGCAAGGACTGATCAATCCACTGTCGTATTCAGCCTTCCATTCAGATTCTGTGCAGATTATCCATTCATTATCTTCTCTCTTGTTGTCACTCTCTCCTCTCCATATTTGTGTGTCTCTTCCATTGTGCACTCTCAGATGGTATCCTCACCTAAATGAGGATATGGAGGCTTTCACAAGAGGAGACCACATCTAGGTTGCTATTTGGAGCAGATTTGTTGCAAAGAGAATGAGCTTGCTACTTTTTCAGGGCCTTCTATCAACTGCCTGAGATTCTATAATCTTCCTCTACAAGGTGTAGCTGATTTTCCCTACATTCAAGTATCGCAACACCAAAACACAAATATCTTAGTGTGATTGCAGGTTTATTACAGAGATGGAGTACTGCCAATTCAATGTGTTTGATGTCTAGGAACCCATCTTTTCCTTTGAAGATAGGTATTCTAACCAATCAGAACGTTGCGAAGAGCAACGCAAAGAATAGAGATTGAACATCATTCTGAGAGATCCTATAGATCAGAGTGGCTTTCTCCTCCTCCCACTTCTTTACATGTCTCACATAGAGCCCATCCTTCTAGCCCTCATATTGCCATGATGGCACCCTTTGTGAAGATGTGGATAAAACTCTCTTCTCTCTATCATAAAAAGACCTTTGCCCACCATATTATGCTTAAGAAAAAACTCGGAATGCTTTCAAATTGATGACTCTACTTCTATGAATGACCACATCAACAAGATGGAAGATATGCGGGATGACCTTGCATCCCTAGGTCAAACAATATCTTCACACGACATGGCAATGGTTCTTACCCAATTCTAAGTACAATGTCTTCTACATTAGTCCACTTACCTCCAAGATACATGAAACTCTTCTTTGGGAGAAGTTCGCTTTGCTTGTCTTGGAGTATGACAAGCGACTCAAAGATATCGGAGCCGATGGATCACGCTCTACCAAGGCCTTTACCGCAAGTGCAAGAGGGAAAAACAAGAAGGCAAACAACAACAAGAAGCAAGATGATAAGAAGGATAATAAAATGTCACAAAGATGTGAAAATTTGAGATGCTTTAATCTTGCTAATAACATTTGATTAAGTTATTAATCAAATATGCAAGGTTGTTTAGCACATGTGATGCACATGGCAGTTATTTTATGGTAACAGGCCAAGGATTCCAAGGATGCAATGGGTGTAAAGGCAAAAGCTGTGATAAGTTATGCAAGTTGGGCTTTGGGGATCAGTTGGTGTCGGTTTTAACCCTAGGACAATTATTTGGCCAATAAGTGTTGGTGGTGATACTAGGGACTAGTGTTAATTACTTAATGTCAATCTAAGGGTCAACAAAGGTTGAGGACCAGCTAGGTTGTAAATAGCCTAGCCAATTTAATTATGAATGGACACCTTTAATTTTGAGCAAGGTCAGGAAGGCTGAAATTAATTTTCAAGATTATTAAATTCTAAAAATAAGTAAATGGCAAGATAATACTGAAAATCGGTTTAGAAGGCTGCCACTTGGCAAAATGTACATGCAAGCTGAGAAAACGTTTTTGGGGGTTACGTCTCAACCATTTAGTTAGATTACAGCTTGAAAGGGGGAGAGAGAGAGTTGTTGGTCCACTTTCAAATTAAAGAACAGCAATTTGCTACAGAAGACAGCCATCTGGGAGCCTCATTACACAAGGGACAGCAGGGAGTCACCTTCCTTGGGATGGCAACAACATTGTTGATCAAGTGACAACATTTTGGAGGTGCCTGGCAATAGATGATTGCATTAAATGCAAGCTGGGGCAATAGGTCGAATTTAGGGTTTTCGTGCAAAGAAAATCAGATTTCTCTCTCATCTTGGCTTTCTCTCACCTTCTCCAATCCATTCTCAAAAGATCTCAGCATTTTTCAACCATTTTGAGCATATCTCAACCAAATTTGGTGAACAAAATAGAGATCTTTGTTGTAAACCCTAAATTTCTACAAAAATTAGGATTTGACCACCACCTTGGAACCCATGCCAATTAATGAAAGCGTCGTACACTAAATTCAACATCTAAATTTTGTGTAATTGTTAGGGAATTTAGATGCCAGCCCATTCATTGTGACTTGTAGTAACATTTGGCCAATTGGTGGTTCCTTTTGTGCAAGTCCTGGGTGAAAAATTTACTGTCCCAAGGTCAAAACTGACACTAACTAACCCCCAAAGCCCAATTGGCATAACTTATCACAACTTTTGCCTTTGAGATCCACTGCATTTACCATGAAATAGTTGCCATGTGCATTACATGTGCTAAACAACCTTGCACATTTGATTAATAGCTTAATCAAATGTTATCAACAAGATTAAAGCATCTCAAAATTTCACATCCCCGTGATAGACCTCCCCCTTGAAACCCCTGCAATCATTCTCGATTGCATTACATTGTGCCAAAGGAAAAGCATACTACACTAGAATTTCCATAAGGCATCACAATCACAACATTGCACACTGTTGTCCAACCATGCTACATGCCCCAAACCTATTGAAAATTTCCAGCCAGCATATACATAACATAAAACTGAAAATCAATCTAAAATTGTTGCTAGAAACTCATTGAATGCATCTATAACTCATGTTTCTCAATTGTTCTAATCAACCATAGAAAAGCATCAATTCAGCATAAACTATGGCTGAAACTATCAATAGCATTCACTAACATGTTGTTGTCTATGAAAGGAGTTGTAAACCAGTTAAAACCGATCATAGTTTGATCATAAACTGATCACTTGCTGATCTGAGAACTAATCACAAACTGCTGCAAAATGTGACCCCAAACTGATCACAAACTCATTGCAAAAACTGACCAACAATCAATGCAAAGATTAATGCAAAATTGATCCCAAAAGTGACCATAAATAGTTCTCATACCGATCAAAATTTCAATCTCAAAATTGAGGCAAAATTCATGTCAAACTGATCATAAGCTGATACAAAAGTATAGTTTCAGTGCTTGGGTGAAACTCATACTCATCTATATACATCTCACAATGACTAGTACACTAAGTAGTGACCTCATGGCAAACATACTGTTAGCACAATACCTTGGATGCATGCTGAATACATCTAAGATCCACTACATACAAGAGTTGTCCATAACTGGAAGAGTGGAAGTGCTACCTCCCCCTTGGGCACTAGGCAATATACTGAACCCCTGCTCTGTTGAACCTGACAAAGCCCGAACTAAAGTCACGGCTCTAACTGTGTTCGGAATAAAGACTCACCGTGCTTTTTACAATGTTCGGGTGTGAACGCACCCTTACACTCTTGTACCTTATATATTATCAAAACCTAAACAATGGTACACTCATCTTTGTGCCGAACATCCATTGTGTCGTGCTCGCACTCCTCTCTATTGCTCTCTCCTCTCTGTGCAATATCTGACACGCTCACCCTCAGCTCACTCAATCCAGATCCGTCAAGCTCTAACAAACTAGTATCAGAGCCAGTGACGGGCGTCAAGCCATAGGGATAGGGAAGCATCACCACACTGACACGTGGCATGCAGACTAGTCGGTAGGCAGCAGACTGTCAGGAGAGCAGACTCGTGTAGTCGACACGTGTCGCAGGCGGGCTCAACAAGCAGGGGCACACAACGGGTAGCACGTGACAAGTTTCAGATGCCCTAGGGGACACAACAAGTAGTAAGTGACAGGTCGCAGCCCACACAACACTTTCTACAAGCAGTCGATAGGATACAGGTACACAGACAGGCAACGGGACAATCCGATGAGAAGTCGCAGGCCAGGCGTCAAATTTGACGGAACCTAGTCAACACCAGGACAGACCCATCACGTCTTCTTTTCCTTTTCAAAATTTTCTCCTTAAATTCTGCAATTATTTTACCAGACGCTCACACACAAAGGCACAACGTGAAATTTTGCCCAAGAAAATTAGGGCTTTTCTCCGATTTGGATACTTAAGCACGAGACAAAACAATAAGACTCAAAAATTGCACATTTGGTGCACATCTGCCCGAGAATTTTGGGGGATTTTTACATTTTAGTGGAATTTTTTCAATTTCACTAAAATTTGTGCACTCTGAACCCAATAAATTTGGGGCTTTTGCAAAATCCCTTCAATCTATGTAACAAATGTTTGGTACATGCACTTGGGTACATGTATTGATTTAATCTGGACAGATTACCCTCTAAAAATTTGGGGCTTTTGATCAAAATTGTCAAATTCGTGCCCAGGAATGCCTTTGAAGCAAATATTGCAATGAAATTTTGGGGATTTCAAATGTAACTTGTGGCTTGGTCCCTAAATATGTCAGTAATTGCTTGAGAAGTGCAGCAATAGACACCTTTATTCTGAAATTCTATTTGCAGATCTGAAATTTCTGCAATCCCGAGATTTTTTCATTGCTGGTTGGTACTTTTGTGTACCGTGTGTTACTTGTGTCACATTTGGGCTTGCCTTTGGTGACTGCTTAGTCAATTTGGGACTGCAAATTATGGCTGGAAACAGTGAAGCAGTAATCTTTTGCATATTAAGAAGCTTGAGGGTGTCCATAATTTTGCAATCTAACAGAAACAATGCTACAATGTCTTGGTGCAGAAGAAACATGTAAAGCCCATCAAAACAAAGGGAATCAAACCAGCAAACATGGAACAAGACGAGTGGGATGACTTGGACGAGCTTGCTCACTCTACCATTGAGCTCTCAATGTCAGACAACTTGCTCTTCAACATTAAGAAGCTAAATTCAACATATGCAATGTGGCAAAGGCTTGAAGAATTGTATGCTCAAAAAAGTGTAGCCAGCAAAGTTTTTTGGCTGGAAAAACTGATGGACTTTCGCATGAAAGAGGGTACAGCCATGTCTGTATATTTGAATGAGTTTAACTCAAATTTCAGTCAACCGATTGCTTTGGATTTTCATATTGATGAAGAGTTCAAAGCTACCTTCTTGCTATGCACTCTACCTGAAAGTTGAGATACTTTCAAAACAACTTTGAGTAATTCGAATGCTCAGCTGTTATACTTTGATGTGGAGACTTCTTTGCTGATGGAAGAACTCAATAGGCAGAATAACTCAGCAAACAAGTCTTCAAATGCATTACACACTAGAGGCAAATTCCAGCATAAGAGCAGTTCTAAAAACAAAGCACGAGTCTCGTGGAAAAAATGCGGAGTGCCATCATTGTGGCAAACAAGGACACTACAAACGTGATTGTTTTCAATTGAAGAAAAAGAAGGGCAAAAACATAAACACTGAAGATGACAAGGCTGAAAAAAAGGACAGCCAGCTAAGAAGAGCAATGTGAAGATAGAAGAGGTTAATGTAGTCACTCATGATACTAACAGTGATGGTGATACACTTCTTGCTTCTTCTTTGAGTGCACATGCATTGATTGCAGATTTTGAGGATGATATGCACACTTGGATACAAGTGCGTCCTTTCACATCAAACCGCATCATGAGTGGTTCTCTGACTACAATGGTGGTGTACGTGGTGTTATCCACTTGGGGGATAACTATGCATGTAAAATTGCAGGCATTGGTAGTGTAAAACTGGAATTTCAGCATGGCTTCGTGTTTGTTTTGCATAATGTGAAACATGTATCTGAGCTCAAGAAGAGCTTGATAAGCACAGGGCAACTAGATGATGAAGGCTATCCCACCACCTCTGGGGATAGCAAATGGAAAATCTATAAGGGCGCTCGCATTGTTGCCAAGGGGTCCAAAAGTGATACCTTGTATCCTTTGCATGTATCTAATGTGCGTGACCATGTAGTCACCATAACTGAGCAGCCAAGTGTTTCTTTGTGGCATAGCCGGTTGGGACACATGAGTCAATCTAAAATGAAAGTGCTCTCTCGTTTGGGTTATTTACTGTCTTTGATTTTGAACAGTGCAATCATTGTATTTATGGTAAACATGCCCAAAAGTCACATAAAAAATCTCTCTATATAAAGTCTTCACCCTTAGAGTTGGTACATTCAAATGTAAAAAATTCTTGGCACTTGCTGAAAATCAGACCAGCAAGACATTCAAATGCCTTCACTCTGACAATGGTGGAAAATAAGTGTCCAAAGCCTTTCAGGACTTTTGTGACAGCAAAGGGATTAAAAGGAAGCTTATTGCCCCTCATAATCTGCCCCAAAGGTATTGCAGAGCGTATGAACAAGACCATTCAAGACAAGGTCCGCACAATACTGTCACATGCTGCTTTAACCCATGGATTCTAGACAAAGGTTGTTATAATAGCCATACACTTGATTAATCGATCACCAAACAAGTATTTGGGAGGGGAAGTCCCTCAAGAAGAGTGGTCGGGCAAGCCACGTTCGTATACTCACTTAAGAGTGTTTGGCTACGAGGCAATTGTACACATTTGCAAGGAAGAACGCGTCAAACTTGAGCCAAAGTCCTGTAAATGTATTTTCCTAGGATATGATGACGAAGGTGAGATAGGGTATCAATAATGGGATCCCGATAAAAGAAAAGTAGTACACAACAACGATGTTATCTTCCGGGAAGATCGCATGCATAAACAGCCCGAAAGAATAGAGGAGGTCAGAAGGGTTGTATTCCGGGAGGATGTACCAATAGGACAGCAAAGAATGCCCAATAGACAGCAGCAAATACCTGCTGTAAATGTCCTTGAAAATGCAGGGAATGATGCTGAAAATGATCAGCAAGATCTTGCCCATGATGTCCCACAAATTCAGTAAGAACATGTGCCTTTGGAACAACCTGAACCAGTTGTATAGCACGCTGAACCTGCAAAACAGCAAGTTGTTACTGCAGATTTGCAAGCCGAACAACCAGCAAAACTTGACCATTGGGCCCGTAGCTCGACCAGAGTGCAAAAACAGTCAAATATGTTTATTCCTAGTGTAAACTATGTGGCTGATCCATCAAGGCTATGAAGATGGAGGTTACATTGAAAATGCTCAACAAGGAGAAGGATGATAACAAATTGCTTGCATTGCAAGAGACATGAGAGGAGGATGAGGATATTGTAGGCTCACTTTCACACATGGGTCAAGCACAAGTGATGTTCCTGGCCTAAGTTCTCTTGATCTGTATCACAAAGATGATGATGATGATGATGATGATGATGATGCGACAACGATGAGAAGGAGGAGGAGGAGGAGGAGATAGAAGAATCCCCTTTTAAGAATGATGAAGATGATGACTAGACTAGTGAAATTTGGTCATCCCCTGGATGGGCACAGGTAGTATACAATCAATTAGGGCATATATAGGCATTTCCAAATCAGGTTGGACAAACTTGTGCAGCTGCCAATTGATCGCAGTATTTTTGGGGCGGTTCAGGCAATGCATGCAGTATGCCACACGGTAGGCAGCATTTTCACTGCATCATTTTTCTTTTAAATTGTTTATTGCAATTGGCCCACGTTTTACTAGCAACCTACATTATTTTATTCATTTCTTTCAACCTATTTATTGGTTGGTTTGCCAAGCATCACATATCAGGTCAGTTTGGGTGTGTGCAAGTGAGAGAGCTTTCACAATGTCATGGGGACATGAAATTTTAAGATGCTTTAATCTTGCAAATAACATTTGATTAAGTTATTAATCAAATGTGCAAGGTTGTTTGGCACATGCTGCACATGGTAGCTATTTCATGGTAACAGGCCACGGACCCAAAGAATGCAGTGGATATGAAAGGAAAAAGCTATGATAAGTCATACCACCTGGGCTTTGGGGGTCAATTGGTGTCAGTTTTGACCCTAGGACAATTGTTTGGCCAATAAATATTAGTAGTGACACTAGAGACCAACACTAATTAATTAATGCTAGTCTAAGGGTCAACAAAGGTTGAAGACCACCCCTTGCAAATGGCCTAGCCAATTTCATTATGGATGGACACATTTAACCTTGGGCAGGGTCAAAAGGGCTGAAATTAATTTTCAATAATATTTAATTATGAAAATCAATTCAACGACTGGATAATGCCAAAAAATGGGTTTACAAGGCTGCCACTTGGCAAAAATGCACAAGAAAATTGGAAAAACATTTTTGGAGGACTAAGTCTCAGCCATTCAGTTAGTTTATAGCTTGGGAGAGGGAGAGAGAGAGAGCTGTTGGTCCATTTTTTGATCAAAGAACAGCAATTTGTTGCAAAAGACAGCCATATGGGGGTCTTAGCAAGCACGGGACAGTAAGGAGTCACCTTCCAAGGACTAGCAACAGCATTGTTGATCAAGTGACAGCATTTTGGAGATGTCTGGCAACACATGACTGCATAAAATGCAAACTGAAGCAGGTAACGAGCAGATTTTAGGGTTTACTCGCGAAGAAAATCAGACCTCTCTCTCATCTTGGCTCTCTCTCACCTCCAATAATTTCTTAGAAGATCTCAGCATTTCTCAACCATTTGGAGTAGATCTCAGCCATATTTTTGGACATCATGAGGATTTCTGCTATAAACCCTAAATTTTTGCAAAAATTAGGGTTTGGTAGTCAGCTCCGAACCCATGACAATAAAAGAAGGCATCTCACATAGAATTCAGCACCTGAAATTTGTGTAATTGTCAAGGAATTCAAATACCAGCCCATTCATTGTAAATTGGGGCAGCATTTGGCCTGTTTGTGGTTCCAATTGTGCAAATCCTCAGTGAAAAGTCAAAGGGCAAATGGCCCGAATTGCTTGATGATTGTTATTACAACAAGGGGCTTTTGGAACAACAAAGGAGAATGTGAAATCTCAGCTTGTACTCATTCCATTAGCAATCAAAGTTAAAGAAATACCAAAAGGGATGCCAATTTTGGGGCCAACACGGTGTCCAATGTCCAAGATTATTAAGGTAAATTGTGCATTTCAATTTATGTTTATTTGTTGATTGCTGTAATTAAGTGCTTAATCAAGGAATTACCACCCTCTCCAAGAAGGAGGCCTGGTTTCAAACAGATACATTTGGCAGCCCGTTGTACAAACCTGCTCCCTTTATTCAACATTCATTCACTGTAGATTTATACATTCTATTATTTCTCTCTCTCTCTCTCCCCCTCTTTTCTCCGTGTTCATTTTCTTTCGGTTCGGTCATACACTTCCGCATTCACTGCACTCTGGCATGGTATCAAAGCAATATAGAAGGGTTGATTGATCATGGGCAAACATAAAGAGGAGATTTCAACGCCATAAAAGGCTGTGTTTTCAACATTCAAGGGCAAGCAAGAGGGCTGCATATCGACACAAGGCTAAGACGAGCAAAGAAGCACAAAAGATGCAAGGTTGTTGATTTTTTGCAAGTTTTTGCTATTTGTAAAGGAGAAAAGGCTGCATTTTCAGCCTTTTGCTATAGATTTTGAGTCTTCATTACCTCTAGCAATTGAAACAAGTTTGGGGCAAGCAGAGGAAACCCTAGCAAGCTGCATTTTGGAGTCAGAGGGGACTTCCCTCATTTTTGTGCAGGTTATTCAATTGCCAATGTTTTCCAAGCTTGATGTGGAGTTCCAAGCTATTATGGACCGTAACGTCCTATGTTACCAACTCTTTCTCCAGATTAGAAACTCGATGGGGAGAATTACTCTGCTTGCCATCTTGGAGTCCTATGATCTGGCGGAGCTTATGACTGAGGCCATAGACCGTCCTACAACTCGTGATTTATCCAAGCTTTCTTCAAATGAGAAAGCTGAGTTGGCTAAGGTGAGTTGGCTAAGGTACAAGCACATTGGGACAAGTTAAATGCCCGCATCCAATTGTTCCTCTCTCTCTCTCATGCACACAGGCAGTGATAGCCCACACAGAGCATTTGATCGTTGCGGAAGAGATATGGCTGGAATTGGTAAGTTGTAAAATTGGATAACCGTCACAAAGCGGATATCTCTAGAGATAGACATGAAGAATTTTGAAATCTGTCCAAGTCCTCTTCCATGCAGGAGCATGTCAATATGGAAATTGCACATGCAAGTCCAAAACGCAAGGAAGGCGATTACATCAAAGGACATGGTATTAACTCTTCTCTCGTAGTTATCACCCCAATTCAATACATTCTACTCTGCCCTTATTGCTTCAGGGCGGACGAACACCTAAAGTGGAAGGAGTTGATTCTGATGGTATTGGATCAAGAGGGATGACTCAAAGGTCAAAACGCTACCGAGATGGAGGCGTTGACAAGTCGATCTTCTCCACAGAAGGGAAATAAGAACTAGAAGAAAAATGACAAAAAGACCAAGTAAGACGAAGCCACAAAGTCTACTTGTCACATTTGTGGCAAGACAGGTCATTAGAAGAAGGATTGCCTCAACAAGGACCAAAAGGACAAGCAAGAAGGAAACTGCGAAGGAATCAGGAGTAGTGAGAGTAAAGATGATCCATAGCTTACAATATGAGCAATCTAGGTGAGAGCTACGTGAATCAATTGATACTGTAGAATGCATAAAGATATATGTCTACAATCATCTAGCTAGATTGAAACAACAGTCTCATTTGCTAGTTCCCACAAGAGTCAATAATTTACCACCACAAAATAAAGATCCTCTCTACATCTTCATAAATTGTATCCCTAATATCCATATAAATACTTTCTCTAGGGATATGTAATGTTTGACCTCTCCAACATTTCAACATGCCTATCCAAGGGGGAAATTTTTTAATAAATAGTATGAGCAAAGAGAGAATATGTTCCACTTCATGGATGCACTTTGGCAATCATCCTAGCCAAAACACTCGTGAACATGCACCTTTTTATAATAGGGTGTGAAGGATAACACAGCACTATCCTTACCCTTCCTTCCACCAATTCTAAATATCTAAATAAGATCATACTTTGCTATAGGAGCGGTGACTACTCCTTCATTAACCGTCTTTCTCCATTTGGAGGTGATTAAGAATTTAACACCAGCAACTTCTGATGCAACAATGATAGCCCCAAAGCCTCGTGAGTGCAGTGTGGATAGTGGCGTTTCCCGATACATAACTTCTACTGATGCTATTGTCTATATGCATTCAATGCATGGGCAATTTCTCATTGGTGACAGCTCTTCGGTCCCTATCAAAGGCAATTTCTCATTGGTGACAAATCTTTCATCCCTATCAAAGGCAAAGGTGATATGCAACTAATTCTCAATGAGCATCATGGATCATGGTGCTTACATATTACATATCACAAGTTCTCTGTGCCAGGTTTGGGATATCATCTCCTTTCAATGAGCAAGATTTGTGCACTGGCCTTATGGTCAAGTTCAAGGACTTCTTTCCAGCTCTTGATGGATATTTGAAATTGGTTTTTTGTGCAAGTCACGAGAAGTGTCTTATTTTAGGGTGTTCAAGTGTGATGCCTATGTTTACATCCCAAAGAAACAAAGAGAAATTCGAATTGGCTTCCCAAAGATATGTGTTCAATGGATATAGCTCACAATCACAAGGCTACAGGCTTTATGATCGTGTTTCATGGGAGGTCTATAAAAGTCAAGATGTTCACTTGGTAGACTAACCAGCAAAAGAGTGGAATAGTGAGCAACCCATACTTGGCGATCCGGGTGACAAATGGACACCTAAGCCAATGCATTTCGAGCCTATGCCTCTTAAGGCTCTACCATCAGTGAAAGATGAGATTGCTTCACCACCCAATTCACCCATTAAGATGGCACCGATGGATGTTCCAAAGACTTCATCAAAGGCAAAGCAACCAAGAAAGTACCAACATCCTCCTCATTGGGCACATAATACACTGTGATGCAAGGATTGAGGGAGCTCCTTAGAAGTGGCAATCACAAGATGGCTCATGACGACCTTGGAGAAACCAAGCACATTCCACCAAGCTTGTTTGTACTAACTATTGTTTGATGACTCGCACCATATAGAACAGAGAGCCCACCTTCGTGAAGGAGGCTAGGCAATCATAGCATTGGTGGAAGGCGACGAAGCAAGAGTGGGACGTATTGAGTGGAATGGCTGGGATCTGTGCCACAACCCATTCATAGAAAGGTAAATGGAATCAAGTGAAGTAAACAAAGGAGGCACTGCATGAGATATTCAAGATGATGAATAAGGAACTTCTCCATTTCTTTCAAAGTCATGAGATTTAACAAACTCTAAGGGGGGATTTTCATCTCTCAAGAGCAGTATATGCAATAGCTTTTGACCACCTTTGAGATGGAAGAACCATGGATCCAAACACAAAGGTTGTGGCCCATGCAAATGTACCACCGGCAGATACTACCCACTACAAGCAATTGACTAGGTCGTTGATACGGCTCAATGCTCGGATTGATCTATGCTTCCCTGTTGGTTTGCTTGCAGGATTTATGTGCAAATCCAAGCTCGTTCATTGGCAAGCAACTATGAGGATTTAGCAGTTCCTAAGAGAGACACCCAACCTGCATATTTATTATCTAGTAGGTATAGGAGATTCAGTCTTTGTTCTACACGATTGGACGGATTTAGAGTGGCCTAGAGATGTTGACCGCAAGGGGTAAACGACCAATTATTGCTCTACTTTGAGTGCACGTACTATCTCTAGGAATAGTAACAAGCAACCCATAGTTGCCTTATAATCTACAAAGGCAATGTAAAGTAGCATCTTCTACCACTTGTGAGACAATGTGGCTTTGGACATTGTTAGGAAAACTTAGTTGTCCTCAAACCGGTCCTACTACACTTCCTTGCGACAATGAGAGTTGCATTGCTTTGGCATAGAATCCCATATTCCATGCCAAGTCAAAGCACATTGAGATACAATACCATTTCATTCAAGAGAAGATCTTGGATGGAACTATTGATGTGGTATATTGTAAGACAGAGGATAACTTGGCAGATTTGTTTATGAAGGCTCTTCTTCAAGCCATTCTTTGCTAGCACTCAGGATCCCTGAGCCTTATGCTTTGTCTAGGATCATAGAGGGGATATTCAAGATTTGGTCATGGACACTATGAGAGTATACAACGGAAGAGGAATACGAGCGTGTAGAGAAAAGGAGAAAAGAAGAAAACATGAATGAAAAAGTAATCTACATTGAATCTAGAAAGAATGTTGACACAATGATAAATTAATCAATCCATGCACGTAACCCAAAGCACCGATGAGAGCACCGAATCAAGCTGAAAAAAAATGACAACACCAAAGACAATGACAGAGATGAAGTGTGCTAGCCAATTGTCCATACCAAAGATAAAGACGAATGCTACAGTCTGAGTGTGTGCCAACTTGCAAAAGGAAGATAATAATCTATCCAACTAGTGGGGAGACTAGCCAATCGGCCTTAAATCTAGCCGACTGCCAAAAATGGCCCCTAAGAATAGCAATTGTCGGTGACCTTGAAAAGGGTGGTAATAACCTGATTAATCAATAATTACAACAAGTAAATAAATCATATAAACTGTAATGAACACTTTTACCACTTTAATCTTGGGCAATGGAGGGCCTGTTTACCCCAAAACTGACATCCCTTGCGGTATTTCTTTATCTTCAATTGCAAGTGGATGGAGTACAACTAAGATTCTCTAACCTCATTCTTTATTCCAAGGGCCGCTTACTATCATAAATGACCGGCAAGCCTTCAAACCAAATTGGCCCTTGGCTTGCTCAAGGATTGGCCTTCACCCTGCTTCTTGAGAGACAAATTTAGTCCCAAATTTGAGATTTGCTAGCTGGCCTCTTAAATCTCCTTGAGATTCTTCAATTTCATATGCTAGAATTCAAGTCCTAGGCCTTCAATTCTGAGCAAGCATCCGAAGGCAACTGTCAAACCCTAATTTAGGAATTGCAGCAAAGATTGACCAAAGTCTCCTCCTTTGGTACTCAAATGGCTAGATTTTTGCTGAGATAACTTGAGAGATGGCTAGAGGATGAGAGAGAATGATGTAGAGAGAGAAAATTCAGAGTTTCAAAGCAAAAAGAGATTATCTAATCCTTCCCTATCCCAAACAGCTATGAAAGTTGTCATCTACAGCTTAGGACCTCCCAAAATGAAACGAGAAAAGGATTCATCCTAGGCTGCTTCATTTTGTTGCCATCCCTGCCCTAGCATGCATCTTGACATCATAGTTTCTTTGTGCGTGAATCAAACATCAAAAGTAAACATCTATAAATGTTAAATATATGATTCACCCGGCGGAATCATACCTAACCACCTTGCAAAAATATACAATGAATGAATACCGAATAAAGGGAGCAGATCTATACAATGGGTTGTCGAATGTATCCACCAGAGTGCTCTCATCTGCACACACCAAAATTGAACTAATACGTGACCCCATGTAAGCTAGCCAATAAAAAGGTTGAAAGAAATTAATAAAATGATGCAAGTTGGCCAATACAATATTGGTCGATTGCAGCAAACAATAAAATAAGAATAAAAATGTTGCAACAAAAATGCTACATGGCACGTGGCATACTATCTGCAATGCCTAGACTGCCCCTAAAATGTTGCAATCAATTGGCAACTACATAAATCTGTCCGACCTGATCTGAAAATGCATAAATTGATTGTACATTATCTATGCTTGTTAGTAGTCATATTTGTTATGCATTGTCATCTCCTACTTGTGAGCCTTAGTCTAAGTCTCACAAGGATATTAGGAGCTTTGACATGTCTATCATATTTGATGAAGGAGGTAGCTCTATTCAGAGCATGTATTTTTTGCTTTTGCAAGTGTTAGGAGTGTTCAAATAGTGAGTTTAGCCAATGACCAGCTTGTACAGTGTCTGTCATGAGGACATGTATTTTTGAAACCTCACTTAACATGTGGATTAATTTTTATAATCATATAATTAAGTAAATGATGCACGTGTGAGGTGCAACTGGGGTTAAAGTAAATTTACGAGCTCGGGACCCGAAGAAATCACGGGATGTCAAAGGTAAAAGTTGCTATAAGTTATGCCGCACAGATACTTGGTGGTATCTAGTGCCAGTTGTTTGCCTAGGTCATCCATTTGGCCATAAATGTCAGTTGGTGACACTAGAGAAGTAGCGTTTAATAGTACCTAACCCCAATCCGATGGTCAAAGATGGCACAAAGGCACTTGGGAATGAAAGTTGCCTAGCCAATTTAATTATTGGCTAATCATATTATTTTTCAAGGCACCGGAATAATTATTAGATTAATTTTCAGTATTTTAAGGCTGAAAATTAATATTTAGTCATGAAAATTGCTAGAAAAACCATTTGAGAAGGCTGCCACTTGTGAAAAATGCCCATGCAAGATTGAAAAACGTCTTTAGAGGTTGGAGAGAGGCATTTCTATAAAATTTAGCCTGCAAGAGAGAGGGAGGGAAGGTTGCTGGTCTAATTTGCAACCATTGGAGGACCTTCCGAGGTAGCCAGGGGCAAAAGAAGACCAATCAACAACAGGAGACAGCATCTATAGGCTATTGAGGCAGAGCAGTAGCAGTAAATGACTGATTTTCTTCAGTTCTTTGCATCTACATGCTGTTGTGGCAGAATTTGGGGCATTTCCATCATCTATGAAGTGGGTAAAGGCCAATTGAGTGCCCGAATCAAGAGACAAAATAGATTGAAGACTTGCTAGCGACTTTAGACAGCAAGGGGAGTTGAAATACCAAAAGGGATTGGGAGAATCCCATTGTAAGTCAACTTTTTCTTCAATAAAGCTAAAGAAATACCTAAAGGGGTGCCAATTTTGGGGCCAATCGGGTGTGCATTGTCCAAGATCAGTAGGTAAATTTGTATTTTCGGATTTGCATTTATTGTTTGCTGCTGTAATTAAGTTGTAATCAGGGATGTACCACCCTATCCGAGGAGGAAGGCTAGTTTCAGTATCCACGCTACTTTTTTCCTGTTGCGACAAGCCCCCAAATGCCTTGTCAACACTTTTGCAGAACGGGACTAGGACCTCTGATATTTGCGATAATCACGCCACCTCTCAAAGGAAATATGAATAGACTCCTCATCTGAGTTATCAAAGCCTTGGAACCAATGATGTTCCAAGTCTACAAACACACTAAATCTATTGCGTTTGGTTGTAAAAGAGTCCGAAAAGAGAGAATAAGTAGCCAACAATCCCTACCAAAGATGGAGACAAATGCTACAGTTTGAGTCTACACCAACTTACAAAAGGAAGCTAATAATCTACCCAACCGGTTAAGTACCTTGAAGATGAATAAGCTATGGATGTATAAGACAAGATTAATGTATTAGATTACTATAGGTTTTGCATATGAAAATAATTTTCACTTTTCTTGAAGTGAGGTCCCTCAATCTATCATACTATTTTATATTTAAATACACTAGCTCACACTAGTATACTCAATAGTTTATGTTTAAATATTATAGTTTTTATATATTTTTTAAATGTAGTGTATCGTGAAAAATATCGATGTCTCTCTTAGATTTATTAACTCATACTAGGATTTAAAAAGTTAGTTTTTATATTTTTTCATACAAGATTGTTGTATAGATGTTAATTTCTATTTGATAATCAAAAGCTTTACTTATGCAAAAGCAAGTTGACAGTATATTTCTTAAATGATAGCATGTTAATGGTCTTTTTTATTAATCAAAGATATGAATTCGTTAATGACTATACACTTTGGTAAATAACTATAAAAAGATCTTTCTTTTGTTAATTAAGCATCAAAGTTTTATTGATTAGATTTTTCAGGCTTCAAGATAATTATCCCATTTGCCAATGTGAAAGTATTGACAAGGCAATTGGGGATTTGTCGCAACAAGGAAAAAGCAACCTGGACATTGTACAAGCTAGTCACTAGCTAAACTCGCTATGTGAACACTCCTAACACTCACCAAAGCAAAAAATACATGCTCTAAATAGAGTTGCCTCCTCTGTCAAGTATGATAAACATGTTAAAGCTCCTAATATCCTTGTTAGAGTCAAACTGAGGCTCACAAGCAGGAGATGACAATGCATGACAAACATAACTACTAACAAGCACAGGTAATGTACAATCAATTTATGCATTTCCAGATCAGGTCGGACAGATTTATGCAGTTGCCAAAACTGACCACAGCATTTTAGGGGAAATCTAGGCATTGCAAATAGTATGCCACATGCCATGTAGCATTTTTGTTGCAGCATTTTTATTTTTATTTTATTGTTTGCTACAGTCGACCAATATTGTACTGGCCGACCTGCATCATTTTATTAATTTCTTTCAACCTATTTATTGGCTAGCCTGCTTGAGGTCACGTATCAGTTCAGTTTTGGTGTGTGCAGATGAGTGCTCCAGTGTATACAGTTGACAACCCATTGTACAGATCTGCTCCCTTTATTCAATATTCATCCACTGCAGATTTCTGCATTCTACTGTCTCTCTCTCTCTCACTCTTCTCTCCATGTTCATTTTCTTTCAGTTCAGTCATTCGCTTCTGTATTAGCTGCACTCTGACTCTGTAGATTGTGGCCTATAGCCATGTTACAATTTACTTTTGGTCCTTTAGATGTTTCATTTGAGCTTTAAATCTCCACTTTTAAGTACATAGTACCTACTCTACAGTTGACATGCCTCTATTGTCATTCGCTACAGTTGACATTTTCTTTCAGTTCAGTCATTTGCTTCTGTATTCGCTGCATTCTGACTCTGTAGATTGTGGCCTATAGCCATGTTACAATTTACTTTGGTCCTTTAGATGTTTCATATGAGCTTTAAATCTCCACTTTTAAGTACATAGTACCTACTCTACAGTTGACATGCCTCTATTGTCTATTACTGTCTTGTTGGCTTTATGTCAGTTTCTTTTATATTGACTCAAACTTCAAGATTGTAATTTGTGCATTGTGCACTTTTATTCTTTGTGCATATCCTTTCATAGGAAAATCGGAACATGATATCTATTATGATTTATCCCAAAGTTTATTTTGAAGATGCTTATAAGTTTAGTACTTTTCTCATAATTTGTTAAAATATGTTTTAAAATTAGGGTCAGGTATGATTCCGGTCCAAGGTTGAATCATACATTGAACATTCATAGATGTTTGCATTTGACGTTTGATTCACGCACAAAGAATCTATGATGTCAAGATGCATGTTAGGGCAGGGAGGGCAGCAGTCCTGGCAGCAAAATGAAACAGTGTGGGTCTCTATGGGCAGCAACCAGCATTGACCAGCTCCATGTCCACTCTAGGTGGCTGTAGACCAGCAAAGCACAAGAGCAGGATGCTTCTGGAGCTATCATCAAGCTTCCAATCTTTGTGTTTGGAGCAAATGTCTAGCAGCAGCAGTCACCTTGATCTCTTAGGCAGTCATGGGCTTGTGCAGAAGAAAACCACAGCTTCAAGGATGGCAATGATGACTGAAGCTGAGCAAGATAAGATGGTTGTGGCTCTGGTGAGAAAAGTGATAGCACAATAATGCAGGACAAATGCGTGGTCTACCCATGATCCCAACTTTTGGAGCCAATTTTCCTATCAAATCTTCTAGGATCTCGTCTTTGAAAATCATTGATTGAATCCCAAGTTCGGTTTGGGGCTGTAAGAGAGCCAATATCTGGGATTCGGTTTGGACCTGTAAGAGAGCCAAAGATATTAGCCAGCAGTATAAGGCTATCTTAGGCCAAGATCTTTGGTAGCTTAACAATGGGAGATTTCCAGCTTGCAGATTTACTAGCTAAGTTCTGGAAATCAAGAATCTTTTAACCATCTTTTTGAGCTCCCCCAAACCTCAGCCAAACCTTAAACTATAAGTTTCTGTTCACACAATCTTAGCAAGGGATTTTCTTCATTTTATTATTGAAGAAAAGCAGTTCCCAACATGCCAAATGAGATTGATAAAAGTCTTTTAGAACATAAACTCTCATTACATTGACTGTTTCTAACTTACAAATTTAGGACAAACACCCTATAAACACACGTACACACATGCAAAAAGCAAGTCTAAACATGATGGCCTTCTTAGACAAATCAAAAAATCTAGTGTGAAGGTTGCTGTGATGTACAGGTAACTCAAGATTCAACAGACAAACACTGTTACCTCTAGAACAAAGGCACTTTCTTTTGTTTTTGGAACAAAAAGCAGAAGGTTCAGCAGCCATTGTGTCTTCATCTTTGCAAGCATTTGCACAGTAGATTCCATCCAACCCAGTTTTCAAAGGTGTACTGCAGAACTCAGTAAAACCAGCATCACAATATCCCAGTTCTTTAGAAGCTGACCATTTTAAAGAATAGGATTTGCTCATCTGATGCCTTTCATCATCAATGCATGAATGAAGATTGCAACGTTCCAGATCAGGTAGAGCATTCGCAAGGCTGAGATGTACCATACATGGACTGGGAAACATCTTGCTATGTGAGAGCTTAGAACAATTTCCTGAGCACGGTACAACCTTGAAAGTGTTTCTGTAAAAAATTCCTCGACGGAGTGATCCTTTCCTCATTGACTGTGATAGATTGATGAAATCTTTGTTCCGGGTAAACTTTTGAAAACTATTCGTCTTCTGTTCACTTATGTAGTCCAGTTTTTTCTGGCGATTCCAGGTTCCTCTAAACCATCCCACCAATCCTTTACACAGATTTCTTTCAGGCATCCTGCTACAACAGGATACTGGAATAAGATCAGTAATTCCCTCCACATCTGAATGCACGAATAGATTATCCTTAGTCTCCAGGGATGAAGCTACCAAATCATGGTCCTCCCCAGCACTAGTTTTTCCCTCAGATTCTTTACAATCATATACAGACTGCTTGCTATCAGTAACTAAAAGATTGCTCCCAACATGAAATGGTTCTTGAGAACTGGATTTTGCAAGCTTTAGGCAAGATTTTTTTGCTGGTCTGATATTGGGATTTTCAAGCCAACCTGCTATTACGCTCTGTGTTGGTCCATGACAAACTTTTCCAGGAATCTGACCCGGAAAACCCTGCAAGTTGACCTCAAGCAACTTATTGTTAGTTAAGACCCCATCACTGAAAATGTTTAGCATCTTGTCCTCTAGAAATCTTTGAGACCATGCACTGTCTGTAACAGCAGAATTTGGGGTTCCTCTCATTTCAGTCATTGGAGTGACTGATGAGGACTTTATATTTAACAAAGAAAGCTCCTTCCACCAGTCTTGAATACACTCATTAGATCCACAGTTTTTGGTGCCAAAGATCCTCTTACTGGAGGAAAATCTGCTGAAAGGTAGGAATTGCTTTGTGGTACCTTCATCTCGACAGAAAGATTGCCCCGGCTCAGCAGAATCAATCAGCTGGCATGTGCATACATCCTCACCAAACCCCGTATCATCTGTCATTTTGGCTTGGCCCCCCTGACTTTCACCAGAGTTGTTATGCTGAATGCTGACACCATCTTCTCTCTTGCCATGGAAAACACGTCTGCTTGCTGATTTTGCAGAGTGTGAACGCTTGCGTCGACTATGCCTGCCTGATATAGTAGAACGGCCTCTCTTTGGTGTGCAAGAAGGAGATCTTTGTGCAGAGTATATTCTGGCATGATGCCTGCACCTATGAGCTTCAAGTTTTGGCTTGCAAGATTTTTGCCAGCATCTAGCAATGTATCCAGTACCTGCAACTAACAGTAGGAGCCACATGTTGCTCATTCACCTTCTTTCCAGGCCTGCAATAAAGTAAGGGATTACCACAAGGCATTTGTATTATAAGCTGCACTAACATTGTTCCGTTAAACATGTTGCAGAAATCTAGTTGTAACGCGTAGCATAGCAGTATATGATAGAGTCAGAGATGACAAATTGCAAGAATATGGCTTTTACTAGAGAGTCTGAAATAAGATGACAGAATTGATCAACTGCTCTGATTCAAACTCACTAGAAGCTTGTATATCAATTTGTCAATTTCACACAATGATTCACAAACACAGGCATAAATATGTGATAGTCTCACAGGCATCACCGGATTTGCTTCTCTTACATGGCATGTGTAGCAAAAACAATCATTCCGTCAAAGCTTTCCAGATGGCAATAGACGTTGCAACTGTAAGAATGACGTTTCAATACAAATTTAACAGATTGCAATCAAAACTACAGCTCTGAGCACACCTCCTAGAGCAGCAAGGGAATAAGCAATTCATGGAAGCATGTGGCATTCTTCTTAGAGCGGGTCACTATCAAGAAGGCAGCCGTGCAATCAGGCTATTGAGTTACTATCGCTGTACCTTGTGGTAGGATCGGTTTCAGATACTGTCAAACTCAAACACGCTCATACTAGGCCAGAAGACGGGAGAAAGAACACTCTATTGACCTCCGAAGGTCATATCCAGTTGTCAAAAATGCAGGACAGAAACAAGGCACAAAAAGGATGTAGAGAGCACTCACTCGAACGGCAGAAGTGGATGCCAGACCATGCAGCAGAAACGGACTCTGGTATTCCCCACAGCCATGATGGCTTCCTCGATTCCTTTTGAGGAAATTTTTAAAGGTATTCTCTTTACTCTCATGGAGTCTGTCTCTCTCTTCCTTTCTTTCATTCTTTCTTCTCTCTTTCGTGCAACCCGAAGGCTGAGAATCATGGTCGAGGTCATCATCTCTGCATCTGGTGGCTGTCTCGTTCGCAACTCCTGTTTCGCACAAAGAGCTTCGATGCTCTCGATTATGAAAGCTTCTCCAATCATGATGGGAATGAATAGATTATAGACCAGTTACGGAAGCTCTCTCTCGTTGGATGGGAAGAATAAGCAGGATCACAAGGGAGCACCGCGGCCCAAGGTAAAAAGGGAATTGGAGTTTGGGTGACATTTTTCCTTAGCCCATCCATTAAGAGAATATATTTTAAATTTTTATTACTGCAATAATAGAATTTCTCTCATTAGTTTCTTTGGAGGAATCTCTATCTCTTTACAAAGTGACGTTGATAATTTTAGCTATATATACTATGGTTGATTTATCAAGGCCACAAGAAAGGGAGATTTTGTGACGTGTGTGTGTGTGTGTAAACAAAGATTCCCATCTTTGGCATAGAGTTCATTGGTGGTCTCAATGTGGTGCCCTAATATCATGTCAAGTGCCTCTTTACCAATGTCCAACTAGAGATCAATGAGATAACCTCAATTGCATTCATATCTAGAATGGCCCGCTCGTGTGGTTTTTCGTATATCCTACCTCTAAACTACATTAACTTGATTATTTATTGTAATAAAGCTACATGTATAACTAATGAGACACGTGCAATTAGGTTTAATTAATGACATTTTGTATCCACATTCTCTAAGTACTTATTTTTTAATATTTCACTGGATTTTTGTTTACATTCCATTGCTTAAAAATAATCGATCCACATAAAGTTTACATTCTTTTAAGGTGCATATATATTGTCTAAAAGGCATTTACAAACAATGGAAGTTAGGAAACTTATTTTTTTATTGAAGTAGACTAGTGTTGTGAGAACGGAGTTTTGATGCCAAGAAGTGCTTAAAAATAGCTAAAAATTACGAATATCAAGGGAAAAATATTCAACATCGAAGGCGGCGGCTCGATCTAGGACGATTTTAAGTGTCAAAGTGCTTTAAAGGCGCCCGAGCGACACTTGTTGATTTTTGATAAATTTTCAAACTGACGTGCGGGTTGTCAAGAGTTACTATCAATGCGGGATGTCAAGCCGGACGTGCAGAAATTTACAGCACTCGATTTGGACACCGAACGGGGAAATGGCCAAGGAAACAGTCAAGATGCGAAGGGGTGGACCAAAGTTTGGCCAAATGGGTAAGTGACCCTTGGGAGCCCAAATTGAAGATGTTACATGAAATGTAGGAGGAAAAAACGTGGGGAAGAAGGAGAAGCATGGCGGCAGCACGCTAGCAAAAATTGCGCCCACATCTTAATGAATCCATCCTCCTGCCTCTGTGAACAACCACCCCTAATGATCATCGGCCTTGATTCCCCTCTGGATGCTGACTCTATCGCCGCGCTTCGCCCGTCAAATGGTGGCCTCAATGGAAATCTCTGATTTCAGTCTTTCTCTCTCCTCCTTCTCTCTCCCTTAAGGGGTTGTTCTTGTGTGGAAGAAGGCAATGAAGAATGATGGAGGAAAGCTTGTCCGGATGAGACCGGATTGCTTCCGGACGGATGAAGACATGAAGAGTGCTGTTCTTGAAGATGCTGAGCATTAAATGCATGCTGGAAATCAGTCCCGTAATCAAAACCAAGAAACCGAGACCTGAAAATAAGCGGTAATACTATTTTTATGAAGAAAAATGATCTTTTTATGCTATTTGCTTTATGAAATCTCGTTCATATGGGATGAAAGTTCATTATAATATTGTTTGCCATGAGTTTCAACTGTTTGCAACCTGAAAATCAAAAAATATAAGGCTACATGGCCGGAATTAGTGCTAAAATGTATGAAAAACACACGTTTTAAGGGTAAAATGGGGGTTTTTGCTATATAAATGAGAAATATGATATGTCACACCAACTAAATCTGAGTTTTTTCTGTCAATGAACCTAAGGGCTACATCCCACAATCAACCTTCATTTTTAAACATTATTTATTAGAGAAAAATAGAGAAAAATGCCTAAAAATAGAAAAAATAGGTTTAAAATTAGGGGAAAATGGAAAATGGACTGAGAAAAATTAGGGAAAATTATACCTATGTTTGTGCAATGTATAACGATGGCAAAGCATGAGGTTGGCCTCGGTTTGTCCCCGTTTCTATATTTTGTACATATTTATTGTTCTTTTAAAAGGAAAAAATGCATAGAAACCCTATCTAACTGATCAATGATGCGAAATGGTAAGAGTTGGATGAAAAGGGACTGAAACACTGAAAGATAAAGAAAAGATATGATTTATGCATTGCACTTGGCATATAGGAACCGGTTTAAATAAAGAGGATGGTAGCATGAGCACGTGGCTCGGTGCCTCCTTTCAGCGCAGCACGCATTAGTGAAATTCATGGAAAGAATGCTTTATGCACCATTCACGGTGCTGATCTTTCTTTTATTTGAGCACATAGCCATACACGATTTGCATTAAGCATAATAATTAAAATATATCAGAAAAACCTCTTGGATGCATGGCACATGTCTTCCTTAGGTTGAGACCAACGACGAGTGTGAGAGGACGTCCTAAGCTGTAGATTAGTCGTTGGGTCCTAAAGGAAAATTGTTGTGAGGAATGGTACATCCTGGAACGTAAAATATTGGTGCCTTGAGAGAAGTTCGTGCTCGTATGTGTTATATGTCTAGCAGTGCATCAAAGGGCCAATCCTTGCGATGTAGGAGAGCTGCAGTGGGGCTCCGACTATTAGTCGGTGGAGTGCCTCCATATGTGTGTGATCGTGGCATTGCCAACGTATAAGGGATCTCCCTCTGAGGAGTTTTAGGAAAATGTTGGACTATAAACTATAAACACAGGAATTAAGCTTTAGGGCAGTTTGTCCTTCAGCATTAGATTGATGCTTTTGGTTCGCGAGGCCGTGAGGGTATTTGTGTGTCATGAGCATGAGGTCCGGCTAGTGCTATAGCCAGTGCCGGCCCATTTCAGGTCCCATCAGTGGTGCGTCTGCCGGGAGCCACGTATAAGTGGTGGTTTTCGGATCTAGGGTTTCTAGGGACCAAAAGGAAGTTGGTTTATGTCCTCTAACAAGGACCGTCAAGCCGAAATCCAAAAAGCAGAACGTGTTGAGAGGGCTAGACGGCGGTTAGAGATCGTAAGCCGTTATTCTCCTCAAAGGAGTAGCCTAGTACGTATACGAAGAAGTGGTCTTAGTAACCCAATTGCTCTACATAGTCTGATAGGTGTAAGAGGAAGCATAAGTTCTTCCTCTCCTCCACCAAGTCTACCCACTTCAAGTGGGGGGGTGAATTCACCCGTTCAAGCTCCTATTGCTAATCTGATTGTCACCATGGCACAGCCTATTGCGATTCCTATAGGGATGCTAGATTTACCAGCCTTAGGAGTTCCCTTGCCCATTTTTAATGGGTTAGCGGAAGAGGATGCAGAATTTCACATTTGTGAATTTCAGAGATTGATGTTTAATTATCGCATCCAAGACGAGGGACATCTCATGATGTTCTTCAATATGACGTTAAAAGGAAGGGCTGCGGTATGGTATCACAGCATAGAGTTTGGAACCATAACCACCATTGATCAATTCTATGCAGCTTTTCGAGCGGAATATGCCCCTGAAAGAGGTGGCCAATATTGGTTGCGGGTCTTGGATGTAACACGCCAAGATCCTCACGAGAATGTGAAAGCATATGCCAAGAAGTTGAAGGAAGTATTTCGTAAGCTGCAGACTTACATTCCCATTCTGTCGGCTGCCCAATTGCAATACTTTTTGCATGGGTTGGATTTTAATATGCAAGTACAATTGAGCAGTGTGGCCTTGGCAGACATAGACACCGCTATTACGCGGGTAGAGGAAGTAGAGGTACGATTACAAACGGCCTACTCCTCTCGAATGAATGTTAATGGAGGGTTAGTACCTAGCGGCAATCCATCATTGACAAATGGAAGTCAAGGGATGCCTATGACTAACCCTATTGGGAGAGGGAGTATGGTTCAGAATGTACCTTTATTGTCAGCTCCTCCCAGTGTGACTATGCCTATGGCAAGTCAGTTGGCTCCACCAAATGTTGGAGGCCAAGTTTCAAATTCTAACGTTGTTCCTGTGGGTCAACAGTCAATGCCAAATTAGATTGTTAGGCCAATGGAACGACGAGTTGACGATCGAGGCTACGAGTTGAGTGCATCTAATGTCCTTGGTGAAGTTAAGGACATGATGAAGCATTATACCGATATGATTTCCGAACAATATCGACAAATAGCTGTCGACGTTAATTTCTTGAAAAAGCAACAATATCTGATAGGGAGTCGACGCCCTGAAGAGGGTGGACCCTTTAGATTCAGTTGTAAATGGTGTGGTGGACAGCACTTCCCCAAAAACTGTCCAAATGTGAAGTGTGACATTTGTGGGAAGTCGGGCCATCTAGCTGCTAATTGTTGGAGTAAGATTAGTTCTCTCCAACAAGGGAGTAAACATCTGGGCCCAGTGAATCATAGAGTGCAAGGAAATAACTTGCAGCAGAATGATGCACCAAGGCAAATATTGCAGAGGGGAAAAACAAATATAGAAGAGTTGCCACAAGGCAACGGAGTCAGCCTTATTGAGGCTGTACGAGTCCATGATGCTAAAACCTCTAACTTAAGAGCTGTGACAAGAGGCCAAAAGGCTAAAGAGGTTGACAAAAATAATGCAAAACCGGTTGAGGCAAACCCTAAACAAGGGGATAAGGGGATGCAAGTCCAGAATTCTAGCATAGAAGGGGGACCGCTAAGTCTGGTTGACAGAAAAGGCGACCCTAAGAAGGATGAGGAAGTGCCAAGAAAGAAGGCAAGAGCCAAGAAAGAAGCACCAAAACCGGTCCAAAGACCAAAAGAGAGAATGGTTTGGCGAGAAGAGAGCTTTGGCTACTTACCATGACTTTGATTTAGAAGTGGAGTTTTGATGCCAAGAAGTACTTAAAAATAGCTAAAAATTACGAATATCAAGGGAAAAATATTCAACGTCGAAGGCGGTGGCTCGATCTAGGACGATTTTAAGTGTCAAAGTGCTTTAAAGGCGCCCGAGCGACACTTGTTGATTTTTGATAAATTTTCAAACTGACGTGCGGGTTGTCAAGAGTTACTATCAATGCGGGATGTCAAGCCGGACGCGCAGAAATTTACAGCACTCGATTTGGACACAGAACGGGGAAATGGCCAAGGAAACAGTCAAGATGCGAAGGGGTGGACCAAAGTTTGGCCAAATGGGTAAGTGACCCTTGGGAGCCCAAATTGAAGATGTTACATGAAATGTAGGAGGAAAAAACGTGGGGAAGAAGGAGAAGCATGGCGGCAGCACGCTAGCGAAAATTGCGCCCACATCTTGATGAATCCATCCTCCTGCCTCTGTGAACAACCACCCCCAATGATCATGGGCCTGGATTCCCCTCTGGATGTTGACTCTATCGCTACGCTTCGCCCGTCAAATGGTGGCCTCAATGGAGATCTCTAATTTCAGTCTTTCTCTCTCCTCCCTCTCTCTCCCTTAAGGGGTTGTTCTTGTGTGGAAGAAGGCAATAAAGAATGATGGAGGAAAGCTTGTCCGGATGAGACCAGATTGCTTCCGGATGGATGAAGACATGAAGAGTGCTGTTCTTGAAGATGCTGAGCATTAAATGCATGCTAGAAATCAGTCGTGTAATCAAAACCAAGAAATCGAGACTTGAAAATAAGCGGTAATGATATTTTTATGAAGAAAAATGATCTTTTTATGCTATTTGCTTTATGAAATCTCGTTCATATGGGATGAAAGTTCATTATAATATTGTTTGCCATGAGTTTCAACTGTTTGCAACCTGAAAATCAAAAAATATAAGGCTACATGGCCGGAATTAGTGTTAAAATGTATGAAAAACACGCGTTTTAAGGATAAAATTGGAGTTTTTGCTATATAAATGAGAAATATGATATGTCACACCAACTAAATCTGAGTTTTTTCTGCCAATGAACCTAAGGGCCACAACCCACAATCAACCTTCATTTTCAAACATTATTTATTAGAGAAAATTGCCTAAAATGGAAAAAATGGGTTTAAAATTAGGGAAAAATGGAAAATGGGTTGAGGAAAATTAGGAAAAATTATACCTATGTTTGTGCAATGTATAACGATGGCAAAGCAGGAGGTTGGCCTTAGTTTGTCCCCGTTTCTATGTTTTGAGCGTATTTATTGTTCTTTTAAAAGGGAAAAATGCATAGAAACCCTATCTAATTGATCAATGATGCGAAATGCTAAGAGTTGGATGAAAAGGGGCTGAAACACTGAAAGATAAAGAAAAGATCTGATTTATGCATTGCACTTGGCATATAGGAACCGGTTTAAATAAAGAGGATGGTAGCATGAGCACGTGGCTCGGTGCCTCCTTTCAATGCAGCATGCATTAGTGAAATTCATGGAAAGAATGCTTTATGCACCATTCACGGTGCTGATCTTTCTTTTATCTGAGCACATAGCCATACACGATTTGCATTAAGCATAATGATTAAAAGGTATCAGAAAAACCTCCTGGATGCATGGCACATGTCTTCCTTAGGTTGAGACCAACGACGAGTGTGAGAGGACGTCCTAAGCTGTAGGTTAGTCGTTGGGTCCTAAAGGAAAATTGTTGTGAGGAATGGTACATCCTGGAATGTAAAATATTGATACCTTGAGAGGAGTTTGTGCTCGTATGTGTTATATGTCTAGCAGTACATCAAAGGGCCAATCCCTGCGATGTAGGAGAGCTGCAGTGGGGCTCTAACTATTAGTCGGTGGAGTGCCTCCATATGTGTGTGATCGTGGCATTGCCAACGCATAAGGGATCTTCCTCTGAGGAGTTTTAGGGAAATGTTGGACTATAAACTATAAACACAGGAATTAAGCTTTAGGGCAGTTTGTCCTTTAGCATTAGATTGACGCTCCTGGTCCGCGAGGCCGTGAGGGTGTTTGTGTGTCATGAGCATGAGGTCGGGCTAGTGTTATAGCCAGTGCCGGCCCATTTCAAGTCCCATCATGTTGCTCAAATCGAACACAATTGATTCATGTATTATATTAAGTTTCTTCGCTTCAAGAAGTAATATCTTTTACTTATTATTGGGTGTCTGTGCATGTTATTATAATTTGCATCATTTAGTTGTCCCCCAGATTATTCCAATTTGTATATATCATACCAACTTGCTAAGTATGGTTTCAATTATGTTTTTCTAGAAGCCATTGTTTTCCCTTTCCTAAAAGATATTGATGAGGTTGGGGGTTTAAGCTTGCCTATGCCTAGCCACCTATATTTATTATATGCACCACCCACACACATGTACACTCTAGGTGGCGAGGACTCATTGTTGTCACTTTTATAATTTATTATTTTAGTGCTAAATAGAATAAGGAAAGGCAAGTCGCACATTGTGATTGTTGGAGTTCCCATATAGTGTCTCTCTCTCTCTCTTGCTCTCTTACTCCATCTACCATAACTCTTGCTAACCCTTACTTTTGCTTGTGTGCTTACAGGCTCTACCTTTCAACTAGTATTAGAGCTTGGACTCAAGGAGCTTCACTAAGTATTGCTTTATCATGTGACAAAGTTTCATTCACTTACTCAATGGCAATCATTGCTTCAGCCTTTCAAGATATGCATTGTACTTCCACTTCCTCCCAGCTTACTCCTAGTTGTTGAGGCTCTGAGGGATTCTATAAACTTCATTGACTATTGTTTGAGGCTCAATAACAACTAGCAAGACCAACAAACACCTCAGCACAAGCAGCATGAATCATGCTTGATTTTTGGTCCTTCTTCTCTAATTAGTAGCCACCATCAAACACTCCCTGTTCCTCTCTAGTATTGACAAGCACTTGGCAACTTCCCCAGACATTGGACGCTTCCTCTTGGGTATCACTTGAGCTCTCATGTTTTCATTATCTATTGTCATTTATAGCAGACTTGCTACTATAGGTTTGGAACAGTGATCTCTTTAGTGTTTGGAGCTCATGTATGCTTCTATTGATGCCTATTTGGTGTTTGGATCACTGATGGATGTCATGACGATGTATTGAGGTGCTTATTGACTTCAATTAAGCTTGAATAGCTCAATGTTTACATGGTTTTACTGCTATGCACTGTTTGGGCAACAAGTAGTTAACTAGAAAACCTTTATATATTAAAATTTACATACTTTTGGGATATGTCACATACTTATGACAGTGCTTGGCACTAATGTATATGCTCAAACATGTCTATGGTGACATTTGAGGCCTAGCTTTGAGCTACATTGAATGTATTTGGATACTTGCCTCTTGATTTCATGCTTACTCACTTACAAGTATGGAAGCTTTATTGGACACTTATACTCCCATATATATTTGTGATGCACTTGGGCTTCCCAAATGCTTTGATGTATATGTCTTAAGCTTTGCTCACTTTGTATTCTCGATTCACTTCTAATGGGAGACACTTGTACTTGGCAAAGCTTGGTTCTTTGAGACAATGGGACTCTTAGTTTATGTATATGCACCCTTGTATACTATTGGATGCAATGATCTCCACTTGTGGGCTGATTTAGTTTCATATGCTATGGACATTGGCACTAACGTATGTTAACAATTTGTTATTGACATATACATGCATATTGGTTATGTATTGAGCATCATTGATCTTTGTTCTCAACCAGTTGTGCATTTAGCAAATCTTTGTAATTGCTCTTGAGATCTTCTACATGCATGATGCACATGCTTCCAAGATGTATGGTTTACTAACACTTTGAGTTCATGACAATCTTTGGCACTAGTGGTCTATGCTCAGTTTCGCTGCTAGTTGTATTCTTTGTATCCTGATTGCTACCCAAATATGCTTGGTAGTGGGAGCTTGCTTTCTTAGCTATTTGCCCACAATTGGACCGAAATATACTACTGACTTTATTTTAGCATTGTTGTAATTATATTTTAAGTATTCTTTTGGAGAGTAGACAATTTGTTTTCTCACTCTTTTGATTGCAATTTGTGAATAGCTATACCTTAATTGTTTTTACCCTTTTGCTTGCCCTTTCGGATAAGTTTTGGGGTTGTTTTGCAGAATTTATAATAGCCCGTATCCTTTTCATTTGCAGACATTTGTAGTCATTATGGTAGGCTCATTAGCCAATAGTGTTATTTGCAATATTGAAAAACTTGATGGCAATAACTTCCAATATTAGAAGACACAAATATGGCAAGTTTTGATGTAGAAGAGGTAAGTTAAACCCTTGAAATTAGAGGGCATAAAGCTTGAGCTTTATGATGCAGAGAATTGGGTAGAGCTTGATGAGCTATGCAAGTCTCTTATCATTATGTCATTATCAAAGCAAATGTATTTTAATGCCATTGATATTAAGGTTGGTGCTTATGCATTATGGAAAAAGATTTGTGATCTTTATGATAAGCAAAATCTTGCATCTCAATTGTATTGTGGCTGAAGAAGCTTGCAGAGCTTCGTAACATGGAGGGTATTCATTTTGAAGATAATATCAAGTCTTTGTTCTTGCTTGTTACACTACATGAGTCATGGGACACCTTTTGTAATGCTATGAGTGTTGATCCCCATATGGATGTTTTTCAATGTAATGATGTAGAGAGTGCTCTACTAACAAAAGAGGTAAATAGGAAGAACATTGATGTAGCCCACACTTCTCGTGCGTTGACTGCTAGAGGTAATAATAATGGTAGTAATATCAATAATAGCCATAGTAGTAGAGACACATAGCCATGGACGTAAGTCCTCTTTGACATGTCATTATTGTGGACAACAGAGCCATATTAAGTTGTAGTGCTATAAAATACACAATGATAGGTGCTATGAGAGAGGCAAGGGGAAAGCACATGATAATGCAAAGTTTGATGATCGTAGCATTGTCCCTAATAATTCCATCATGAATATTGAAGAGTTAAATGTAGTGCAGCCTAAGTCTGATGATTTCTATATCTTAGTTGCTTCATCTATTGATGCTACTTAGTTGACCGATGCTTCATTTACTTACTCTCAATGTTGGCTGCTTGACTCGTAGGGCTTGTTTCCATGTTACATATCTATCACAACATTAGAGGTTCAATGAAACTAGGAAATGACGTTACATTGGATATCATTGGCATTAGGGATGTTGGACTTCATTTTGCTTCAACCAACTCTTTTGCTTTGCATAATATATATCATATACCAGCTTTGGCCAAAAGTCTTCTCTCTACTAGACAGTTGGATGATGTAGGATATCATGTCTCGTTTAGTGATGCTGCATGGAAGATTACGCATGGACGCTTGTTTGCTCAAGGTACCAAGGCTGGTAGCCTCTATCATTTGTTTGTATCTAGGTTTGTTTACCATGTATTGGCTATGACTAATTTATTGCATGTATCTTTATGGTATTGTCACCTTGGGCACACATCTTTGAAAGGAATGAAAGTATTTACTCATTTACAGTATCTTCCACCTCTTAATTACTCATATTTTCACTTGTGATTATTGTCTTTATGGCCGGCAACACGTAATGCTCGTAAAAAGTTTGCTCTACGTGCATGGGTGAGCCTTTGGCTCTTGTGCATTCTAATATATGTGGTTCCATGCACTCTTAGTCATTGGTGGCGCAAAGTAGTTTATGATATTATAGATGATTACTCACGTAAGGTTCGGGCTTATCCTATCAAGCAAAAATAAGATATTCTAGCTACATTTTAGCGCTTTGTTACTCTTTTGGAGAACTAGTCTAGGTATAGTGTAAAATACCTAAGGTTTAGCTAATAATGGGGGTGGGTAAAATATATCTCTAAGGTAGTTGAGCAATTTTGTAATGAATGGGATATTAAACATCAATTGATCGCCCTATATACCCCAGCCTAGAATAATATTGTAGAGTGCATGAATAGGATTATTCAAGAAAGAGTCTATAGTATACTTAGTCAACTAGGCTTACCATAGTACTTTTGGATTGAGGCAGTTACTACTATTGTGCATCTCATTAAGAGATCCCCATGCACTGCTCTTAGTTGTTAGGCCACAAAGGAGGTATAACCTGTAAAACCTCCCTCATATGTCCATTTGAGGGTCTTTGGATATGATGCTTTTTTGCCATTTCCCAAAGACAAGCACAATGAATTAGATTCGAAGTTTGTCAAATGTATCTTTCTTAGATATGGTAATACAGGTGAGATGGACTATTGCCTTTAGGATCTGCATGCTCGAAAGGTTATCTATAGCCATGATATTGTATTTCATGAAGAGAATATGCATAAACAGCCTAAGTAGGTAGTTGAGGTATGATAAGGTGGTATCCCCAACTAGACAACTTGCAATTGATGATATAGTGGCCCAAGATCTACCTGTTGTGTAGGATCATGCTATTAGATAGAGAGGACATGTTGTGCATGCACCATAGCCAACTTTGAGGCACTTTGCTAGAGCTTCACATCCTCTAGATTGTTATGAGCCCTCTATGGATTATGTCATGCTAATAGACTATATTAAGCCACTTTATTATGAGGAGGTTATGTGCAGAGGTGATTTTCATTCTTGGGAGAGGGATATGCAATCTAAGTTTGATTCGCTCTGTAAAAGAACCGTACATGGGACTTAGTTTCCTTACCTGATGGGAATATGCATTGCCATGCAAGTGGGTCTGCAAGTTGAAGAGAATCCCTCTTCTTCCTAAGCTAGTATGTAAGGTTAGATTGGTTGCAAAGGTTTTTAAGCATGAGCATGGTGTTGACTTTGATGAAGTATTTTCTCCTATAGTCAAGACAACTACTTTGTACTTGGTCTTGGCCTTGGTTGCTCAACTAGATTTGGATATTTATCAAATGGATTTTAAGACAACTTTCCTATATGGGAACTTGCACGATGAGATTTATATATAGTAGCCTAAGGTCTTTACAAAGAAAGGAAGGAAACACCTAATGTGCGAATTGAAAAATAGTCTTTATGGGCTTAACTAGGCACCTAGGGATTGGTAGCATAAGTTTGATGCTTTTATGCATTCACAAGGGTATTCCCACAACGATATGGATTCATGTTTACACAAGAAGAAGGCTTGTGATGATAGCCTTGTAATCTTGGTGTCTTGTGTTGATGATATGCTTACAGCTAAAAGTACTTATATTGAGCTAAATCCTTTAAAGATTCGACTCAAAAAGAGCTTTGAGATGAAGGACATGGGACAAGCCTCGCACATACTTAGTATGTGCATTATGTGCAATCCCTTTAAGGGACTTCTCTACTTGTTCCAAAAGGAGTACATATATAGAGTACTTGAGAGATTCCATATGCAAAATGGTAAGCATATTGGTTGTTCTTTACCTTCTTATGCAAAGGTTAGTCAAGCCAATTATCCATAGTCAAATGATGAGAGGGCTAATATGGCCAAGGTCTCATATACATCTGCAATGGGCATTTTGATATATGCCACAATAACCACTCGCCTTAACATAGCCTTTGTAGTGCAAGTTGGGGAACATTGTATGGCTACACCTAGCATGCAACATTGGGATGCCATGAAGGGTATCATGAAATGCTTGAAAGGCACACTAGATATGCGTATTTGCTATAGTAGCCAAGATATAGGTGTTGTCGATTACATTGACTAGGATTATGTAGGAATACAAGTAGTAGTAATTCTACCTCTAGGTATGTCTTTACCTATGCTAGAGGTGCAATCATGGCATACAAATGCATGGCCTTGTCTACCATCGAGGCTAAGTACATCGCAGCTGCTAAGGCTTGCAAGGAAGATTTATGGTTAGGCCATTTGGTTATAGATCCTAGTATGCCTTTGACTCCTACACCGCATTTGAATTCGATGGGTGCCATTCAATCGGCCTATAATCTAGTCTTCCATGCAATGACAAAACACATTGAGGTGCACTATCGCTTCATTGGGGAGGTGGTAGAGGACAAGTCCATTGATTTTGTCAAGATACCTATGGATACAAATCTTGTATATCTGCTCATTAAAAGTCTCCTAGTGGAACGATATGCCTTTCTTAGGAGGTTGATGGGCGTAGGATGAGATGACGTCTTTCCTTATCCTGTTGTACTCTATGTACATTGTAGAGGGAGCTCATGCTCAACGGCCACGACCCACAGACCGCTTATTGTTTAAGAATTTCAAGTGAGCACCTATGGCTATCTCTCACCTAGCCAATGCGCCTTCGATCCTACTGAGGTGTAGTGAGCTTACCTCGATGCCCGAATGAGTTGCCTTCTCCCTCAAGCACACCAGTAGCTCCACGATTCTTGATACAAGCTCAAGCATCCTCAAGCCTCCACCTCCAAGCTCCATCCTCCATAGTTATGCGCAAGACAAGAGAAGAGAAGAAGAAGAGAGGAGATGGTGGAGAGCTTCACCTCCTCGATCCCTCACCCTCACACACTCACTCCCTCACACTCTCACGCTCCCTCTCTCAAGCATACACAAGCAAGTAAAGGGAAGAGAAGAGTCTCTTGTTGCCACACACCAAAGAATGAGCTCTCATTCAATTTTTGAACTTCATATACATGTTCTAAAATCCCATAGGTACCCATCTCCTTTTTTACATGACCAGCCATTGTGGCAAGGTTCTCTTTTCCATTCCCTTCTACTTTGCATATTTCTTTAGCCTATGCATGTCTACCCTTTTACAATTTGCATAGGAGGGGGCTTGGCGCTCTTTTACAAAAGTTTCGAGGTGCCTTTCACTTTAAAATGCACTTTTGCCTTTAACTTGATTTAGAGGCCACCCTTGTGCCTTTGCTTGTTCTCCGTCCTACTTCTTCCATTTCATCCACACTTCACTTCTTTTGCTTCCATCTTGAGCTGGGGTTAACATTACCTCCCTCCTAGATGAGTGCCAGTCCCATGGCACTTGCAGGGCTTTCTTGTTGAGGGTTTGGTGCTTTGAAGGGTGGTTGTCTAAGTGGATGATGGGGCCTTGTTTTGATTGGTAGTGGTTGAGGAGCTTGGCAATGATTGCATTGTTGGAGACCGAGGGTATGTTGAGTGGATGGTGGGGCCTCTGATGTTGGTGGTTGCAGCATCCGGGAGTTCCTAAAAAGAGAATATGTGCTCTACCTAGTGGGAGTGCCTACCTCACCGTGTAGTGCATCATGCTTGTGGTGGTGGAACAGGGAGTTGGGTCTACTGACCAAGCCTGGGTGATGTTCCACACTCGAGGACCCCATGCGTGCAGAAGTGAGATGTAGTGGTTGTAGCTCAAGGAGACATGTCTAACCGTAGGCGAGTGTTACCTCCCTAGGTATGCCTTGCCCTTGAGCTGCCCTAAGCATGTGTAGTGGGGGATCAAAAAGAGCTAGGGGGTTAGACACGGAGCCGGCCGATTGAGGCCACTAGGCGCGCCTAACTTGAGAACCCCTAGGTGCAGTGATTGTGGTCTATGTGGAGCTCATTGTGTCTTGTATGATTTCTCTTTCCATTTTCATTCTCTTTGTTTATCTCTTTTTTTTAAAATAATTACATAGTCATGACAAAAGTGAGTCTTTGTTATTGGGATGAGGTAGAGAAGGAGACTTAATAGATTTGTTAAGGAATTGGTAGCTTTGGAGATACCCCTTGAGGTCTAGGCTGACTTGAAGTGTGGTGGTGGAGAGGAATGGATGATTGCAGCGAGCAAAGGGGCTATCATTCATATCCTCTAGAAGAGCTAAGCAAAATGAAGGTAGTAGTGCAGCTCGCATCATTAGTTGAGCCATTACACAACTATCTATAGCATTAGGATCAAAATGGAGGGCTAGGAGGCTGCGCTCCTGCAAAGTGGGGTCTTGCCTAAGGAGTATCTTAAGCAATCTAAGGTAATTACAAGTGGTAATAAAGGCGGGGCTAGGGCATGAAGAGAATTCGTTGATGAAGTGGACCATGGTATTATACGAATTTTTTGATATCTAACTTCATATGTAGTGCAATATACAGATTGTGGATTATCAGGAAATCATACTGGCCGTCAACACTGGGGTCAAAATCCACTCCTACCCTTCAAGGGTATGGCATGAATGTTGGGTTGTTTCGCTCGAAGGGTTGAGTGTTCCAAAAGGCCATCCAAGTGTCCATGTTGACATCGTAGATTCGCCTTCTCCATGTAGGTTGGCATTCATAACTAGGCACAAACCTCGACACTTCAAAAACTTTGTTTTGCCAAAATTCAGCATCTTCAGTGCCCCATAGAGTGAGGTTCTGTTCTCTTTCCTTCAACCACTTCTCCTTGAGCCTACCTCCGATATTAATCACCTCCTCCACCACCTTGATGGGAAAAAACTCTACGCAGGGTGGTGGGGATCTGGAAATTAAAATCAATGGGTTCTTGGCCATTCCCAGATCACAAGGTCGGCTTGGAAGCTTGTTGGGGATTTGTCCTTACATGGTGAGATAGGTACTGGTGGTGCTATTACTCCTCTGGCATTCCATCTTCTTCTTGTTTCCTCCACCATTTGTTTTCTCCTTTCTCTCAGTGCCACCTTTCTTTATGCGGAGGTATTTGCTTGTCGTCATTGTTCATCTGGTCGTGGGGAAGGAGGTGGTGGGACAAGCTCTTTCTCCTGCAGTCCCATTGCAAAGTTCATTTCAACCTCCTCCTCCTGCCTTGGCTCTTGCTGTGTGCCCCTTCTATGAATCCAAGTGCACCTGCAGGCCTGTCTCAGGGCCCTGTATGATATTCCTAGCTTCTTCTTTATGGCTTCTATGGATTCTCCTTCCTCTGCTTGTGTGACATCCAGTAAGGTTTTCATAAAGGTGCATTGTTGAGTTTGAAAGCCCACTTGGGCAGGCTCTACTCTGCTTCCAGCCGAGTATTTTGCCTTTCTCCACTTGAGCCAGAAGGTGCGCCAAGGTTTTCACCCTCCTTTCATTGTGGGTTGCCCACTCTTCTGATCTCTTCGTCATCTCCCCGAAGCTCTCTCCCCACCTCTGTGTTAAGGCTGTTATTGCTGATTCTTATTCTTTCAACTTCTGAGTTATCACCTCCTTCTCCTTTTCCAGGTGCTTGATCTCTCTCTCCAACCTCTCCTGCTCATCTATCTCTAGGAACACCCTTACTACTAGGTCTTTGACCTCTCGGTGATGCTCTTCCTCTTTCTACTCTCTTTCTGCTTCTCTTATAGCAAGCTCATCCATGCCTAGTTGGACTCTCTTTAGATGAGCTTCCAAGTCCTCATGCTACATTATTAAGAGTTTATATTCACGATGTAGTCCAACCAGCTCCTGGTTCTCATCTTTGAGCTATTTTCTCTAGGTTTCCTCCCTTTCTTCCTTGGTACCGAGCCTTGCTTTCAGCTCGCTAATCTCCTTTTGGTGCATGGCCACCTACTAGGTTTTTTCCAGCTGCAAGGAGGCCATTGACTCTTTCTCAGCTTCCAACTCAACCACCCCTATTCTATTTTCCTCCTTGGCTTTCTTCAATTGAGAGAGTAGCTCTATGACATACTCATCATAGTTAGCGGGTGGCATCACAGTTGTGGGGATGGGAGTTGTGGAAGTTCCCACCTTTTGCTGCTTAGGGTCTTGCCTTGACTCTGTGTCTGCTACTACTGCCGATTTCTTTTGCCCTATGGTTGGGGTTTCCACTCTCTTTGCTTGAGCTAGTTCCTTGTTAACAAAATATTGCACCCAGGCCATAAGATTATTGGCATTGACCATGGTCGAGGTGCCCTGGGTAGGCATTGTTATTGTGGGGGTAGGTACCATGAGGGGTGGAATGGGGTGGATGGGGGCTTTGCCCTTGCCCTCTTGCATTGCGGTTGGCGTGCCTTCAGGCACATGTGTGCTTGAACTCGGGCCCTCATCTCTCCTCAAGCTCAAGGTGTCCACCTCATCTTGTTCACCTTGTTGCTCCATTGACCTACATTTGGCTAGCTTGATGTCTTCCTCTTTCTTCTTCCTCAACTCCTCCTCCTTTTCAATGGCCTTTCTCTTCCTCTCCTCTTCGGCTCTTTTTTGACTCTAGCTCCAGCCTCTCAAACTCTTCTCTCTCTTTCTTCTTCCTTTCCTTCGCCTCTTGCTTTGACTCTTTCTTGGCTTTATGCAAATCCGCTTTCTCCTTTTTCTTCCTTTCTTCCTCCTGCTTTTCCTGTGTTGTCTTCTTCTTAGACTTCTTTAATTCCCTTCTACTGGATTGAGCTTCTTGCTCTCCCTCCTCTTCACTAATTGTCCTCTCACTCGATTGTTCTCTATCATGATGAGGAGGTGACCTGCTAGGTGTTTCATCCGCTTCCTCCTCTTCATTATGTGTCTCCTTTATCACTTCCTAGATAAGAGCGATCAAGATTCCTCCATACCCAATGAACGAGGCTTTGACTGAAGGCTTATTTCTCTCTGCTCCTTTTGACGTTGGGGACTCTCCACCTGCCGGTTTCCTTCCAAGGGCTAGTGCTCTAGCTAGCATACAAGTTTGGATTATATTTCATATGAGCGTATTGGTCCATGTCAAAAGGTTGGATGCCTACATAGGTGATGTAAGTAAGGACATCGAGCAAGAAGTTATCGGAGTCTACGGACTAGCCATGTGCAGTTCCTCCTCGGTGAGGATGCGATCTAAGTAGGGGTGTCCCTGAATGTGTTCTTCCATGGGTCTGTCTCACGAATGGTCATCAATACCCTATAAGAGGTTGGAGTGACATAAGTTGGGTCATACTCTGATGTTTTGATTGCACATCATTGCTCCAGTTTTGTCATGATCTGACATCCTTCGAGCTCCCATTGAAGGCGAAGAATGTACAATTTTCTCAAGAAAGGGGAGCTGCTATCAACAAGCTATTTCAAGTCTTCTATCTTTTAATCGTTGGCATAGCTGTGCGCTTGTCATATGAGGTGATGAGGCATTGTTTCTGCAGTTGTTTGTGAGAGATGTCAGTAGCAATCAGCTCCTCAGTTGCCTTGAAACCCTTGACAAACACAAATTTCGATTCTTCCCAAGAACAAGGGAGTGTCTATACTTCCATTGCTATAGACTCGTCCAAGAGTTCCAAGTCTAAGCGGTCATAGCTTTTAGCGAGTGACATGAAGGTGGTATCTAGGCATCAAAGATATGCAACCAAGTCATCCCCAATGCTCTCCGCTAAGTCCAGGTCTATAGTTAGAATCGATCGTCACTCATAAGAGGGTCTAAGGCCGGTGGGGGGTTGGGGTTTGACAGAGCTAGAGAGTTCAGCGTGATGGTGGCCACTTTGGTTGTTGCTGAGCTTGCGGTTGGGCCTTTTGTATAGTAGGCTAGGGGTTGTGGCTATGCTGATGATGCATTGCGACATTCGGGTGATGTTCCATGAGTTGTAGGACTAGTCATGGTATGAGTGTGAGTAGTAGGTTGTGGTTTGGGTCGATAGACATTTTCACTGGTTTATGTGTTGGTGATTTTGAAGGCTTTGAATCTAGAGGCTTTTATAGCCTTGGCTCTAGATGTGATTGTGGGCTTGAGTGGTCAAGCTTGAGGATGTCATTCGATTATAGTGCCTTTGGTCGTTTTGGCCTTGGGAATCCATATCTAGGCATTACCCTCACAATAGCCTTGCACTTGCAATAGGGTCTTGGGGACCCACCGCGGCTTGACCATATGTCAATGTTTGTAGTTGTGTTTTGGCCTCCTAGGATGCAAGGTGGGGTTCTTAGCCTTGCGAGATTGTGGGTGTTTGCTCCTAGGTGGCAGTCCTTGCAGTTTAGGCATCCATTGAAGCTTTGACTCATGGGCCTTAGTTTTAACTTTAGTGATTTGCTGGTCTTGAGGCTTGGTGGGTTGTGATGAAGCACTACCCCCCTCCTTAGACTTGGCGATAGGTTTCTCTATCGATGGCTTTGCGGACTTGGAAGGAGTTACGCAGCCCTTACTGAAAGCTGTAACTATGTGGATGTTGCCCATGACTAGGTGGATACGCTGCGACTTGTAGTCGACATTACAATGAGCTTGCTTCTTAAAGGTTCGTCTTAATAGAGAGATTTTGTGCATGCACCTTTAGTGTTGGGCAACACATATAAGATCATTAGCATGCTTTCAGACTCGATAGAAACTGCAGCCTTGCACTTTCCCAAGAGTGCGTATGATCGGCCCCCATACAGGCTGAGTTTAACGTTGGTGGGCTATAATTGCGGTTTGCTAATTTGGGTCCAATGATTATGATTTAAGACATTAAAGTCAGCTCCCTCATCGATCAATGCATTAAAGGTGCATGTGTGCTCGGTAGTAACCATTATGCTTAGGTAAGCTGGTTTCATAGCTTCCTCATCCTCATTGTCCATCTCAATGATAGTGGCTACTCATACATTGACATGGGACGCTAGCATTGGAGGCTCATGCAATGGGTGTGTGGGTGGGTAGTACTTCTTTATGTGGCTGCCATTGAAGAAGCCTATGCCCTCACCTTCCAAGGTTTCGAGTTCTACATTGCCAATTTGGTTGATGGTCCAAACTCTAAAATGTCCTAACCCCCTAAACTTCATTTTTTATTTATGTCCCTTGACTGAGTACAACAGTACTAAGTCGCCATGTTCAAAGTCTCATTGCCTGACATGCTTGTCAAACTAGCTTTTGCATTTTGCCTTCTCGTATATTAGTGCATGGGTGGCTAGAAGTTGAGTTTTCGATAAGTTTTCAATGTTTCGTCCATGACTCCTTCCCATCCCATCTCTCTTAAAGGGCTATCCTTAGGCTAGGAACGAATAAATCTAAGGGTAGAATTGCATCAGTTCCATAGGTCAACCTAAAGGGAGTTTGACCCATGCCATTTTATAAGTCGTGTGATAGGCCCACAAGGTCGCCATCAACTTATTATCCCAGTGAAGTAGAGACTATCTTGGTCAGGATGTTCACCAAGATTTTATTTGTGGATTTTGCTTGGCCGTTTTCCTGAGGGTAATAAGGTGAAGATTTTTGATGGATGATTAGGAAGGTGGATAGGAGATGAGCTATCAATTCATTGATGAAGTGTGTATCTTGGTCACTAAGGAGTTCAATGGGGCAGCTGAATCGTGAGATGAGCTATCAATTCATTGATGAAGTGTGTATCTTGGTCACTAAGGAGTTCAATGGGGCAGCTGAATCGTGAGATGAGCTATCAATTCATTGATAAAGTGTGTATCTTGGTCACTAAGGAGTTCAATGGGGCAGCTGAATCGTGAGATTACTTGCTCCCATAAGAACTTGGCAGTGGCCCTAGCATCATTTTTTCTCGTAGTGTGTGCTTCTACTCATTTCATTAGATAATCAATGGCGACAATGATGTACTTAGCTTGGGAATACTGTGTCACATAGGACTAATGGGTCCGATGAAGTCAATCCCCCATTTCTCGACGGGTTGTCATGCAATGATTGGGGTTAGCTCCATGCGATCCTTACGAATAGGGACCGTAGTCAGTCAAGTCATTGGCTATAAAGACAGGTCGGGGTGTCTCCCGTTCCCTGGCTAAATTGACCTTCTTAACCTTGGTGGGTCCTTTGATTGGTTTGCTTGCTTGTCCCTGTCGTTTGGGTCCCAACAAGATTACTACCCTATCTCCTTTTTTGAATTTTGTGAATCGCTTTGGTAGGTCTTGCGGTTTTCACTGCTCTTCTGTTGCATATCCTTGGGTAGCTTCCATTGTTCTTCCCTTAACTGTCGGTGCCTTAGGTGGACGGGTAGGTCCCCCTTGGTGCATCTAGTCTTAGAAGGTCGAGCCTCGAGGTATCTCGAGATCACTATCTGAGTTGACTTCCGACGCAGAATTGAACTCTCGGTCTTCGCTAGAAGAGGAGTCTCTCCTGGTGGTCGCAGCTTGGAAAGTGAGTCCGCTCTCAGCAGTGGTGCGGCACTTGGTTGGGCTAGGCCTGCCTGCTCGTAGTCAATTGCGCCTATGTGCTCCAACTAGGTTCAACCGCAATCCATGCGCGTGACTCCTCCCTCTATCCTAAGGGCATTCTACTTGCGTGGTCTGGAGTCAGCTCGTATTTGTTCGATTACATGTCCCTTAGTGTTGTATTCTATAGTGTATATTTCCCTTTCGCTCTCATAACTGAAGGAACATCAGTCTTCATATTTGTCGTCGAGCTATCTTTGTCCGACTATTTATCATCTCCCAAGTTTTGATGCATCTCTTCTTATGGGTCGGAGACTAAAGCCCACCGATTGTACATCAAGTTTAAATTGTGCACCTTGGATCATCGCCACTTATGCTCTCATCTAAGAGATCTTGGAGTGGCTTGAGATTTGTTGCTAGATTGCCAGCCAACTTGTCAGTCAGATATCCTAGGATCTCAAGGAGCTCTTGTCTATTGTTCGGGACTTGGAATGTGACAGGATTGGGTCTTCCGCATAGGCTTCCAGCCATCATGCACACTGGTACTAAGGGTGTATCCTTGGGCTTGCCAATTGTTTTGATGGCTTGTTCATACTCCTCATTGTTTGAGAACAGCAAGTCAATGGTAGCAAGAACATGCATCCAATCTCGCTCATCCTCAAGACATGGGATATACTTGGTTAAGGGCCCATAGGATCTCCTCATTTGGCCGTCACCCTTCAGCATGGTAGAGATGGCATCTAGGTCAATCGACGTAGTCTTCTAGGTGTCCATCTCTACCCTTACAACCTTCGCTCAATTGCCTACGAAGATGAGACTGTTGCCCCAGTCTTCTATGACTCTCGTGTTGTGCATCCAAGGTCGGCCTAATAGGATATCATAGTCTACTCCCTTCATGACTATAAAGTCAATAGAGAATTGGACTCCTTTGATCTTCACTGGCCAATTCTTTAACACACTGAATGGTTTCACCTTCATTCAGTTAGCCAGTGTGACGTTGAACGTAGCAGTCTCGACCGGTGGGTTACCCCAAGTTTGGAGTATTGCATGGCTTAACATACTAACCCTTGCCCATGTGTCTATGATTCCCTTTCTTATGACATCTCCAAGAGCTAAGACCGGCAGGACTGCATGCATCTCTGTGCCTTCTCAGAAAGCATTGATGTGCAAGGACTTAGGCACGTAGTGCAGTGTCATGCTTGATATTTGCGTTTCTGCATCGTGCTCGTACAAGTCTGCAGCAGCTTGCTCATTTGATTCTTTGGCCCACTGTTTCAACTCTTACCATAATATTGCATGCTGCCTAAGAAGGTTTCCTAAGCTTAGAGTCATAGGGGTGGTCACTAATGCATTAAGGAAGTTGCTAGCTGCTTGCCTCTCTCCTAACTCTGCGGTTCTTGGCCAATGGCCTTGACTAAATTGCTGGCATGTAGCATTTAGACTTTGTCTAAGCGACACTGCTTGTGGTGTAGCCACATCCCTTAATTTTGGTCGTGGGGGCAAGATTGGCGTGCTTATGCTTGAGAGATCATCGATATCGTCTTCTAGTATGGGCTGAACACCTTTTAGGTGCTCTTGGGCTTCTTTCACCCACTCCGTCACTTTCTCGATGGCTTCGAGTTGGCGCTTCGAGTTGGGGTACTCCCCGAACTTAGCATTTCCCTTTTCAGCTATCTTTGGAGCTAACGTTTTTGCCTCTGTATTAGTGACTTTCTTTCTAGTAGACAATGTTGTGGCACTTTCAGTTTTGAGCATGACCTTAGCATTTGGTCTCTTCTTCCTCCATCTCCAACTCTTCTTTCTGATTGAGGTTGGCATCGAGATTGCTAGACCCTGGCAATGACATGGTAGCGTGCTTTGTTTGTGCATAGGTCATGACATGCAATGGGATAGGTGTGGCCTCCCCATCGAGTGTCTCGACACCGAACAACCCCAATGGGACCGATGGCTCATTTATCAAACTAGAGGATGGCTTTTGTTTGGGGCAATCGATAAAGAGATGAGTGATTCCACACTCAACGCATCTTAGGTCAAAGCCTTGTCTCTATTTGCTAGCTCCCTCTCGAGGCAGCACGAAGAAACATGTCCTGGGTGACCGCAAGTCCAACATACGATTGGCTCTCAGGTTTGCCCTCCTAGGCCTTCGCATCTCCCTCTATTGAATGCCATCACTAGTACTGGTTAGTAGTCCATAAGGACTACATTGCCTTCTTCGTTGTTCGATAAGTAAGGGTGTACATAAGGCTCTTCGTCGTTCACCTCCTCCACATAGTGGATTGGAGTGTCACTCGGTGGATGGGTTACATAGGGTCTAGGTGGTCTAGGGATACTCTTAGGGTTCATTTTCATCCTAGGCATGGGCGGCTTAGTGTCATTAGATGCTGGGAGGGGCCAATGGGGCTCCCCTTCCAAATAAGTTTGGTGGCCTATTTGCAAGGTAGGGTTGACCATAAAGTTGTGGGTATGGGAGTCTCCGAGGTAATCGACATTGCATGGTGTCATGGTCGAAACCTACCGCAATTAGTGCAAGGTTGTGACCTAGGGTCCTGACACTCGGCAGGTGGTTTCCACCACAACACACTCATTAGATGTGTGGGCATGTTGATCGTCTCATCATCTCTTGCAATTTGGCTATGTCCATCTTCATCTTTGCTAGCTCTTGTCTTGAATCAGTGCCTTCCCTTTTATCCTGAGCACTTGGGCTTGATCTCTCTCTTGGCATTGAAGCTTTCTCGAAAATTCCTAGCGCTAGACTCTTCTCGATTTGAGCTCATGGTGCTTCTCTCCTTGAGCTAGTTGTCTACTCTAATAACTTCTTCAAAGACCCTTGATAGCGTGTCTCGCTACAGGCTCGAGTTGCTTGCCAAGGCTTTATAGAGCTTCTCACTTCGTATTCCGTTAATGAATACTGTGGACATTGCTCTTTCGGTTGGTCTCTCTCCCATAGGGACTCTCTTGAAGTGGCTCCTCACATGGGTCACGTAATCTCAGATGTCCTCTTTCTCTCTCTACTTGACATTCATGAGTCACACTAGTAGGTTATTAGAGTATCCAGGTTCGGAGAATCTCTTAATGAAGAGATTTTTTAGGCCATTGAAATTGGCTCGCTCAGTAGCATCTAGACTTGTGTACCTGATCCTACCCTTTTCGCCTAAGTATAGACCGAAAGCTTGCAAGTGTTGAGTGAGATCAGTGAGGCCATTGCCCTTGTAGACCTGCTCGAACTGCTCTACGAAGCTGTATTGGGTTGTTGTTCTGATTTGTCCAACTACTTCGCTACTAAGGGAAATTTCAATTGGCTCTTAGAGTCTTGGATTGACTCCTAACCATGCCAGTAGTGATGTTGCTAATGATGCAGCACTCTGCTCCACTGTCGTGTTATCTAGCAGTCGCTTTGTTAGAAACTCGCTTAGCATGAGGTCTCCTTCTAGAGCTCTCTCATTCTCTATCCGATTTTTGCCTACTAGGACTAGCACTCTCTAGATCTCTCACATTTCCATGCTCTAGCATAAGCTCCTAGTCTGCTGATCCTAGTTGTAAGCAACTATGCCTTGCAGAGCTTTGCGTGCTAGTTCCCTCTCCTCCTCAAGGTCTGCTATGATGTCCTTTGCAGGTCTACCGTGATGTTCTAACCAAGTTTGAGCATCATATTTACTCACTAATTTCTAGATGCCTCAGGAAAGTCTTCTAGGTCAAGTTCTTCGTTGCTTTTATGATCTGAGTTGCCCTCTTTCATGTCTAAAATTTCATGTTCTACCAAGTTGTTGATCAGGTTGATGAGGTCGGGTGGATCCACTTCCCTAAAATAGTGTCGGTCCTTGCTGCGTCTGGCTTTTTAGTTGTGTTCTTCGCTTGGTCCTACACTTGGGGATTTGATCACCCATCTATGTCTTGGGATCTTCTCTTATTGGTGGATTCTTTCACGTTTTTATGTTTGAGTGAGTTCCTTGTTGATTACAAACAATCCTCAACTTACCTTCACTCTGTGTGTGTGTGTGTGTGTGTGCGTGCGTGTGTGCGCTCTTTTCCGTGCATTGTGCACAATTAGGCATTTACTTTTCTTAAGTGTGTTTCAAGTGTTGGAAATCAGAGTGAGTGAGAAAACAAAGTGTCTAAGTGGCTCTTGCACTCTCGTTTATGGATTTGGCCTAATAGACTTGAATGTTCGCATCCTTGTTGGTTTATAGGGTTTTCGATGTGCCTTTTGCTCAGTTAAGTTTCGTTTGGGGGTTTACGACTTCGTTTGATGCCGCTAACGGGCTGGATCACTAGATAGTCAACTAGCATCACGCCTACGTCTACGTCTTGCTGATTCTTCTATTCCTTGCACTAGAAAGATGTTTCAAGTGTTTGTATGGCCTTTTGAGGTTCGTGCAGCCGGTGTCTAGATGGGTTTGGTCTAGAATTTTAAAAATTTTGAGAAAAGTCAAATTTGGCCCAAAAAGTCCAAATTGCAGGGGCCGAGTGTATAATTTGGACAGGCCGAATGGTCGAGGGCCGAGGGGAATTGGGCTAAATTGGGGCGTCCGAATGACATGTGGCACAAGTGGGCCAAGGGTGAATGGCTGAGTGGATGTTATGTCCGAGGGCCAAGTGGCCGAACGAGGTGGGCCGAGTTGGGCGGATGGCCGAGGGTCAGGTACCTAGTGTGTCGACTGGGCCGAATCCAGGTGGGCCGAGTACTTGTGTGTCTGAGTGAGTGAGACTGAGTTGGCTAGGCCAAAGATAAGTGGCCGAGGGTCAAATGGGCCAAACATGGCGTGTTTCTTGTCAAAATGATGAAAAATGAGATGAACTGAGCAATTCTTGGTAAGGTAGTCCTCAAGCACTTCCAGATCATATCCATGGATTAAGGAGAAGGGTTGGATATACTTGTAGTGGGCAATAAACTCCTCGATGGCAAGATTGAAGCGAATCCACACAATGAAGCTCTCTCTCTCTCTCTCTCAACCAAGGTTTCAAATGAGCTCTCCCTTGGCCTCTTGGCTATTAAATGCCTTCCCGACAAAGGACTTGCCACTCCTAATCACTCACTTGTCGACCTTAATCCCCTTGAGCACTCTTTTTCCCCCGTTTTTCTTGATATGTGCCCTGTTTGGGCCTGTTTTACAGCAGCAAACCCTACGCTTTTCCAATCCAATTTCTTAATCCTAACCTACTCTAAATGCAACAAAAAATCGAAATCTAAGTATTGAAATGATTTCTCCTACTCTCCTAATCATCAAACCACCAAAATAATCAAAACACTTACTTGTTGCGAAGATTAAAAAACCCAAAACTTCCTACCTATCTCAAGCTCCGATTTAGGGATGAAACCCTTACTTCGATGCTCAATTTGAGGTGTGCATGTGCTCAAAGCTTGAATCTATTGGTCACGAGCAATGGAACAAAAATGTAGAGGAAGCTCACCCTCAACCACCAAGACCCACGGACTGCTTATTGTTCAGGCATTTCAAGCGAGCACCTATGGCTATCTCTCACCTACCTGACACGCCTTCGATCCTACTGAGGTGTAGTGAGCTTACCTCGATGCCCGAATGAGTTGCCTCCTCCCTTAAGCACACTGGTAGCTCCACGATTCTTGATGCAAGCTCAATGGTCCTCAAGCCTCCACCTCCAAGCTCCATCCTCCATAGCCGTGCATGAGACAAGAAGAAGAAGAAGAAGAAGAAGAAGAAGAAGAAGAGAGGAGATGGTGGAGAGCTTCACCTCCTTGATCCCTCATCCTCACACACTCACTCTCTCACACTCTCACACTCCCTCTCTCTAGCATACACAAGCAAGCAAAGAGAAGAGAAGAAGAAGAGTCTCTTGTTGCCACACACCAAAGAATGAGCTCTCATTCACTTTTTGAACTTTATATACATGCCCTAAAATCCCATGGGCACCCATCTCCTTTTTTACACGACCGGCCATTATGGCAAGGTCCTCTTTTCCATTCCCTTCTACTTGGCTTATTTATTTAGCCTATGCCTATCTACCCTTTTACAATTTGCACAGGAGGGAGCGTGGCGCTCTTTTACAAAAGTTTCGGGGCACCTTTCACTTGAAAATGCGCTTTTGCCTTTAACTTGATTTTAGAGGCTGCCCTTGCGCCTTTGCTTGTTCGCCATCCTGCTTCTTCAATTTCGTCTGCATTTCACTTCTTTTGCTTCCATCTCGAGCTAGGGTTAACGTACATGTTGTACTTTTTCCATTTTTCATTTTTGTACTCCTCGCTATGGCACATTTGCCTTTAAGTGGAAGGTTGTTGGCGGCAAATTAAAGGTTGCTTGTGCCTAGCCGCCCACATTTATTGTTTACATACTTGCACACCTATATAGTTGAGGCCCTTTGATTTGGCAACTACATAGATCTCATCACCATAGTATATTCTATTAGTATAAGAAGGTGTGCTTATTTGTGATGGTGGCATGATTCTATGATTAAATATGGTTTGAAATATTTATCTTTATATTTGAAACTACTTGGCTTAGAATGTTTTTACTGAGTTTAGTTGATGTTTCTGCCCTAACTAGTATATACTTTGACTATAATACTAATGTGCGTAGTACATCTTACTAATTTTAAGCTCCTTTTAGCCATACCTAGGCAAATTAAATGTGTCACTTTCTAACTGTGCATGAGATGAATAGCATTTACAAATTAAATATCATTTTTGAGCTATGCATGAGATCAATAGCATTCACAAGTTTTTGAAGCTAATAAGATTTGGCTAGAAAGCTATTATATAGCTTGAGGCATTCTCTTGATGAAGAGTACCTTACAAAACATAAAATATAAACCAAGCAATTTACTAGGCCAAAATCTAAGATGCTATTGTATTTTACTATTTTTTGCTCAACACTTAAGTTATAACTTCTTAAAAGCATAGCAGTAACACAAAAAAGTGTATGAAAAGACTAGACAAGTAACAAGTCAAAGAACTAGTAGAAGTCTCTTTGTTTCTTTATTGTTCAATATTGCAAATATAGGTTCTAATATAAACACAGATTTGAAATGAGATTTTAACCTTGATAAAGATTGCACTTATGACAATTAGAGTTGCATTGGTTGGAGTCAAGCATTTGGTCATACTAACAAACCAAATAAGGGAAGTCCATTAATTATAATGATTGCCACTAAGTAAACTAAACTAATGATAACTAACTAAACCCAAACTATGAAATATATGTTAGCTAAATTCGTTATATTAAATATATACTAACATTAAATATAGACATTGCATACAAGGTATTAGTGAATTATTAACTATATGTGGATATTATACATGACACGTATTGTTATTATTCATTTAATATTTACCAATTAACCAATTATTTGGCTATAATAATCAAACTAGTTCTTAACTATATCATACTCCTAAGTGACAACTATATCATAATATAACTGAACAAACTATTAACTATATCATATTGATAGCAACTATATTGTATTAATTGTTTGATTAATTATCTAATGTTATCGTATAACCAAACTTTTTATTGACTATCATACTTACAACAACTATAGCAACCAAATAATTATAGTCATGACAACTCTACCAACCAACTAATTATACTAACCATCATGTATGGCGCACACTTCATAGTATAATGCCAACTCACCTATTAAATGTTGGCAAAGTTGGCTTAAAGGAAATCACTCATTTTGAGGCAAGAAAAGCTTAAGGAAAAGATAGAGAAAAATACTTCAAATGGAGTTGGAAGCACCCCATTAAACAATTTCAAAGAAGCAAAGGTCGAGAAGGCGAACAACAACTTCTCAAAACAACAAGCAAACCATGGAAGCAAAATGACTCAAGTATGTTTTATGTACTGATTTAAGCAGAACATCCACATCAATGTTGTAGGCTAAAAGCATAGGGCCATTATTTATTTTTACCATGGCCATGGCCCTTCCTATAAAATTCCTAAGGTCCTAGATTAATGACAAGTACCTTCCATTAGGGCCTATTAGGGGTCTATCAACTAGATTACATTTCTAATCATTACTAGAGTTCATGCGTGTGGAGCACTAGGCCCCTTCGTGGCAACATTGTTGCTACGGTAAGCGAAGTTATCGTGCTACTGCACAACAACTTCGCTCAACAATCTATTTCTCTTGTTTCTGTCTCCTCTTTTTCCTCTCTATTTCTAATTTTTCCTCCTCTCTCTCTCTCTCTCTCTCTCTCTCTCTCTCTCTCTCTCTCTCTCTCTCTCTCTTTCCCCTCCAATTCCCTATGTCTAATTTGTCGAAATATATGACAAATGATGTATGCTCTAGGAAGCGATGCTTTGTATCCCATAAGCACAGTGAGGAGAGTGGAACAACCCAAATGCTACATAAGCATGTACTTGGTTCTTATTTGAATGCAATGTCATTATACTTTTTGTCCCTTTAGCTAGTGTCATTGTCTACACACACAAGATTGTGTTTATGAGTCCAAGCTTTCATCTTGGAACCTAATTCACTTGTGTGATAGTTAATCCTTTTCATATCTGTCCAACTTAATCCAAGTGGTTGACTTCATCTCCAACTTCATCTACACTTCCTACCTTCATGGGAACCATAGCCAACAGGACCTACCCTTTGCTTGGAGCAATCAGATCTCCTCATATAAGCCATATCTTAGCTAACTTTCTTTTGAGGATTTGTCCCTTTGCTCAAGGCGCAACTACCTGGCATGTCATAGTCCAGCTCTATGCACCAAGATTACAAAAATTGGAGATCAATGCCTATTCTGTGCCATTTTTAGTCTATACATCCTGTTCTCCTTGCATGTGATGCAATCATCCCTACAACCATAGGGCTTTTGGAACCCACCTCATAGGCCTTCTACCCACCAGACATCTCATGAAATGTTTGCTTCTACACTATGAAATTTAAAAAAAACTAGTTGACTTGTTTGCAAACAGTAATCCACCATAGCTCTTGAAATGATTGCTTCTATATGCTGAAATCAGAAAAAAACTAGTTAGCTTGCCTGCAAGCACTAATCCACCATAGCTCCTTCAACCTCAAGCTCAAAAATTCCATTATTTTCTTACTCTTCCAAGCCTATTGGAGTTCCTACCACTCAGATTTGCTTAGTTTCCAGCAAGTGCAACCCTCATTAAGAAGAATTGGAAGACTCAAGCTTAGCAAGAAAATCAAGCATAAACATCAAGCTCATCAAGATAATATCTCTTGATACTTATCTAGTGCTTCTTGGCACTTGTATTTTTAGCACATTCAAGAACAACTCATATGTTGGTTTTACCTCAGTTCTTGCAATGACAAACATGAAGATTTTTGATGTAGAATGCCCAGTTGATTAGATCATGTGTAAGCCTCAATCTCATTGTAAAAGGATAGACATTGCCTCATTATACTCGTGGTAAGACCTCCTTTAAAATGTTTGAACTTGAGCAAATAGCCAAATTCAATGGTGAAGGCTTTCACACCTAGAAAGAAAATATAATGTACCATCTCGTGAGGAAAGACCTCTGGATCTATTTGAGGATGATGCAGGGCATGCAGATGGCAAGAAGGAAGATTATGAAGATGCATTCCTTGAAGTAATCTAGCCCAAGACAAAAGAGTGGAAAAAGATGAATAACTAGGTATCATTGCCTAGGGACTATTTGATGATGTATTGCACCATATCTTTGGCATAAAAGATGCAAAAAAGACATGGGACGACTTTGGTAGGATCTTTAGAACTTAAGCAAAAAAATCAAAAGTAAAATTACTCATGTAGTTCTATAAGCTAGATGTAAAGGATAGATCTTCTATGACCATGCACATTAACAAGTTTAAGAGCCTAAAAACTCAACTTGCAACTTTAAAGAAGAACATAGATGAGGATGAAGCAATAGCAGTGCTACTAGCAAGTGTAAATCAAGAACCTTATGAAAACCTTGTGTCTACCCTAAGTAAATGTTCCTAATCTCTCACTCAAAGACATTTAGTATCCTCTATTTGATGGAGAAAGTAAACTTAAAAACAAGGATGCAAAAGAAATTATCTAAAAGGACAATCTCTTGTATACTAAGGGAACTTGTGGAGCAAAAGGATGTGGACAAGGATTCAACACCAACAACAAGGATCAAGTCACATGCCATTATTGTGGTAAGACTAGGCACATAGCTAGTAAATGTTTCCACAAGAAAAGAGCACAACACGTTAAAAATGGTAACCATCAAAATTAGTTCATGAATGAAGAAGATGCTTCTGCTATCAACAATAACTCTAATAAATTATTTTGAAAAAAAATTAATTGTATCACTTTCATAATGGATATTGTGTTTTCCCATAGTGGATTTTGTTTCCCTTAGTGGATGTTGTTTTGTAAAGACCTTTGCCAAAGATGTACAGTTTCAAGCTTTAACTTGACTAGGCTGCCTATGAGCTAGTCTCCCAGACCATCTCATTATGTAGAGGGGGCAAAAGCCAGCAAGTGTAGGAACTCATCATTTGAGGAGGGGTGTTGAAAGATATGACAAATGATGTATGCTCTAGGAAGAGATGCTTTGTATCCCATAAGCACAGTGAAGAGAGTGGAACAACCCAAAGGCTACATAAGCATGTACTTGGTTCTTATTTCAATGCAATGTCATTGTACTTTTTGTCTCTTCATCACTATCTACACACACAAGATCATGTTTTTGAGTCCAAGCTTCCATCTTGGAACCTAGTTCACTTGTAAGATAGTCACTCCTTATTGTCTATGTTATCATGAGTCTTTTCTTTCTCTTCCATCCTCTATAGCCGTGCTCTAGATCCATGCATTCTGACATAACTTTCTCTCTCTCTCGCTCTCTCTTCTCTCTCTCTTTCTCTCTGCCTTCTATTTTAGTTTATTTTCTCTCCTCTCCTGGTTTTCCTCCTTTTCTTCTCTTCCTCCTCTCTCCCCGCTTTTCTTCTCTCTCTCTCTCTCTCCCCCCTTTTCTTCTCTCCCCTCTCTCATCTCTTTTCCTTCTCTCTCCCTCTTTTTTTTCTTTTCTTCTTCTTCTTTTTCTTTTCTCTCTCTCTCTCTTCATCCACTCTTTAAATCTTTTTTGTTTCTCTCTCTCGCTCTCTTTTAAATTTTATATTTCCTCTATTATTCTTTCTCCTTTTCTTCTCTCCCTCTCCCCCTCTCCTCTCTTTTCCTTCTCTCTCTCTCTCTCTCTCTCTCTCTCTCCTCTTTTTTCTTATCTCTTTTAAATTTTATATTTTCTCTCCCTCTGTGTATTGAATTGATTTTCAATGCGGTTCCCGCTCTCTCCTCTCTTTTCCTTCTCTCTCTCTCTCTCTCTTTCTCTCTCTCTCTCTCTCCTTCTTCTTCTTCATTTTTCTCTTTCTTTTTCCCTCTCAGTCTCTCTTAAAGTATATAAATTTTATATTTTTCCTATTTGTAATTCTCTTTATGTTCATATTCTCTCTCCTCCTCCTCCTCCTCCTCTTCTTCTCTATCTCTCTTCGCTCTTTTCTTCTCCTCCCCTTTCTCATTTTTTTTCATTTTTTTCTTCTCTCTCTCTGTCTCTGTCTCTCTCTCTCTCTCTTTTAAATTTTATATTTCCTCTCTCCTTCTCTCTCTTTCCTCCCCCTCTCTCCTTCTCTCTCCCTTCCCCCTATCTCAGAAAATGTTTAAATTTAAAAAAGACTTTTCTCTTTTTTCCTCTCTCTCCCTCTTTTCCTCTTTCTTCTTTCTTTTCCTCTTTCTTATTTCTTTCTCTCTCTCTCTCTCCCTTCTCTCGCTTTTCTTATCTCTCCTCCCTCTCTCCTTTATTTTCCCTTTAATTTTTTTATTTTCTCTATTTCTTTTAAAATTATCTTTTCTCTCTTCTTCTTCTTCTCTTCTCTCTCTCTCTCTCTCTCTCTCTCTCTCTCTCTCCTTTCCTTCTCCCCGTCTCTCCTGTCTTTTTCTTTTCTTTCTCTCTCTCTTAAAATGTATATTTCCTCTCTCTATAATTCTCTTTCTCTCTTTTCTCCCTCCCTCCCTCCCCTCTTCTTTTTTGCTCTCTTTGTATCTTTCTCTCGGTTATTTGTTCTCTCTCTCTCTCTCTCTCCTCATTTTTTTCTCTCTGTTTTAAGTTTTTTCTCTCACTCTCCTTTCTCTCTATTTTTCTCTTTTCTTTGTTCCCCCCTCTCTCCTCTATTTTCTCTTTCTCAAATCATATCTTTTCTCTCTCTCTCTCTCTCTCTCTCTAAGTCGAAAACTATGTTTAAAATTTTTTAATTTAGAAAATACTATTCTCTTTTTTCCCTCTCCTTTTCCTCTTTCTTCTTCTTTTTCCTCTTCTCTCTCTCTCTCTCTCTCCCCTCTTTTCCTTCTCTCTCTCTCTCTTCTTTTTTTTCTTTTTTCCTTCTCTCTCCCTCTCTCTCTCTCTTTTAAATTTGATCTTTTCTCTCTCTATAATTCTCTCTTTGTGCTCGTATCATCTCTTCTTCTTCTTCTTCTTCCTCTTCTCTTTCTCTCTCTCTCTCCGATTTTCTTCTCTCTCTCTCTTCTCTTTTTTTTTCTTCTCACTCTTTTAAATTTTGTATTTTCTCTCTCTATAATTCTCTCCTCTCTCTCTCTCTCTATATATATATTTTTCTCTTGTTTTTTTGTTCTCAATCTATCTCTCTCTCTCTCCTCATTTTTCTTTTCCTCTTTCATTCTCTTTCAAGTTTTTTTCTCCCATTCTCTTTTGTCTCTATATATTTTTCTCTCTCTATTTTTCTATTTCCTCTCTTTCTCTTTCTCTTTCCCTATTTCTTCTCTCTCAAATTATATATTTCCTCTCTATCTCCCTCTACAAGTTAAAAACTATATAAAAAGTTTTAATTTAAAAAAGACTATTCTCTTTCCTCATTTCCCTTTTCTCTCTCCGTCTTTTCGTCTTTCTTCTTATTTTTCTTCTCTCTCTCTTCCCTTTTCTTCTCTCCCTGATTTCTTCTCTCTCTCTCTCTCTCCTCTTCTCTCTCTCTTTTTATTTTAAATTTTATCTTTCCTCTCTCTATAATTCTCTCTCTATGTTCCCCCCTCTCTCTTCTTCTTTCTTTTCTTCTCTCTCTATATCTTTCTCTCAATTTTTTGTTCTCTCTCTCTCTCTCTCTCTTTCTTCTCATTTTTCTTTCTCTCTCTCTTTCTCTTTTAAGATTTTGCTCTTTCTCTTTTAAGTTTTTTAAGTTTTTTATTCTCTCTATTTTCTCTTTCCTCTCTTATCCTTTCTCTCCCCTATTTCCTCTCTCTCAAATTATATATTTCTTTTCTGTCTCTCTCTAAATACAAAACTATATCAAAAAATGTTTAGAAGACTCTTATGTTTCCTCTTTTCCCCCCATCTCTCTCCCTCTTTTTCTCTTCCTTCTTCTTCTTGTTCTTCTCTCTCTCTCTCTCTCTCCTATTTTTTTTTCCTTTTTTCTTCTCTTTTAAAATTTATCATTCCTCTCTCTCTCTCTCTCTCTCTCTCTCTCTCTCTCTCTCTCTCTCTCTCTCTCTCTTTTATTCTTCCATCTCCCCTCTCAAGGTGTGTGAAAAATTATATTAAAAAATATTTAAATTTAAAAACTTTTAAAAATATTTAATTAAAAGAAAATTTTAAATTAAAAGTCTAATTTGAGAGAGAGAGAGAGAGAGAGAGAGAGAGAGAGAAAGGTGTAAGAAGTTGAAAAGAATAGATGTTTAGTGTAGAAATAACAATAATACCATGTCACACTGACATAGATATAAAAGGGAGAGACATGTAAATTTTCACATGTTTTGAAACATTAATACATTACAGTCTCTTTCCTCATTACCTTGCTCACAATGACTTCTCACCTCTTTCTATCTTTCTCTCTCCATTTCTAGAGTTTCTCTCTCCTCGTCACTCTCTTTCTCTCGCTTTTGCACTTCTTTTTCTCTCTCTATTGTTGCAGACTTCTCTCTTTCTCTCTCTCTAGTCCACTTTTTGACAAGTGGTATTAGAGCTTTGGTCTTTGATCCATTTTTCTCTTCTTTTTTCTTCATATTCAGTCCAATTTTCCATCATAAAAATCAATTTCAGACAAGTACTATAGGTACAAGACATGGATATAACTAGTAGTGGCCTGCAAGACATCTAAAGTTGGAAGAATACTATATTTGGAGATCTTTGGGATAGATATGGTAGTGGAAGGACAAAGTAGCAGGTTGTCATAAAATTTTCATACAATTTTGAAGGTAACTTGGTCAAATGGGAGTTAACTGGACTTAGAATGGAAACAAACTGTGGTTACTCTTCAAGGGAGGTTTCTCTTTTCCCTTTCCTCAAGCTCTCGTTAAGCTTCCATGGAGTTTCAATCTAAGATCTTCTTCTAGCTTCCACATCATGAAGTTTTACAATCATTTTATGCTTGAATCTTCCTCTACTCTTCATCCTCAACAGGAGTACCAAGTTGTACTAAATTGTGTGCTGCTGTAAACAACCTCGAAAATTACAATGCAATTTTCTAACTATTCTTTGAGGGCTGATTCCTTCTCCTGTTGATCATCACTTGGTCTGAGGCTTGGTCACTGATATTTGGCATGCTGAAGCTTCAATAAATTCTTGGCCAAGTTGATATTCTCCTCTTCTCCCATTTCTGAGAAACCCTAGCCATGGACACCCATGAAAGCTTCAGCTCAAGCTTCCATTTCTCTTCAATTTCTTGAAGATACTTCATCATTTCAGTCCGGGGATTCATTTCAGTAAGGGTTCTTGAAGAAATTGCAAGGATTGAGCACGAATGGCCAAGGATTGAAGCTCAAGAGCTTCTATGGAGTCAAAATTTGGGAGAAATGGGTTTAATAGTTTAATCTTAAGTATTTGAAGCTTCAAGTTTGCTTCCAAGCATTAAATATACAACGAATGAAGATTATTTCAACAACATTGGACAACTGGAGGTTTCATCAATCATTTGGGGATCAATCAAGTCTTCATCAAACATACAAAAGTTATTCCTCTTCAATTCTTAATCTCTCTCATTCATCCAATTGCTAAGCTTCATCCAATTGATTGAGAGATTAGAGAATATTAAAATTTCCATTAGATGTCAACCAATCATTGCTTTAATCATCCCATTCATGGAATGCAATGTTTACTTGATGCATATTGGATCCAATCTTAGTGAATTAAAAGCTTCTAACTAAAATTCGAGCATTGGATTCAAGCCAATTGTTTATGCCCATTGATTGATAAGATTGCCTACTCTAATCCATTGAATTGGTGACAATTGTTCATTCATGGCAAAATATATCATAATCCATTATACAAGGGTAAGTTAACAGTGAATCATTGCTTGGTAAGATCTTCTTTCCATTCATTTTACCAAATTTCAATTCTCTTGCATTTCATGAAAAGAGCTGAATGAAAATTTCAGTAATGTATATCATGTTGATTGACTAGAGTAGTATGCAATTCCCATGCTGGTATTCCCACTGAGAAAAAAGGTGGATGCCAGGGGAGATAGTGAGACAAAAGAGAGGTGACCCTCCCTCACTATTAAAGATCTTGACAAGGGGTGTAACCAAGCGACCCAGAGGGAACTTTGCCCACCTCCCAATGATTCAAAGCCCGTGTAGGGAGTCGATCTTGTTGTTTTATCTCTCACACAAGTATAATGAGTGGAGAATTGAAGATTGAAGCATTTTCAAAGACTCAAGTACCTTCAAGTTCAAAACAAGGTAAAACAGGGGATTTACAGGACACTATAGGGTATATACAGGTCATTATAGGTATCATCTTCATTAGTGAAGTACATGTGTAGGTACCATAAGGTGTCCACATGTCCTACCTAGTTTTCTATATGGATTGGTAGCCATTAGGCACTATCATTTTGCTCTTACAGGTGGAAACAAAGTACTTACAAGTTAAAACAGGGTGCAGGCTTGGACAGTTCAGCCTCAGAAATTGAATTGCAATTTTTTTTCTTAAGCCTGTTATAATGTCCTATAGCTTATCTTGAAGACATCATTATTGACTTTGATTTGAATCAAAAAATTTGGGAATCGGAGTTTCCTAGCTCAAGTTATAGCCAATTTTATGATAGGGGATATTGCAGGACTGCACTACTATGGTAGGTTATAAGGGAAAGAGTAAGGCCCAAGATAAGCACACACAGTAAATTAGAGATTCCATGCTAGAAAATACACCTCAAGAGGGCCTTGAAGAGCCTCAAATGCAAGGTGAAATCAATGCACTCAATAATACCATTGGTGAACATGAGAATAGACATGCTCAAAGGCATATGGAGCTATTATTTAGAGTGGAGCAAACAGTATTGTTTACTAATCCATTGAGAAGTTAGTGAACTCCACTACCTAGATGAAGGCTTCAATTGAAAAATTAATAGAATCCAATACTCAAATAATGGCTCAATTATTCCGATGGATGCAAATGCAAATGGGAACCAAGGAAGCTTAGGAGAAAGCTCATTTAAACAATGAACCTTCAGCCCCACTTCAGCCACCTAACTAAAATGGTCAAGGTCATGGTATCATTGGACGAAAGGGTATTCCCAATAGTTAATATGAAGTAGGTGAGACTTCACAAAGACATGATGATCATTTGGGCAGTTTGAATGGTGCTAGTTCCCAAGCTTATGGGTTGAATTCCCAACTTCCTAAAGGTCCTCTACCAACGGGAAGGTTTCTTACTACTTCTCAGCCACCTATTGAGAGAGTACTATCTTATTTTGGAGGTTCAATGCCTACTAACCATGAACAATCCATTTTGGGACTACAACCCTTTCATGAAAGAGAGTTGAAGGATAATAACATTTTGGCAAAGTACAATGGGCAATCATCTTCACCATTTGATCTAGAGGAATGGATTTCAAAATTGGAATCTTACTTTGATATATTCCCTAGAACTGATGATATGAAGATTTGTTTTGCATCTTTGCATTTGGAGGGATTTGCACATACTTGGTGGAGATACATTAAGAAAGAGAACATACTTGTAAAGAATTGGGATGCATTTAAGACACTTATGGCTGAGATCTTTGTTTCTCCTCTTGAAAAAGAAAAATTGGCACGGAGATAGTATGGATTAGATCAAAGAGGCCTAAGTGTATGAGATTATACAAACCAATTTCTCAACCTTACCATGTATGTAGAGAGCATTAGCAATGAAGCTAAACTTCACAAGTATACGTATGTTTTAGAATCTTCTTTATTAGTTGATGTTATGTCACAAAATCCTACCAATCTTTTCAAAGCTATTGAGCTTTTGCAGAGCATTATGGAAGGAAGTATAGAAGGGAATCTTCATTTCAGCCTAGTTATGGACAACCAAGGAGAGTTTTAAAATAGGGACAAGTTGGCAAGGTTTATGGTAGCAATCATGCATCAAATGGGAGCTTAAGAGTGCCAACTTATCCATCATTCAATGCTTCAGGACCTCAAAGCAATTTCAAGACAGCAAACAATCCAAGGGTGTTCCTTTCGATTTGGGAGGAACTCATGATGAGCCACTTACTGCCACTAATTGTGCCATTTCTATAGATACTTGGATAGGTTCTAAGAGCCCTAATACACTTTGTATGAAGGGTAATATTCATGGAAAGAATACGTTTATCTTGATAGATAGTGGCAGTATACACAATTTTGTGAACAAGTCCATTATGGATAAGTTGAATTATCTCTCGACTGACTTACAATTATCCATAAGAGTTTAGGTAGCCAATGATAAAGAAGAAATCAACACTCAAATATGCCCACAGGTTTCTTTACTTGACTGAAAATTATGAAGCAAAAGTCAACCTGATAACCTTGGGAATGGGGCCCATAAACATTGTACCTAGGTGTGATTAACTAATGACATTAGGTAAAATTACTATGGATTTCTCATAGCTATATATGGAGTTTACCCTCGATGGACAACTCATTCATTTACAGGGAATTCCTAGTAAATCATATTTTCAGCTTATCACCATTCAACAACTCAAAAAGGAGTACAAGAGGTGCTCACATATCTTTGTTTTGCACTTGAATAAAGAGGTGGAAGATCAATCCACAAATTCAGGAAATCATCCAGGTTTGAAAACTCTTCTTGAGGAGTATAGGGATTTGTTTGAAGTACCTCCTTCATTGCCTCCTAAGAGAGCAGTAGATCACCCAATTGATTTGGAGCCCAATCAAAGACAATTAATAAACCACCTTACAGATTGTCCAAGTGTGAGAGTGGAAAAGTAGCCAAGTAAATCAAGGAGCTTCTTGAAATGGGATTCATTGGACCCAGTTCTTCACGTTATGCATCTTTGGTCTTGTTAGTTAAAAAGAAAGATGGATATTTCAGAATGTTTATTAATTATAGGGATCTAAACAAGATCACATTGAAGAACATGTACCCAATACCCAGACTTAATGATTTGCTACAATGTGTTAAAGATTGATAGGTTGAAGAAGGAAGCTTTCTTTTGGGATGCACTTGCAGATAGTAGCTTCAACCAGTTTTAAAGGAACTCCTTACTTCTGCTTCTATTCTACTATGCCCGGATTTTTTGAAGGAGTTTATCATTCAGCGTGATGCCAGTGGTCGAGGCATAGGGGCTATTTTGTTACAAGAGCATGGAGTGATTGCCTTTGAAATTCGTAAGCTTATAGATAAGGAAATGGCTATGAATGTCTATGACCAAGAGATGTTTGCTATCTTACATGCGATAAAAAAATGGCACCATTATTTGTATGGTAGCTGGTTTAGAGTTCAAAGTGATCACATGGTCCTAAAGTATCTCTCACTCAATCCAATCTTACTCCTAAGTAGTGTAGGTGGGTAGCTACACTACAAAATTATGATTTTGACATCACTCATATAAGGGGCAAAGACAATGTAGTGGTTGATTCTCTTTCTTGTATGTGGGAATGCAAAGTTTCAGCTATGATTGAGCTACATAGTGATTGGATTGAAGAATTACAAAAAGCCCCATATTTTTCAAAAATTACAATAAGGTCTCATAAAAATAACTCACATTATCAGCTTAAAAATGGCTAATATGGTTAAATGGCAAGAATGTCATTCCCTCTACTTCTTCTTTTACATAGAAAATTATAAAGAAGTTACATTCTTTGCCTTTAGTTGGACACCTTGGAGTTTTTAAACCTATGATAAGATTAGTAAAAGCTTTTATTGGAAAGGACTATTGAAAGATGTCAAAGATTTTGTCATGAAATGCATGCCTTGTTAGCAGAATAAGGACAACACTCATAAGCCACGTGGTTTGTTACAACCATTACCTATTCCTACATTACCATGGACTTCATTACTAGCTTACCTACTACCAAAAAGGGATGGAATAGTATATATATGGTGGTGGATAAACTCACCAAGGCAGCCCATTTCATTCCAACCAAGACCCAATTTACTACTTCTCAAGTGGCCAGTCAGTTTATGGAGTAGATTTTTAGATTACATGGATTACTGCAAGTGATTGTTCATGACATAGATTCAAAGTTCATGAGTAACTTTTGGTAGGCTGTATTCACATCCATGGGCACTAAGTTGGCTGCCTCTATAGCCTACCATCCACAAATTGATGGATAGATAGAAAGGGTAAATAAGTGGTTGGAGCCTTATCTTTGCTATTTCAGTTATGATATGCAGAATTCATGGGATTCTTGGTTACACTTGACTAAGTTTTCCTACAATAACTCCCCTCATGCTAGCAATTGAGTTTCACCCTTTGAGGCTATGTATGGTTACAAGGTGTCGTTATCCATTGTCATTTTCAATGAGAGAATTAATCCTCATGGGAAATAAGAATTGGAAAGAATTTTAGACCCTTCTTCAGCAGTGTAAGATGAATATTAGGAAAGCCCAATACTAGATGAAGATGTATGTAGATGAGAAGAGATGACCCTTAGAATTTCAAGAAAGAGAATTAGTTTTGTCGAAGGTGCCCAAGTCTCAGTATTCTACCTTGAAGGATGGATCCAATACCAAGCTTGCCCATAGATTTTATGGACCCTATAGAATCTTGATGCGCATTGGACATTTGGCATATAGATTGAAGCTATTCTCTTCCACTAAGATTCATAATGTATTCCATGTTAGTTAGCTCAAGCCATACAGTTGATGAGTTGCCACCTATTGATGAAGAATGTATTATTCACTACATCCCTAAGACTGTCATATGTTAGCGTGAGAAGAATCTTTTCTCTCACTCTATCATTGAATATTTGATTAAATAGAGAGGTTTGCCACCTGAGGAAGCTTCTTGGAGCCCTGAATCTATACTAGATGAGTTTCCCTACCTACGTAACACATTGGTGGTTGAAGCATACTGACTATGGAGCCATTTATGATGTAGACATGGTCGTGGACATCAGACTATTTTAGAATAGTTTTTTTTCTACCCAATTTTTAGAATTATGCCATCTACATAGGGTCAAAGCACTCTTCAAGAGCTACATTTTGACATGTGGCATGCTTCATTTGGATACTTCAACCAGAAGTTATGGAAGATTTGGTTTAGCAAGGTCTGTTCTTACAACAAGCTGTCTACTTCATCTCGAGTCCATCATTTGAAGACTTTAAGGCTCCAATACTTTTGAAGCACGCTTGATCATGTATATAGGTGAGGCTTACTCTCATTCTTTCATTTCAATCCATATGTCTTTAATATTTCATTCATTCCCCTACTTGTATAGTTGAAAAGTTCCATCCATCATTTTTCAACTTTTGTAAGTTTGTTTTTGAGGCAAAACCCTTTGGGATGGGATGGATTGTAAGAAGCTGAAAAGAATAGATGTTTAGTGTAGAAATAATAGTAATACCATGTTACACTAGCATAGGTATAAAAGGGAGAGACATGTAAATACATCTTTTGAAACATTAATACATTACACTCTCTTTCCTCATTACCTTGCTCATAGCTTCAATGGCTTCTCACCTCTTTTCGTCTTTCTCTCTCCATTTCTAGTCTTTCTTTCTCCTCATCACACACTCTCTCTTCTGTACTTCTTCTCTCTCTACTACAAACTTTTCTCTCCTCTCTCTCTAGTCCACTTCTTGACACCTAGGCCCTACACATGAAAGAGAGGGGGGAGGGATTTGTTTAATTAAAAGGGAAGTTTAAATTAACAAGTTTACTCTAGCTGAGAGAGAGAGAGAGAGAGAGAGAGAGAGAGAGAGAGAGAGAGAGAGAGAGAGAGTAGGCCCTAGATGCAAGAGAGGGGGAGGGGATTTTATTAAAAAAGGAAGGGGAAAGAGAAAGTGAGAGATTACATATGAGAGAGAGGAGAGGTGGTCGTAATTAAAAAAAGAGAGGTTTGGAAAAGGGGGTAAGTTCGGGAAGTCCCTAATGTTTAATTAAAAGTGAATTTTAAATTAAAAACCTTAATAAGAGAGAGAGAGAGAGAGAGAGAGAGAGAGAGAGAGAGAGAGAGAGAGAGAGAGAGAGAGAGAGAGAGAGAGAGAGCCTAGGCCCTACATGTGAGAGAAGGGAGGATTTTTTAAAAAAAAGGAGGAAGAGATAGGGAGAGATTACATATGAGAGAGAGGGGAGGGGGTTTTAATTTTAAAAAGGGAGGTTTAGAAAAGGGAGGTAGGTTCAGGAGCCCTTTGGAGGTTTAGGGCTTCTTGAATCTACAACCAAAATAATATAATAGTATGATATTTTCTTTCTCTTTGAGAATTCTAATACAATGCTCGATGCATTTGGTTTTGGAAAGAGTATACTAAATGCCCCTCAGCTTCTTGAAATGTAATGAAAGCTTTGATCCCCATATCTCTAAACCCTCCAAGATCTAATTTGATATTTGGAGCTTCTTGAAATGTAATGAAAGCTTTGATCCCCATATCTCTAAACCCTCAAAGATCTAATTTGATCTTTGGACCATTGAGACTGCTTCTACTAATTCTTAATACCATAACACCACCTTCTTTTGGTTAGGATGTTGGGTCCAAAACTAGTTTTATGCATCAATTCTCATTTAGTGTCTCCTAATAATACTTAAAAAGATACAAACCTATCAAAAAAAATTTCATAATCAAAATCACAAGTGATACCTCCCTTAGAAAATAGTAAATCATGTAAGAACCACCCAAGCCCATGTTTTACATGTTTGAAGCAAGGATGTTTCATAAAGGATCGGTTTAAGATAGTTAAAGAAGAGACCATAGCATATTGCAAAGCCCCTCTCCCAAGGATGATAGATTTCAATAAGTGAATAAGAAAACAAAGTCTTTTAAGCCTTAATTAAAGAAAGTGGTAAGGAAAAACAAGTCCAACAAATCCACTCATTATTGTTAGATTTAAGGTTGCAAGAATGCAAGCTTGGAGAAGTAGAATCAAAGTGTGTCTGGAGGTATCAATAAATATGACTAGCGTTGCCGCTTCGCAGTAGCTTTGCTGCTCAAAGTGCATGGCAACTTTGCTCAACAATCCATTTCTTATATTTCTCTCCCCTCTTTTTTCTCTCTGTTTCTAATTTTTTAATTTTCTCTCTCTCTCTCCCCTCCCCCCAAATTCCCTATGTCTAATTCTCTCTCTCTCTCTCTCTTTCTCTCTCTGTACCTTCTATTTTAGTTTATTTTCTCTCCTCTCCTGGTTCTCTCTTTCTCTCTTCTTTTTTTCTCTCCCTGCTTTTATCCTCTCTCTCTCTCTCTCTTTTTATTCTCTCCCCTCTCCCCTCTCTTTTCCTTCTCTCTCCCTCTCTCTTTTTTCCTTTTTTTCTTCTCCTCTCTCTCTCTCTCTCTCTCTCTCTCCCCTTTTCTTCTCTTTGCACTTTTCTTCTCTCTCTCTCTCTCTCTCCTCTCTCTTCCTTCTCTCTTTCTCCTCTATTTTTTATTCTCTCTTTGTCTCTCTCTCTCTCTTTACATTTTATATTTTCTCTCTCTATAATTCTCTCTACATGTTCTCTCTCTCTCTCTCTCTCTCTCTCTCTCTCTCTCTCTCTCTCTCTCTCTCTCTCCTTCTTCTTCTTCTTTCACTTTTTCTTCCCCTCCCTCCCCCTGAGTCTCTCTTAAAGTATGCAAATTTTATCTTTTCCCTATATATAATTCTCTATTTTTGTTTATATTCTCTCTCCCCCCTCTCTCTCTCTGCCACTTTTCTTCTCTTCCCTTCTAATTTTCCTTTTTTTCTTCTCTCCCTCCCTCTCTTTTAAATTTTATATTTTTTTTTCTCTCTCTCTCTTCCCCCTCTCTCTTCTTCTCTCTCCCTTCCTCTCTCTCTCAAAAAATATGTAAATTTAAAAAAGACTTTTCTCTTTTCTCCTTTTTCCCATCTCTCTTCCTCTTTTCCTCTTTCTTCTCTCTCTCTCCCTCTCTCTCTCTTCCCCCTCTCCTCTCTTTTCCTTCTCTCTCCTCTTTTTTCCTTTTTCTTCTCTCTTTAATTTTTTTCTTTTCTCTTTCTTTTAGATTTTATATTTCCTCTCTATGTTCAAATTCTCTCTCTTCTTCTTCTTATTTTCTCTCTCTCCTCTTCTTCTCTTTATCTCTCTTCCCCCCCTCTCCTCTCTTTTCCTTTTTTTATTTTCCTCTCTCTCTCTCTCTCTCTCTCTCTCTTAAATTTATATTTTCTCTCTCCATAATTCTCTTTCTCTTTGTTCCCCCTCTCCCTCCCTCCCTCCCTCCCTCCCCTCTTCTTTCTTTTTTGCTCTGTGTGTGTGTGTGTGTGTGTGTGTGTGTGTATACATATATATAAATTAAAAAGAAAGTTTAATCACACAGAGAGAGAGAGAGAGAGAGAGAGAGAGAGAGAGAGAGAGAGAGAGAGAGAACCTAGGCCCTACACATGAGAGATAGGGGAAGGGGGAGAAGAAAAATGTTTAATTTAAAAAATACTATTCTCTTTCCCCCCTCCTCTCTTAAAAAGTTTAATATGTGAAAACTGTTTGAAAAACTTTAAATTAATTTTAAAAGATATTTAATTAAAATAAAATTTTAAATTAAAAAGTTTAATCTAAGAGAGAAAATGTTTAAGTAAAAGAAGAGTTGAAATTAAAGATTTTAATGAGAGAGAGAGAGAGAGAGAGAGAGAGAGAGAGAGAGAGAGAGAGAGAGAGAGAGAGAGAGAGAGAGAGAGAGAGAGAGAGAGAGGGGGGGGTAGGTTTTGATTGAAAAAGGGAGGTTTGGAAAAGGGGGTAGGTTGAACCTATAGCGAAAATAATATAGTAGCAAGATTTTTCAAGACTAAGTATGCCCCAAAAGTGAATAGGCCTATTTATAAGGCTAGGGGGAAAAAAAACTCCTAAAGAGGGAAAAAAATGCCCAAGTAGTCCTAAGTGTGTTTATAAACATCACTACCAAAATATGGCAACAAATCCCACCTAGGAGTGATGCAATGAACAAGAGCTAGCACTTATATATAGGAAACATCCATGGCCATTAGATTAGATCAATTGACAAAGGGAATAAGCCTAGTGCTTTGTGAAAAGCTTTAAACTTCTTGCCATGTGTTGGCACATAGGCCAAACTAATCTCTCATATAAAGAATGACTAGATCAATTCATAAAGGGGAATAAGCCCAATGCTTTGTGGAAAGCTTTGAACTCCTCTTGAGACAAATCCTTTATGAAAAGATTTATATGGTTGTCTAGTGTTGGCACACAGAACCAAGTTGATCTCTCCTATAGAGAGTCTCTCCTTGACATAACAATAGTGCACCGTAATGTGCTTAATACGCACATGGAACACTAGATTCAATGCAACAACCAACATGCTCTAACTATTAGTAAAGATGGTGGTGGAAAATGACTATCTAACACCCAAATTAGCCAAGAGTTGTCTGAGCCACTCAACTATAGCTATGAAAGCTACCCTATACTAAGCTTCCTAACTAGAAATGGGCATAGTGAGCTACTTCTTGCTCAACCACGATATGCAAGGGCTAGCATTCTACCCCTTTGTATCCATATTGCTTAGCTCTAATGTCGACATAAGAATGTAGAGAAGAAGGAGAGGAAAATAATGGAGAAGGACTTTTAACAATGGTCCCTCACTCTCAGTCTCTCTCTCACTTCTTAGACATGAGCTCTCACTCAACTCCTTACTTTTCAAGCAATGGACATAAGAGGAAAAGAAGTAATGGGAAGCAATATATGAAGATGAGCCTCACCCTTACTAGTCCTCCTCTCAAGCTCACACTCTCAAAAAATGGCGTGATAAGATAATAGACAATTAGGTAGGGGAGTAGATATTCAAAATGGGCTCACAGAAAAATAATACCTTTGCTTTTACATATTATATATGTCTAGGTTAGGATTCATACTTTTTGGATGGGCACCCTCCCCTTTACCATTGGCTTATGACTAATCCTTTCTTTTATACATTATACATATATTGTTGCCATATTTTGGTAGTGATGTGTGTGAGCACACTTATGACCACATGACATCTTTTTTCCCCCTCTTTAAAAGGTTTCCCCCCCCCCCCCCCCCCCCCCCCCCCCCCCCCAGCCTTATATATATGTCTATTCACTTTTAGGGCATTCTTAGTCTTGAAAATATTCTCTATTGATACCTCACAATATACTTTGAGTTGTACTCTCCCAAGCTCTATTTCTCCAAGTTGTATACTTGCATTCATACAGTGCTAAATCCAACAATCAGTAGCGAAGTAAGCTTCCACCTCTTGGGTAGAGTCATTGATACCCTTCACTTGATTTCCTTGGATGATATTTGATGAGCGTTTGCAAGTTGATAAATATCAAAGGAAGGCTATAAAGGCTTGGTATCATCATAGTTTTTATGTGATTTTGTTTTGGCCTTTGTTTTCACTACTCCTAGCAATATGTGGACTATTTCTTCTTTTTGTGCAAAATTTTTGACATCAATCAATTTTGTAGGTAAGATCCTTTACAATCTCCTTTGTAAAATGCTATATCACACAAGTTTATTTTATGCCTATTTTCCTCTATACAAGTAACTTTTGCATCAAGTACAGTTAATGGCCATGGATGGCAACAATGATGTATTATGTATATTGGCTGTTGAGGACAAGTTGGATAGGACCAACTATCTCTCATGGGCTTATGTGATATGTCGTGTATTGGTTGCAAAGGGGCTTTGGAACATTGTGCATAGAATTCAAAGATGTCTTGGTTGTGTTGTTTCGAAAGCTGCAATTACAATAGAAACAACAAAAACAAGTGTTATTGAGGATGCCACAAATTCTAGTTGTGCTCTATGTAATGCTAAAGAACCATCACCACCTTTTCACAAGAAGATTCATTTTGGAATGGCAACAAGGGCTCATGCTTTGATTGCATTGTTTGTTAAATGCATCATGATCCCACAAATTCACTTGTGTAAGATAGCTAAGAAATCTTGTGATATGCTTACACATTTGTATGAAAAAAGAAATAAAACTTATATTGCTTGATTGTGTAAGCAGAGCATGAACATATGGATTAATGTAACTCTATGGATGGTTTTTTTAACAAAGATCAAATATCTTAAGGAGAGAAGTTGTAAGGCTTGCATTGCTTAACTATGTGAGCAATTAGAGCATGAAAACATGGACAAAGGTAACTCTATGGATAGTTTTTAATATAGATCAAATATCTCAAGGGGAAGTTGATTATTGTAGATGAGATTTTACGAGACAATTCACTTTTTTTAGATTATTCTCGATGATCTTCTTAATTTTTATCAAAGTTTTAAAACTACTCTTTGTTTGATGATGAAGCAATCCAAATACATTTGATGAATTGGTTTTTGTTTTAGTGCAAGAATAACAATCTAGGCAAAACACATCCATTATGAATATTGCAGACTTTTGGGTAGTCAAAAAGATTAAAAAAAAGCTCGTTTTGTACTAGTAAGTAAAAATTTGCAAATGTGATTCAGACAAAGAAGGCTAGCAAGGATGAGAAGAAGAAAGAGAATTGGTTGTTTTACAAGTATTGTAAAATAAAAGATGTTGTCATTAAGGAATGTCCTAAGTTGGTTGTGAAAGATGAAGGGATAAGCCCGAAGTGGAAGCATGCAAACAGAAGCAAAAGCTATGGTGGAAGGAGCAAGAGCAAGAGAGGAACACACACAAGATGTGGGAGCTCCAATAGTCACAATGTGTGACCGGCCTTCCATTTCTATTCAAATGTCACTGAAAGAATAAAGAATGAAGTGATAGTAATGGGTGCCTGCCACTTGTAGTGTATAAGTGTGATGTAACGTGCTTGCATATCGGCTGTCCAAGCATGTTTTTAGTGGTCCGTCAAGAGATAAGTTTACGTGGTGCCACCCGACACTCCCATGGAATGTCACAAGGTTTGTCGCCCTAGGTTTTCTTGAGTCCGTCCTGCAACAACGGAATGTTCGCGGTCCGAACCCACTGGGATTGACCTGAAATTTGGGTTCCTAGTGGTCAAGGTCTCTTGACAGCATTCTAGCGTCAGGTCTTGGACATCCTACTTTACACAAAGATACCCAAACCGAAGCAGACCCATGTCGTACTTGGTTCAAAGAGAATGGAAAACGAGAGGGATGCACAACTCAAACTCTCTACCTGTAGAGTGTAGTCCCATTCCCGTCCCCTAACACGACATGAATCCAGTTCTAACCTAACAATACCTAAAGGTCGAACGGCGATAAAACCTTGTGAGAAGTCTCCCAATTCTCAGGGACCACCCTACCATAGGACGGACCCGCCGCCCACCCGCTTCCCCCAATAGGCATTCTTTAGTTATTTAATTAGGTCCTATCACATTTATGTGTGACATTTAAAATCAGCTTCCTTATTTAAGCCTTTTTAGAAAAAAGGGTTTGTTCGCGTAATTTACGGCACAAACACGAATACATAGCAAGTAATCCTTTTTGACAAACAAGTTTAAACAAATTCCTTAACTTATCTTCACGTTAATCTTTGTCTCCTTCCCATATAGGAGAAATTATGTATCCCTTCTGCCCTGTAGAAGTAACTGGTCCAAATCACATGGCACTACAATTTCCATTCTTTATCTAGATTAGGATCTTCCAATGCCACATTGGGCTCACATCAGTCTTCAACTCCGTTTTGGACTAGGCAAGGGGTGTCCAAAGCTCCATCTGACCCATAAGCGGCTTAGAAGTGAGACACAATTTTTGTGGTTGGCTTTTTCACCACTCGACCTTCAGCCCATGAATTGAGTAGTGCCCTCTTGGGTTGAAGTGCGGTGTGACCTTGGAGATGATCCATCCGCGCAAAATATCCTTTCCTTAATTAATCCAATTAAGAATCAAGCACAATCAAGACAATCAGCCCTTAATATCATTTTCCAAGAAAACATTCCTTTACCCTCATGGCAACTTGTCATCACACACCCTTGCCATGAATTTACCATCAATCACAAGCACTTGGAATAATCATCCAAATCACAACCTAACAATTAGTTTAATGCAAAAACATCTAGAATGTTGTTTGATCAACCAACAAAAACAATGGCAATCTTTTCCAAACGTTGCAAGAATAGTCGCGATAAACTTTCGATCTCATATTTACTCCCCCCCTTGGGATCAAAGAGGTTGCGTCATCTCTTTTCTCAGTCACCATTATCCTCTTCCTTTCCATCGATGTCATCTCGCAACTCCCTCTTCCTGTCAGTGTCGATAGGGGGGAAGAATTAAAAAAATTTGATTTAATTTAGTTTGTTTGGAGAAGAGAGAGAGAGAGAGAGAGAGAGAGAGAGAGAGAGAGAGAGAGAGAGAGAGAGAGAGAGAGAGAGAGAGAGAGAGAGAGAGAGAGAGAGAGAGAGAGAGAGAGAGAGAGAGAGAGAGAGAGAGGTTTGGCTGATTGCGAGCTTCGTCACGTCAATAGCAGCAGAGAGACTTCTGCATGGATCGTTGTGTGTTCTTGATGTGACGCTCTACCCATGTTTATATAGTAATAAGAGGGGGAGGGGATAGAAGAGAGGGCATCTGCTTTTTTAACATTTTTTTAATGACATCATTGACGACAAAGAGAACACTTTCTTTTAGTGTTTTTGACGACATCATCGATGATGTCAAGGAGGGGTCCATTTTTGTAGCGCGAAGATAAAAATTGATGAACATGTGGGCAATGACGCATTAGGCGCCGTGTGGCGAGTGAGCATTAGTCTAAGGCAGCAACTAAGGCATAAACCTTGGCATCTTGGCCTTGGCATACTTGGCAATAGGCTACGAAGGCTTCATTGGCACTGTTGGTGCGCATGAGAAGCTTCTACTACCTTGTAGGAAAGTTGTCCCAAGAGGTCACCCATCTCGATAGTGTCGTTACCCAAGTGCACTTAACTGCCAAGTGACTATCCACTAGGCTAGTTCTTTTTGTTGTTCTATACTACAAACATAGTTTTAATAAGCTAGTATTGGGAGGGTTTCCCAAGTCTTTCTTCCATGAATTGGCATATAATACCTTATTAATAATAACAATTATCTTCATAAGTAGAACCAGTTTCATAAAAATAAAAATAAAAAATGTGCAACATAAATCAATTTTCTTTAGAATGTATACGCACATTGTTTATTAAAATAAACTAAGTAATGGGAACATTACAAATGCTCATTTGCACATGTCACAATTGGATTGAAAAAGTAAATAGCTTGTTTGAGCACCACCATTAGGAAGATAATTGCATTGCATTGAGTCACACGAATTGTAGAAAAATGAGAAACTTGGTTGTGCACAGTGCACCTACATACCCTCACTCAAGTTGGTAAAATGATTGGTTGCTTGCAAAAGGGACACAAAACACATAATGAGATCAATCAAAAAAAGAAATCTTGGAAAAATACTTTAACTAAGCTTAGAAACCAATGAAGTGAGACCTAAGCAAGGAGAGAGAAATCAAGGGAAATTGAGAAATAGAGATATTAAATATCTATCGCCCAAGAAACTCAACAATAACTTTTTTTAAAGAAAATATTATAAAAAAATGGGCCTTATCATCATAAATATCCTAGAGCTCACACACAATAGAGATCACAACAGGAAAGAAGACTAGAGAAAGATCTATTGTTACACAGGTTGCTAGGTATACAGAAGCACAATGAATAGATAAGTTGAGGAGAGAGGCCGAATTGAATCAAGTCTAATGGATCCTAGTGTTTGCAAGAAGATGAGATTGGAAGGAAATATTGATAGGGAGGGAGCTCTTGATAATAACTCCTAGGATAATTTAGCTAACAATAGTAACATTGCATTGACAACCTCGATCTTGAGCAAACTTGGAATAGCATCTAACACTAAAAATCAGACAAAATTTCCCATTGTCACAAAATATATAGAAAGTAAAAGGCACATAATGATCTTTATAGATTCATGGAGCAATTCAGGCAAGTCTACATGGCCAATAACCTCCAAAATGTTGATAAAATGAGCATAAGCTTTTGGGATGTGTCTATGCAAAAAGGTTAGAACTTGGTTTTGTTGGCCAAATTCTTTGAAGAAGGCATACAAGTTGATGACCTACTAAAGGAGAAAAAATTAAGGCTATTTAGCTAGTAGACATCATCATTATGCACAATGAGAGTCTACCATTCACAAGAAGTATCAATGTCTCAAATGTAGGACAAAGGAAAGGGTTTGGATCTTACCAAGAAATGACTGGCCTTAGATCTCAAAGCTTCAAGATGCTTTGAAACATCCTGTGAGATCACATGTGCAATGCATTCCCATTGTGGTGACAATCACCTTCAAGAATAATGTCTTAAAACATCCTATAAGATTGCATGTGCAATGCATTCCCATTGTGGTGACAATCACCTTCTAGAAAAATGCCCCACCACACCACATGCTTCCACAAATTGTAGATGGTTTGGAAATGAGGGCATGCACTATTGGCTACCTAGGAGGTTACCATACCCTTTGACCTACCCATAACAATTCTATTCAATGAGAAAAGGCAACTCAATTTTACAAAACGGGAGCTTCATTTTGATGCTATTAGCACCTAATGACCTATAACACCTAGGGACATAAACTCAATAGGAATACCCAAACTCCCTAGACCCCTAGATCCATTATCACCTACCCAACTAGTAACACACTTGTTCACTTTGTGGAGGAACCACTAGAAAAGGAAACTTACATGAACCTTTACATCACTTATGTTGAGGAAGGGTATCCTATTCTCATGGGTTTTAGGCTAATTCTAGTGGTGGCTTTGGGTAGAGGAAGAGGTTGAGGTATGGGGGAGCTCAACCTCAAGAATCTCTTACTTGTTGGACTTGTGGCCCCTGGGCATATTTCATCAAGATGCCCAAAGAAAGAACAAAACTACAAAGAGTATGCTAATTTAAGGTGTCCAAATTGTGCATCACACATTTATCTGCCAATTTTCTTAGATAGAGACTCTCCACTAGCTCAACAATCATGCCTTAGCTGCCAATGAAACTCTTCAACATGAAAGCAGCAGACAATGATGCCACCCCAATACCCCTAAACATAATGAGAAGATCCCAATCGAAGTAGGCTTGCATCTCAATATTGAGGCCCAACAACCTAGACATATCATTGATAGAGAAAAATAATTAAAAGAAGCAAAAAATGAGATAAATGAGAGTTAAAGCAAAGCTTGGCTTGAAGATGGACAATAGCACAATATTGATTAAAGGGAAATAAGCCCATGGTGCAAAAGCAAAAGCGTATGTGCTAAAGACAAATGAAAAATGAGGTAAAAGGTCCTAAACCAAAGCAATAATTGGAAATAGTAGAAAGAATCACAAGTTGCATGAGAGAAGCACATGCACATCTCTTAGATGTAGAACTGATAGTGCAAAACAAACTATATGATCTTACACCTTCATCCCCCACTGTAATGTGCCCATTGTCCAGGCACGTTTCAACGGTCCATCGAGAAACGAATCTAAGAGTCGTCACCTGGCACTCCCATGGAATGTTTCAGGGTTTGTCGCCTAGGGTCTATCGAGTCTGCCTCGCAATGGAACGTTCGTGGCCCGAACCCACTAGGATCGACTTGATATTTGGGTTCCTAGGGACCAAGGTCTCCTAACAGTATTCTAGCGTCGGGTCTTGGACATCCTACTTTACATAGAGATACCTAGTCCAAAGCAGATCCATGCCGCACTTGGTTCAAAGAAAATGGGAAACGAGAGGGATGCACTACTCAACCTCTCTGCTCGTAGGGCATAGTCCCATCCCGATCCCCTAAACGACATGAATTGGGTTCTAACTTAACAATACCTAAAGTTGAACGACGGTAAAACCTTGTGAGAAGCCTCCCAGTTCTCTGGGACTACCCTACTGTAGGACAGACCCATCGAGGGTTCTGTCCACCCGCTTCCTTTGATAGCTTTAGTTTTCTAATTAGGTCCTACCACAATTATGTGTGATATTTAAAAACCAGCTTCATTAATTGTAATATTTCCACGTAATAAAAATTAGTTAGTTAGTTTGAAAGTAAGTTAGTCAATTAATAAGTTAGTAAGATTACTAACTAAAGATTAACTAAGGTAAAAACTAACTAACATTAATAACTAATAATTTTTATTTAAGTAAAAATTTTATTTATAAAAATTGAGAGTCATAAATATGATATTTTCCTCGAATTAAGTAGGACCATAGCCACCCTTCACAGAAGTTACAACGTGAACGAGAGTTATGAGCCATTATTATTAAACACTAGTGTTAATCTGTATAGTATGGGTGATCGAAAAATATTAGATTTTTGGGTTTTTTTAAAAACTAGCATATTTTAGATATTATCCTAGAAAGATAGAACTGGATGTCATTTTAAAAAAAGGCAAGTGATGTTTTAGTTAGTTTTGAAGATTTTATAAAAAGAAAATAGATAAAGAGAGTGATTGCCAAAATAACGCGCACCGCAATTGCAGTCTATAGGTAGTAGACAACACTTCGACGAACAGGGAGAGAAAGAAGGAGTGATCTGAAAGCTTTCCAAGCAAATATCTTGGAGTTTTACCCCCCTTTTGGAGCCAATGGAGCCATCGGATTTATGAGTTAAGCATCAGATCACTGAGTTTTTCCCTCCACCAAGAACTCTTGTTCTTAGCCTCATTCCCTCTTCTCTAATTCATTATAAATATGAGGCATGGGGAGGCACAAGGGAGCATAAGGAGACCCCGAGAGGCTGCAAGGGAGAGAGTTAGCCCAATTCCCTCTATCTCGATCCTCAACTTAGCAATCTCCTCTTATGCTCCCCCATCTCGAATATATATTCCGCCTTCTTAATCTCTTGAGTCTACTTGCGGATGATGATAGCCTCCAAAGCGAAGAATGTCGCGTGCGGATGGTAATCCTACAACCAGCAACGAAGCTTTGGGCGAAGGCGTCACTATCAATCCAACTGCGGTTCCGGTCGTAAGTAATGTATTTCTAAATTGATAGATGCTTGCTTTGATTCTCGCATGATATACATTAGGCCCATGCTATGATGTATGAGAATAGGTCATGGGAAGGGATAAGCCTCTTCTCAAATATTCAAAAGATGGACTTTTGCAAAATGCATGTATCAAGGGAAGTTAATTGCACTTAGTTGCGTATGCCTTATTCATTGATAGAGAAATCGGTCAGGGGTTATGAATAGCATTTAAAAAAAAAAGAACGACATTAAGAATTGTGCATACAAGTATTAAGTAAATTTTGCATAGAATCACCCTTTGATCCCAAGGGGGAGAGCGAATATGCGATGGAACTATTATTGCATCTATTCTTGTATTGTTTGGGAAAAATACAATTAGTTTTGTTGGTTGATTGAACAACACCCTAAATGTTTTTTTTTTTCAATCAACTGATTGTTGCATTGTGATTTGGATAAATATTCCAAGTGATTGTGTGTGATGATAAAATCATGGGAAGGGTCAGTAATGACAAGTAGCCATGGGGAATAAAGGAATGTTTTCCTAGAAGATGATATTAGGGCTAATTGCCTTGATTATGCTTGATTCTTAATTGGATTAATTAAGGAAGGATATTTTGCACGGGTGGATCATCTCCAAGATCGCACCACGGATTACCCTAAGAGGGCGTTGCTTGATTCATGTGCCAAAGGTCGAGTGGTGAAAAGACCCAACCATGGAAAGTGTGTCTCACTCCTAGGTCGCTCAGGGTTAGTGGAGCTCTAGACACCCCTTGCCGAGTCCAGAACGGAGTAGACTGTTGTGAGCCCAACGTCTAGGGCATTGGAAGATCCTATTCTAGATAAAGGATGGAAATTTTGGTGCCATGTGATTTGGACCAAGTACTTCTGTTGGACAGAAGGGATACATAATTCTCCTCTATGGGCAAGAGACAAAGATAAACTTGAAGTTAAGGAACTTGTTTGTCCAAAGTAATTCTTGTTTTGTTTGTGTATGTGTTGTAAATTACACGAACAATCCATGTGTCCTAAAAGGCTTAATTAATGAAGCTGATTTTAAATGTCGCACATAAATGTGGTATAGACTGTTGTGAGCCCAACGTCTAGGGCATTAAAAGATCCTATTCTAGATAAAGGATGGAAATTTTGGTGCCATGTGATTTGGACCAGGTACTTCTGTTGGACAGAAGGGATACATAATTCTCCTCTATGGGCAGGAGACAAAGATTAACTTGAAGTTAAGGAACTTGTTTGTCCAAAGTAATTCTTGTTTTGTTTGTGTATGTGTTGTAAATTACACAAACAATCCATGTGTCCTAAAAGGCTTAATCAATGAAGCTGATTTTAAATGTCGCACATAAATGTGGTAGGACCTAATTAGGAAACGAAAGATATCAAGGGAAGTGGATGGACAGAATCTCTAACGGGTCCGTCCTACGATGATAGGGTGGTCCCAGAGAAAAGGGAGGCTTCTCACAAGGATTTATTGCCATTCGACTTTAGGTATTGTTAAGTTAGAACCCGATTCATGCTATTTTAGGGGACCGGAATGGGACTATGCCCTACGGGCAGAGAGGTTGAGCGGCGCATCCCTCTCATTTCCCATTGTCTTCGAACCAAGTGCGGTATGGATCTGCTTTGGATTGGATATCTCTGTGTAAAGTAGGGTGTCCAAAATCCGATGCTAAAATGTTGTTAGGAGACCTTGGACCTAGAAATCCATATTTCAAGTCAATCCTAGTGGGTTCGGCAATGAACATTTTTGTTGCGAGGCGGACTCGGGAAATGTTGTTGCTCGATGTTCATTGGGTGGACAATAAGGTTGTCCCCATAGTAGCTTGCTGCCGTAAAGCAGCTGATGAAAAAGTCTTTCACTATCACATATGAGTTCTTTTCAATGGTTTCTAATCCATTGGACCATGTGCAAAGTTCAAAGGCTTGTGCCCTTTGTGCATTGCTTATGAAGTTATTCACCTCACAAACTTGCACAAATTGTTCTAGGAAGCTATATGGGTCATCACATGCCCTATACTTGTCTAATTGTTTTTGCCTCTCTATGGGTTGATGTGTTGCTCATCCCTGTCAAGATGGTCTGTGCAATGTGTATCCCAACTTGCAGGATATCGATTTGGTCATATAGTTTGCATTGCATAAGATCAGAGAGGGAGTCCTATGATATGCCTGTAGCTCTTGCATTGAATAGAATTTTGAGGATGCCATCCATCTCTGCCTGCACGGTAGTAAGTTCTAGCTTGGTGTCTTTGTTAATGTCTATGAAGTAGTTGAGAGCAATCTACCCCTCCCCTCTCAGTTCAACTAGTTTCTACTGCATAGCTTTAGGAGTCATGTTGGAGGCATCAAAGCATGTGGCCTCCTCAAATTTATCTACTGTGGCTTGGAAGTCATCCGAACTTTTGCCTGCTCTATCCATCAAGTCCAATGTGGTTTGTAGGGTCTCTTGGTTGACTAGGTCAACAATTCAGTATATGAGGTCTTGTACGGGTGGGATCACAAGGTCAAAGGTCTAGCCAAGGCTTGGGTTTCTATTGGTGGTCAGAGTATGGAGTTCACGGCCACTCTTTAAATGCATGCACTCTCAATCCCCTATTCTTATCATTGTTTGTTATGTTTGCTTTCTTATTTAATAAACTTTTTTCCTTGTTGCACAATCTCTCTCCTCTTGTGATGCGTATCACTCATCGTGTTGTGCTTGTGATGAAGAGTGCGGTGTGATATAGTGTGTGCCTATGTGAGTGCATAAGCATGTGCATGTCTGTGTGGCCCTAAAGTGCCTATGTGCAGTTGCTATGTGAATGCATTGCGTCACGTGGTTAAGGAAGCCTTACGTGTGAGGGCGTACACTTCACAACAATGCAACACCTTGTGCCCCTTCCCTTGCCTCTTCTTGTTATCATCCCATTGGTTGGATTAAGGTTTGAGACATGGAAAGAGGTGGGTCAGCATGCACTAACTGTGAGGAGTTCCGTTGTGCAGTCAAAGTGTTTTCACCTCATGTTATACATTTGTGTAGGATGGTTATTTTTTCATGTGTGGTGCGCAGATCGGTCGCTGTATGCTCACGTAGTGAATCCCGGAAGGTCCCCAAGAATAATAAACTCTACCTTTTTGCACAAATTACAATGTAAAAAGCATGAACGACAAGAGCAAGAGACCAATTGGGTTCAATCTCCCCCCATGCCTTGTGTGAGCGCTTCACAAAGCATGTATTTTATGTATATTCCATCTTCATGCTCAATAATAGCCCAATTTACAAAAATATATCAAGCTTTTAGTTTTTGAGTTTGCTTTTACAAAAATAGGAATAAAGCTAATGGACGGTGCCCAAAGAGTCTGGCACGCCCAATACAATGTCCAAATAGAAATAACATATCCGTGCGCATAGGCACATACAAAATAATAATAAATAATCGATGCCTCAATAGACATGACAAAATATAGGCGTGGCGCCTATCAAAATATAATCCATAGGTCAAATACTCACTAGACTCCAATGCTTTCCTCCGCCACTGCTGCTATCTCTACACATCAACTGAAGCATTCACAATCGTTAGTAAAATAATACAATTAAACCGACAAAAGTGAATACCTAGCAGTCTTCAGCTACATAAATAAATCAACTCGTTAGAAATAAATCCTAACCTTAATTTATTACGAGTGCGCACTCTAAACTCATAAACGTTTATTAATTTAATATGCATTTTGTGGAATCACCCGCTATGGACTCACCCATGTACACACTAAATTAATGAAACGCCCGAAAAGGACAGGCGTCCCCATCAACTTCTCGCACAAAGAATCCACTTTGTGTATGAGCCCCGATCATCAAAGTTTACGGAATCCACCGTAAAACCTCACGGAATCCACCGTGGCACGGAATCCACCGTGAAATATGCCTCCTGGCATCATACCCCCGGGGTGGGATAGCAATTGACCTCAATTGCTATTAGCTCAATGTGGAGCTAACAGAGTGGGGAAAGCATTTAAGTCTCTAGCGTGCATCCATTGTGCTTCCTCTACAGGATGGTTCTTAAATTTAACTAGATATCTAGAATACCTTCGGCCAGTTCTAGTGGTCATAAAGTCAGTGTCTATAATAGCTTCTAGTTCAAGTATTTCAGTCTCTTCCTCTAATAAAGGTGGGTTTTCATAAACAGGGTGGACAGGTGATTGGCCTCTAAATGGTCTCAATAAACTAATGTGAAATGTATTGTGAATTTTCCAATGAGATGGTAATTCTAACTTGAATGCATTATCATTAATTTTATGAATGATTCTAAATGGTCCATAGAATCTGGGAGCTAATTTGACAACTGGATGTCTATCTAAACTTTGCAGTCTACGTTTTTCTATTCTCAGCCAAACATAATCATCAACTTTGAAATTCATGGCTTGTCTTTTCTTGTTAGCTTGTTTGGTAAATGATTGCTGGGCTTTAGCAATCATATCTTTAACTTCATCAAATATACTGTTATGCATACTAGCAATATCATCAGCACTCTGAATTCTATTAGACAAAGATGCAACAGGTGTAGATAATCTATATCCATAAATGACTTCAAACGGTGCTTTCTTTGTAGATGTGTGCGGTGTATTGTTATATGCAAACTGTAATAAATGCAAATGAGTGTCCCATGTCTGAGGTTTAGAGATAGTATATGCACGTAAAAGATCTAGAATGGTGCTGTTTGTGGCTTCTGTTTGTCCATTAGTTTCTGGATGAAATGCAGATGAGAAATCAATCTTTGTGCCTAGGTTAGCAAACAGGGTAATCCAAAAATTGTTACAAAATCTAGAATCACGATTTGAAATGATAACTTTTGGCAATCCATGGTTAGTAAAAACAGTTTTCAAAAACAACTGTGCTGCTTGTGATGCTGTTAAAGTTTTCTTACATGGAATGAAATATGCTTGTTTACTAAATCTATCTACAACTGCCCAAATCATATCATGGTTAGATTTAGTATTTGGTAAACCAGTAATAAAATCCATAGAAATTTGTTCCCAAGGTTTAGATGGAATAGACAAAGGCATAAGTAATCCATACTATTTACCATGATGTCTCTTAACTCTTTGACAAATCAAACATTCAGAAACAAAATTAGATACATCAGCATCCATATGCAGCCAATAAAAATCTTCAGTTAACATACGTAATGTAGATATGATACCTCTATGACCTTGATATGGAGGACAATGAATTTCATTCAAAACAAAAGATCGGAATGGAATTGTAACACACAGTCTCTTTTCATAAAACATAAATCCATCATTATATGACAATGAATCAACAGGAATGAAATTATTTTGAACTAATTTGTACCAATCAGAATGAAAAGTAATATTCTGGTGATATGTATCTTTCATAGCAATCAAAGAATCAAAAGATATGACAGAAATATTATGAATGGCAGGTCTTCTACTCAATGCATCAGCCACTACATTTTCTTTTCCAGGTTGGTATTGAATGATAGGATGAAAACTTTGAATAAAGGAAGCCCATTTGATATGTCGGTCAGAGATTTGAGGTTGGGTAAGTAAATGTCTAATACTTTGCTGATCGGTCTTTATCATAAATTCTGAACCCATTAAGTAGTGTTTCCATTGTCTTAATGCTTGTACAACTGCTAATAGCTCTTTGTCATATGTGGAATATTTCAGCTCAGAGGGTTTCAGCTTATAACTAGAATATGCTATAGGATGATTGTCTTGCATAAGTACGGCTCCTATTCCTGATCCACTAGCATCAGTCAAACTACTAGAAAGAATGGTCTATTAAAGTCAGGCAACTGTAAAACAGGGGCATTGGTTAATGCATGTTTCAATAAGTCAAGGGATTTCTGTTGATTTTTGGTCCATTGATAAACAATTCCTTTCTTGAGAAGTTTGGTTAATGGTAAAGCAAGTAATGAAAAATTACGTACAAACTTCCTATAGAAACTAGCAAGACCAAGGAATGAGCGTAACTCATGCACGTTTTTAGGAACAGGCCAATTCAATATTGCATCAATTTTCTTAGGATCAACTTTAATTCCATCAGATGATACAATATGACCTAAATACTCAATTTCTGTCTTAAAGAATTCACTCTTTTCACGATTTGCATACAGTTGGTTTTCTTTCAATAATTGAAAAACTAATGACAAATACTCATAATGTTCTTTCTCGTTTTGACTAAACACCAAAATATCATCAAAGAAAACAATTACACAATACTGATATTTCAAAAAGATACGGTTCATCATTCTACTAAAGGTAGCAGGTGCATTAGCCAATCCGAATGGCATGACCAAAAATTCGTAATGACCAAACTGTGTTCTAAATGCAGTCTTGAATATGTCAGACTTATCTAGCCTCACCTGATGATAACCAGACTTAAGGTAAATTTTACTAAATATAGAAGATCCTTGCAGTTTGTCCATAAGGTCATCAACTCTAGGAATAGGATACCTATTCTTTACAGTGATCTTGTTTAAAGCTCGATAATCAATACACATATGATAGGTATTATTCTTTTTCTTGACTAACAATAGAGGTGCACCGAATGGAGAACTGCTAGGTCTAATCAAACCTCTATTTAGTAATTCCTCAACTTGACTCTGGATTTCTTTTTGCTCTATCTGGTTATGCCTATATGGTGCTTTGCAAGGTGGTTGTGTGCTAGGGATCAAATCTATCTTATGGTCTTCTGGACGTGATGGAGGTAAACCTGGTGGTAGGTCTTCTGCAAAATAGTCCTTAAAATATGCAAGAAATTCCTTATGCCTAGGGTGCATATGACTTTCCTTTACTTGCAATTCATTCACCCAAATGAGATAGGATTTACTACTCTTGCGTAATGCACGTTTAGCTTGAGTATGCGAAAGCAGTGGAAAAACATTAGATGCATGCATACCATATAATGTAATAGATTTTCCTTGAAAATTAATATTCATTGTGTGTGTCGAATAATCTATATCTGGGTTATGCTGGTGTCGCCAAGGCATACCTAAAATAATGTCACTAGACTGTAATGGAACAACTAAGAAATTTCTTCTTTCAGTGTATGAACCAATTTGAATCTCTAAGTCTTGCACTTCCTGTGTACCATTATACCTAGTGCCTAAAAATGCAGCTTTTATGCGATAATGCGTAGGTACAGTCTGTAATTTCAATTCCTTTACCAATTTTGCTGAAATAAAATCATGAGTACTACCATCATCATGCAAAATAGTCTTTTCCTTTCCATGCACCAAACATTTCATAGTCAATAATGAATGTGGAGTAGGCATACCTGGTAAAGTATCGGAAGTAGTAGTAGTGTCGTCCTCATCTTCAGTGAAATCAGGCATATCCTCATGTTCGTCTTCGTCCATGGCTCCAAGATAGTTGATATGAGCTGGTGGCTTCTTTGAATGACAATTTGCTGCGAGATGTCTAGGCTAGTGGCATTTATAACATACTATTGGCTTGGCTTTGGTTATATTATTTGCAATGGCGGGAAGTCTAGGTACATTTGGATTTGGCTGTGGAATAGGCTTAGGATTTGGATTGACATTAGATGGTAATGCAGGTGGTTTAGCCTAATTCTTGCGGAAAGATGATGAAGAGAAACGACCTAGATTAAATCTTCTAAAATTGGAATTGAATTGTTTAGATTCATAATTACCATTGACTTGGAATTGCTGTGGTCGTCTGTCTCTACCGCGTAGCTTATCTCAGTGTCGTGAGCTAGTGAAATGGCGTCTTCAAGAATAGCAGGCTTGAACATGTTCACTTCAGCATAGTAATGCCCAAGAAGTCCAGACATATACTTTCGCTTATGTGTCGCCTTTGGTACGTCTTCAAGCATGCGTAGCTAGAGGAGTGCATTCCAAAAATGCTCTGTATACTGAGGTATAGGCTCACGATCCTGTTGTTGAAGTAGATCCCATTGCTTGATAGCTTTCTCATGAAATTGCGGTGGAAGGAAATTTTGCATGAACTTCTTCTTGAAATCTTCCCAAGTAGCAGGACAATCTATGCTCTTGCGTACTATAGTCCACCAAAGTGATGCTCTATCTACCAAATGATTAATAACACACTTGATTTTATCTTTTTTTGCATAGGTTTCCTCATGGAAATAGTCATCAAACTGACTAATGAATGCTAGAACAATCTTTCCTTCTCGTATGCCATTGAAAGTGCAAAATTTGAAACTTCGTTTACTTATCTTTGATTCCTTGCGAATGGTTTGAGCTTCAAGAGTGGCGTCGATGGTATGTCGAATCAAATCTTCAGCTTGAGGTTCTTCTTTGTCGGTAGACGCTCTTTGTAATTTTGCCAATTGCGCTTGCAATGCTTGCCTAGCCTTTCGTTCTTCTTCCAATTGCATCATGATTAAGTCCAGCTTTTGCTCCATTGTAGGCTCAGGTAGGTCGTCTTCAGCCATAAGATCATCCATATGTGGTTCCGTCATCCTGTAAAACTCAAAAGACCTTTCTCACTCAAAATCAGGTAAGTGGGATGAGCGTAGCTCAAATTCGGGTTACAAGGCTTATGTGTTTTTTGGGTATTTCTTTCTCAATCTTCAGAAAATCTGCGATTTTTCCTTCTTCATATGTTGAAAATGCTTCAGCAAACCTACGTATGGGTAGAATACCTTCCAACGAACAACTTTGCAGTTCGGAGTTTCTGCGCAGGAACAGCCCTTCTAGGAGTTTTGAGCACAAGTCAGTTCTGACTCCAGTTGACTAGTCTGACTTGCAGAGTTGCAGACTTAGGCGACTTGCAGAGTTGCAGAGTTGCAGAACTTAGCCGACTTAGTGAACTTGCAGAACTTGATCACATATGACTTGCAGAACTTGATCTCTGAGGTGCGAGACCTGGAGTTGTTGACTTGCAGAGTTGGGAGATGACTTGTCTTACTTGATTTGATCAAGCTTAATGGATTAAGCTTAGTGGGGGGGGCTGATAAAAAAAAACGTCGAATTCGTGGGGGGGGTCCATTTTTTTTGCCGCGCGAAAAATTCGGACATACTCCGAGACCAGGCGGATCGATTTGTGAAGCTTAAAGCTTCTAACCAAGCTTATAAGCTTATTCTTAAGCTTTTTGAAAGAAGGAATTATAAAAATAATAGAGCTTATCTCTCTCTGTTTGACGACTTGATGAAGGAGATGTAGGAGTGGTCCTCTGCCTGTACAGCCCAGTCCTTTGCGATCTAATGACGGAAACAGGGGTTCTTGATCCCCAGAAGTCTGCCTGTATTGACGGTTTGCGATGAGATTGACCGTAGAGCCTGATCGTTCCAGGAGCTCCGCCTTCGCACCAGATGGGTAGCGATTGGAAGCTCTTGATCTTAGCTCCGCTCTGATACCACTGGTGCACAGATCGGTCGTTGTATGCTCACATAGTGAATCCCGGAAGGTCCCCAAGAACAATGAACTCTACCTTTTTGCACAAATTACAATGTAAAAAGCATGAACAACAAGAGCAAGAGACCAATTGGGTTCAATCTCCCCCCATGCCTTGTGTGAGCACTTCACAAAGCATGTATTTTATGTATATTCCATCTTCATGCTCAATAATAGCCCAATTTACAAAAATATATCAAGCTTTTAGCTTTTGAGTTTGCTTTTACAAAAATAGGAATAAAGCTAATGGACGGCGCCCAAAGAGTCTGGCACGCCCAATACAATGTCCAAATAGAAATAACATATTCGTGCGCATAGGCGCATACAAAATAATAATAAATAATCGATGCCTCAATAGACATGACAAAATATAGGCGTGGCGCCTATCAAAATATAATCCATAGGTCGAATACTCGCTAGACTCCAATGCTTTCCTCCGCCACTGCTGCTATCTCTACACATCAACTGAAGCATTCACAATCGTTAGTAAAATAATACAATTAAACCGACAAAAGTGAATATCTAGCAGTCTTCAGCTACATAAATAAGTCAACTCGTTAGAAATAAATCCTAACCTTAATTTATTAGGATTGCGCACTCTAAACTCATAAACGTTTATTAATTTATATGCATTTTGCGGAATCACCCGCTATGGAATCACCCATGTACACACTAAATTAATGAAACGCCCGAAAAGGACAGGCGTCCCCATCAACTTCTCGCACAAAGAATCCACTTTGTGTATGAGCTCCGGTCATCAAAGTTTACGGAATCCACCGTAAAACCTCACAGAATCCACCGTGGCACGGAATCCACCATGAAATATGCCTCCTGGCATCAATGTGCTATGCAAGCAACACACGTGGACAGATAGTGACCTTCTCTCCTCACCTTCTCACCACATGGCCATCCCTTAGGTTGGGTGTAGATGAAAAAGGCAAAGAGCATGTTACTATGTGACATTGTGTGTCATCTTTTGCATCAACACAAGAAGATGTGCGAAGTGCCTCCTAGAGTGCCCTTACTACATGTCTATGAGTGTGTATGTGTTGCATGAGGTGATGTGCAACTACAAGTTGGTGTGTGAGGATTCTAGGTGAATGTGCAAACAACCGTGTAGTGTAAGGTGTGTGTAGGCTACGTGGGCATTATTGATGAGTTAAAGTATGGGTGACTATGTGCGAGTGCAATTTTCTAGTGCGGTATGCACGGTAAATACCCTATGATGTGTTTAGGATGTGTGGACTCTTGCCTAGGTGCATGCAAATGCAAGTGGAAGCATATCTAAGTTATTGTGTGTATATCTAGGTGACATATCTATGTGCTCATGCTATGACCTAGGTGAACGTGGGGCTAATGGTGTAAGTTTGTGATGCATGCATTCACAACAAGGACAAAAACATCTTTGTGTCTACAAACACGGATGGCCACCACAAGGGTGTGAGACTACAATGTGTGCAATAACCCAATTGCAACATTGTTCCCCCATTGTTCACCAATATGTGTAGAAGGTCTATGTAAGTGTCCATGTGTGTGCATGTCAATGTGAGGTGGTGCACCTATGTGACCTACGTGGTGTGAAGGTACCTTGGTGTGTTGCCTCATGTGTGAAAGTGCCTACCTATGGATGTGCAACACGTTGGTGTGGTGCAGTGTATATGTGTGTCTGTCGCACAAGTGTCATAGGAGGCTAATACCCCTTATTGACACATCCCACTATCATCACTATTAGATAGATCAGAGGTGAGTGTGAGGATGGAGAGAGGCACCTAGTGCAACACATGTGTAACAATTGAAGTATACAGATGTGAGGGTGTAGATGTGATACACACACTGAGTGCCACATGAAGATGAGCCACATAAGTGAGTATGCCACATTGGAAGGTGTGTCACACATGAAGGTGTATCACACACAAGGATGCATCACACAGAACACACATGTGAAATGTTTAGGATGTGTGATTGTGTCTAATTGTGAGGTGTGTGTGTGTGTCACATTGTGGGGTGTGTCACTCTATGACACATTGTGAGTGTGTCTGAGATATGTAGGTGTGTTGCTGTGTGTGTGTGTCGATGGGTGTGGAGATGGGAGACACACCAAGGTGCCCCTTGTGTGTCTCCTCCCACATTCGTCACCACTGGGTGGATCAAAGGTGGGGTGGAGAGACACAGGTGCCTAATGTGTGCGTAGGGTGTGTTGGTGTGTGACACACAAGCCACCATCTCCCTCACCACTACTCACAGTCATCCTTGCTAAGCACGTTGAAGGTGAGTTATGGGGGAGGAGAGGGGTGTCAAGTGGGTGACACAGGGTGCGTCGAGTTGGTGGAATGTGGTAGGCTTATCAAGATAACATAAGGTAATTACAAACCACTTTGTAACAAGGAAAAAGAGTACTTTTCATATCACAAGTCTCATGTGTCCATGGGATGCATGTGTATCACACACTAGGTGTCTACTTTAATAGGATTACACCTCAAAGTTGAATCCTACCCTCTTTACGATGTGCAAGTATGAGCCGCCTCCCCTCATAACATTAAACACTCATTGGACATAGGACATTTGATCTATGCATGAATACCATCTCCCTTTTCCATGCAAATGTTGATCATTAGAGTGTAGATGCCAAGAATTTAAAAAAAAGTCAAGCTTGTGTGTGCCTACCACAAATAATCGACCACATGCCACCAAGCTATTAACCAATACCATGTCACTCTGGTGAGTACCTACCCAATGCGTGGCATGAGAGTCACAAAGAGGAGGAGGTAGGGCACAACTTGACACTCTCAATCAAGCATGCACCAAGTCATGCAACCATAAATACTGAAGTTAGATCCCTAACCTACTGCAGTTGTTGTTGTGTAGCCATGGTAGTTGTGTCGACGACTTCTCTTGATAGTTCTTCCCGATCAATGACAGCTTCGTCCTTCTGATGGAACCTTCTCCTTGCTTCTTCAAATTCATCTCCCCTGACAATGGCAATGAGGATCTATTTTGTCCACTTTTGTCATCCTCTCTGTCCGGCTAGGTGGTCCTAAAGCCCCAAAGTGAGCTGTCAGCCAAGGTAGGTAATGTAGGAGATGTTCATCATGGGGCTGAATATAGCCCAATGTGGTGGTATCCATTGATTATTGGTGAAATGTGACTTGCAATTAGTGATCAATTAGTTGAATGGGATCTATAGTGTGCGGGATCCCATCCTAGAGATGAACCATCGTGTAGCCTTGGATATATTGCATATTTTTGAGATAGTGACTTGTCAGCTAGTTCCTCGACAGTGGAATCGCTTTGCATATTCCCTAGCCAATTATGCTTTTATTGAAGATATCTTTTTCAATTGTGGTTTGGGGGAGCTTTTACAATTACCTTCTAACATTAGCCCTGTTGAGAATAGCAAATGATGCTTGGTATGTATGCCCATAGAGGCTAAATGTGTGCCCAAAAGAGGCTTGCCCATAAGTGGCTTTGTATGAGAGATATGACAAAGATGTATGCTCTAGAAGCTCTAGGAAGAGATGTCCAAAATCCCATATGCACAGTGAGGTACAGTGCTACTATCCAAAAAGCTATAAAAGCATGTACTTGGTTGACACTCATTTTTTAAGGAGAATGATACTTTCAGTTGAGTCACTCAAGATTGTGTTTATGAGTCCAAGCTAATCTATCTTGGAACCTAATTCACTTGAGTTACAATCTCTCATTTTGATAATGTATCGTGTATTTGATTTGCGTCCACCATAGCTAACTAGCTCTACATCCGTGTTTGTTAACAAGCCCAGGACTACTTTAGGGTCTTCTTGCTAGCATGTCCTATTTTGGTCGTTGATGGTTGGTTTGTGTTATGAGTTAGGTAGCAATTGAGCACCTTCCTATTCTGTCATAGACGCATAGGATCGTTCATCGTCATATTTGTTAGACACCCCTCGCTATTTATGCAAGAGGGTTAGCCAATAACCTGATTCATTTAGTATAGGGCATGAGGAGCCCTTATCCTTGGTTGATCTTATATTTTAGTGGAGTTATGTTAGGACTAAGGGTTTTTTTCAGCAGTACACTATTAAATGGTCATTTTGTGGATTATTTCATCAAGCCAAGAGAGCCAATCATTATGTAGTGAAATGTCACATTTCATTAGGTAAAGAGGGCCATGTGTTTATTTAGTGCGAGTGTGATTAATAGGTTTTGTTTTAGTGTTGTGCTTGACAAATTTAGCGAGACTTGGAGGGAGCCACTTACTGTGTAGAAGCTTCTTGTATGTTCTTCCTTTATGAGTACTTTTTCTTTATGCTATATGTGTTTATGTACTTGGGGAGAATTGTTCTTTTGTTGGGGACCAACAATCAAGGCATGGAGTCACAAGATTAGGTTAGGTATATCTAGGGGAGGTTTGAGTAGTTGTCTACCTCCTATAAAGACATGGTTAAGCATTGAAAGATGTATTTTTAGAAGGTAATCCTAGTGACCTTGTTCTGCTACCTTGCTAGGTAGCTATTCTAGGAGTCCTTGGTAGTGTAAGGTAGATGGAGAAGCCTTCCGAAATAAAAAGAAGAGACAAACATGAATATACTTGAAATATAAAAACACAGAGGTGGGTAAAAAGGGATTCTAACCCCTAAAATAGAAAACACAAGAAAGAAAAATATTAAGAGTAGTTGATTATAGCCTTATGAAGGCCTGGTAGGTTCTTGGGGATGAGTCAGACCCGAGGTTGATTCCTTGTCTTCCTAAGGATGGCATTTAGCTGGAAAAGAAATACTAAGGTTGGAGCAAAAACAAAAGTGAGCAAAAGAGAAAAAAATTGAAGTGTACCCTCGCAGAAGCTTGGTAGGTTCTTGGGTGCCGAGGCAGAACGACCTAAGACTGATGCCATGTTCTCCTTGGGTCACTACACTGAACTCCCTCCTTTTTACATGCCTAAATATGGAAAGTTTGAAAGAAAAATGTGTTAAAAGGAGATTTATGATGACCATCTATAGGAGTCCTCACCTAGTAGGAGTTCCTAGTCTAGGTAAGTAGTTCAGGTCACCACCTAGGATGACTTCTTTGATAGTTGTTCTTTTTAGTCACTCTGTATTGGAGCAGTTGGTTAGTGACGCACTCTAGATTTCTATTAGACTATGCTGGGCCTATCCCTTGAGGATTTTCATACCTTGATTCTATTAGGGATAGAGTGAGAGCTATTTTTGTGCTTTGTTGTGTATTCTATTTTGTGGCAGCTTTATGCTTTTTATGGTTGTTATTTTGTGCAAATTAATTCATGGGATTTCACAGGCTTAGTTGTCTTATCCCATCCCATGGTCGCCAATGAGAGCTAGATTTTGGGATCCATTTTTGAAGTGCAAAAGTGAATGGGAAATGTAAACAACCAATTTTGCATGGAAAATTGACATGTGGCGGATCGTCATGCTAGAGTTTTCCTAAGTAGAGTTCGATACCAGGGACCTAACGCAAGTCTCAATTTGTCAATTGGAGTATTTTTGACCCTCCATTTAATCCCCATACGGTTTGGCATTCTAAAGTAGCTATGTGAATCAAGAACTGGAAAGAGCGCAATGGAGGCTAGCTTGATAGACTTTGATGCCTCGAAGTCAATCGCCCAGTTAGATTGTGAATCGGGGGCCTCCATTCAACAAAAAACCACTTACTAGACAGTGTGAACACTCAAAATTGAACCGGTTATTTTAATCATTAGAAGCTTAAATGACTTGCTTAAGGGCTAAAAAGCCAAAAATTCACACATGGAAAGGGGGGCACTTTTTTGGTGCCCAATTTCTTCATTAAAAAATGGGTGATTGCGCCCATTGGCATCAAGAGGAGGCAAGAAAGGGCTAAGATGCTGAATTTCCAAGCCTTGGATCGCTTCAAACAAATAAAAAAATGACTAAGTAAATGAAAACTTCAATTTCTAGTCTTTCTTTCTCCTCTCTCCTCCTTGATGTGTATTTTTATTAATTAATCTATGAGAGAAGGGGGTGGACTGATGCGAGATATGGATCGTGGGATGATGCTGGAATATGAAGGAACGTAGAGATCAAGGTTTGGAGGAGTGTCAGTGGGCCTCTAATCATGAGATGTGTACAATATAAGGCACAGTTCTATGAGTAAGCAGCGGCTATTGGGAAGCATCAACGTATCAAGAATCGCATGGTGGGGAGACTTGCTTGAGCTACTGCGCCAAACACACACTGTACATAAGAGGAAGCTCACTCAAGAACACAAGAAGAGAGATGGAGGCCAAAACGTTTTTTTTGTTGATTTCTTCTTCTTCTTCTTTCACACACTATACAATGTACACAAAGTATAGATAAGATACCACATAAAGGAAAGTAGCCTACTAAGTCAAACAGTGCATAACAAACTACACTAATCGACTTGCACTATATCTTTGCTAGCTATAAGTAGGTGTAACAAACTAAATATAATAAGTGATAAGTCAATGGCCATGTGAGTATCATAATGACCACCACTAAGTGTAGACGTGAAGACCCATCTACCCAAGCGGTCCATCATCAATGTCTACATGTGTTGAGCTTGCCATCTCAACACTCCCGTTCAAGCTCAACTCTATCTTTGCAACTCCAAGTAAGATTTGGAACTTTCAAAGCTTCTCTGCACCCAATGCCTTTGTGAAAATGTCAGCTATCTACTGACATATACCAAGTCAATATCTCATTCAAGTACCTTCTCTCTCACAAAGTGGTAGTGCATCTCAATGTGTTTTGTCCTAGCATGGAACATTGGATTCCTAGCTAGTTGTATGCTGCTCATGTTGTCACAATGAATGAAAATTGGACCATCTCCCTGCACATCCAAATCACCTAATAACTTTTGTAGCCATACCACCTCACATGCTGCCATAGCAGCACCTCTATACTCAGTCGCTGTACTCGATAAAGCAACTGTAGGTTGTTTTTTGTTGCTCCATATAACTGCTGCACTACCAATGGAAAACATGAATCCACTTGTAGATCTTCTATCTGACTTGCTACCAGCCCAATTTGCATCTGTGTATCCAAAGATCTATACATCCTTACCTGCCTCATAAAAAATTCCATAATGTAAAGTGGACTTCACATACATCAATATACTTCTAACTGCATCCAAATGAGGCTTTTTAGGCATCTGTATAAACTAACTGACAAGGCCAACAGCATAGCTCAAGTCGGCCTTGTGATAGTAGTCATGTTAATCAGACTCCCTACTATCCTCCGGAACATAGTAGGGTCTTCTATCTCATCCCCAACATCAGCACTCAACTTCACATTTTGATCCAATGGTACTGAAAGAGGCTTATATACTGTCATACCATACTTAGATAACATATCCAAGCTAGACTGCCTTTGGGATAGCCATATACCATCATCACATTTGATCACCTCAATACTAAGAAAGTATCTTAGCTCACCCAAATCCTTAATCTCAAACTTCTTCTTCAAGAAGTCAACTTCACCAATCCCATTGTCACTGTCACCTGTAATAATCAAGTCATCCACATAAATGACTATGATGACCAAACCTGTATCTCCCCTTCTTACATAAAGTGAGTGATCAACATCGAAAATACAAAATCCAATATTGACAAGGTACTCTCCAATCTTGTCAGACCATGCTCTAGGTGTTTGCTTTAGCCCATAGAGTGCCTTCTTTAACCTGCACACATATGTGGGATGCTCTAAATCCTCATAACCTACTAGCTGCTCCATATACACTTCTTCTTGCAATTCACCATGCAAGAAGGCATTCTTAACATCCATTTGCTACAAACTCCAACCTTTGGCTATTGCCAAGGAAATCACACATCTAACAATTGCCATCCTAGCAACTGGATTGAATGTCTCTTCATAATCTATACCATATGTTTGAGCATAGCCTTTTGCAACCAACCTACTAATAGAACCATCTGCATCATGCTTGACTTTGTAAACCCAATTACAGCCAATAGCTTTCTTACCCTTAGGCAAGGGTACCAAATCCCAAGTCTTATTGGCTTCTAATGCAACCAACTCCTGATCCATTACTGCATCCCCCTTTGTCTATGCTTACATGGTGTATTACACCGACATGTGTAGGGACTCTCTCTTAGGAGTGTGGGAAGGGTTATCCGTTGGATTACAATCCATACAAACATGAAGTTCTACATTAGAGATTAGGGTAGTATACCCGTTAGAGTAGATGCTCCTAACCGCGAGGCCGAGGGGTGGTTTGCGTGCATAGTAGAGGCCTAGCTAGTGCCATAGAGCCAGTGTTAGGTATATTTTAGGTCCCAAAAAATATCTTTTCATGAACCAATCAAACATCAACAAGAAATTGGATTAGAGTAATGATTCCAACCAATAATTCACTCTTGAACAAAGAGTTAAATGCAATGCTCTAATGCTAAACTAGGCTGATAGTTCTCTAATTTTATTCAAGAGAGTAATACAAGTAGTGAATGGGATGATTTCATCATTGAAGGACTAAAGCTTAATGAAAATTCTCAATTCTTTAATCTCTTAATCAAGTGGATGAGGCCCAACAAATGGATAGATAAGAGATATCAAGAATTGGTTGTTTGAGAGTACCTTTTGTATTACGTGATGAAGACTTGAATGCTCCCCCATGCTTGAATAAGCTTCTAGTTGCTCAATGTTAATGAAATAATATTCAATCCTTGATCTTTGAATACTTGGAAGTAATCTTGAAGCTTCAATAGCTTGAGATTGAAGCCTTGAACTTGTTTGCCCCAAATCTCAACTCCATAGGAGCTCTTGAGATTGAATCTTGGTCAATCCTTTATAATTTCTTCAAAGAATTTTTACAATGATGAATCCCACGGCTGCAATGATGAATCCCATGACTAAAATGATGAAGCATCTTCAAGAAATGTGAAAGAAACTAAAGCTTTCAGCCAAGCTTTCATGGTGGCTGCCATGGCTAGGATTTGTAGAAGTTGGAGAAGAGAAAAATGCCATCAATCTTCATGATTTCTTGGAGTTTTTTCTTGTTGATGATCAATACCAACACCTCAAACAAGAATGCAACCATCAAAGTTAATGCGGGTCTAAAGCAACCCAACATTTGCATCACAATTTTTGGGATTGTCTATAGCTTCCTCCTATTCAGCTTGGATCAATGATGATATTCAGCATGTAGAGATGAAAATTAGAAGAAGATTCAAGTGGTAAATGCTAGCAACAAGCCAAGGTTTGTGAAGCAGGAGGAGTTCTTGGTTGAAAACTCTATGAAACCTATAGGGAAGCTTGAGAAAAGGGGAAAGAGAACTCTAACTAAGACTTATTGCTCCTCTAAACCTGGTTAGCCATAGTTCTCCAAAATACTTTTCAAAATAGGTAAAAATTGATCCACTACCTACTATTTTAGCCACATCTTGGCTAAATCTCTCTAAGATCTTTATCAAACCCCCAAGATTAGCCTCTACTCCAAGTAAAATGCCTATAAGTACCTACCATGTGGCTCCTCCACCTGATGTCCAAGGCTTCATGGTGGAAAATAGAGAAAATATATCTAAAAATAGAAAAAACAAATGGATCAAATGCCTAGGCTCTGATACCACTTATCAAGAAGAGGGCTGAGAGGTGAGAGAAAGGAGAGTAGAGGAGAGAGAAAAGAGGAGAGAGAACAAGTGATGAGAAGAGAGAAATACTAGAAAAATAAGAAAGAAGAGAGAGAAGCCATAGAAGTTGTGAACAAGGAGGTGAGATGAGAGAGAGTAATTATATTATTGTCAAAAGAATAAAAAATTACATGTCTCGCACCCTTTATACGTATGTCAACATAACAAGGTATTATCAACAATCTCTCACTAAAACGTATGTTCTCCCAACTTTTTACTGTATGCACCATTGATGTAGTAATTGAAACTATCTTAAAGGGATGTGTGTGTGTGTGTGATCACTTTCTATGATAAAAGCTAGAATATTTTCTCTTAAATCATGTTTAAAGCAATATAAATCCTTTTGAAATAAAATATTAATAATAAGTTAATGGTGAATCTTTTATTTTTTAAAAATTAAATTTTAATATTAACATAATTTTATTCATATATTATTTATTATATTTTACTTAGTTTATCGATTTTAAGCAATAATATCTCAATCTAATTTTTATAAAGGATAAAATGGCATATCAATAATCACTATTATAATAAAACATCAACTTGGATAAAAGTATATTACAAAATTAGATTTATTAGTTTCATATTTTTTGAATCATTCATTCTAAACATTATTTTACTATGGACTATAAATTATAAGACAATGTACTTAAATTTTGTGTGCATGTGTATTCATATATGTTTAGATGTGTATGAGTATAGGCATTTTCCTCTCTCTTGTCTCTCTTTTTCTTCTTCTTCTTCTTCTCATACATGTGTGTATATGAATGATACACATTCTCATGCACACATTTTTTCCTTTTTTATTTTTTTTATTTTTCATATCATGTGTGTGCATGTGTACATACATATGTGTGCATGTGTATATGTATGTGTTTAATTTATGTGTGCCTATTTGTATGGTCTCATAAATATGTGTCCTCTCTCTCCCTCCCATCGTTTTTATTTTCTCTCCTTTCTTTTTTTCTCCCCTATCTCTCATCTTTCTTCACCTCATGTGTATGTATGTTGTGTATACATGTGTGTATCTACGTATGCACATGTATATATGCATTGCATATATATATGTGCATGTATGTATTTGTGTGTGGATATATGTGTCTACATGTGTACATGTATGTGCAATTGTAAGTGTGTATCCATTCTCTCTCTCTCTCTCTCTCTCTCTCTCTCTCTCTCTCTCCCCATTTTTCTTTGGAGTCTCACTCATATATGTTTATAAGTATATGAGTGTGTATGCATATGCATGTGTGTATATATGCCTTCATATGTGTATGTGTGTATATATGCATTCATATATGTATGTATTTGCATGTGTGCACATCTACACATATATGTGCATATGTGTTGTTCATGTGTTTTAATAGTTTGTGTGTATGTGATTTTAGAGTAAATGTAAGTTGCATGAATATGTTCAATCGCTAAAACTATTATATCATCTTATATATTCAATTAAAAAAGAAATACAACTCTCTTTTGATGGTGTATGTGCTTTATACATATCTATCTGTGCTTTTAAAGTATATACACATTGTATGCACATATTTAATTATTAAAATGTCATATCATTTCACATGTTTTATTAAAAAAGAAATTCATAGAGAGAGAGAGAGAGAGAGAGAGAGAGAGAGAGAGAGAGAGAGAGAGAGAGAGAGAGAGAGAGAGAGAGAGAGAGAGAGATACAAATTTTCAAAGACTTGCCTTTTCCATTTTTATGATCATATCCTATGCTCAATTTCAAAACACACACACATACACACAAATAGAGAGAGAGAGAGAGAGAGAGAGAGAGAGAGAGAGAGAGAGAGAGAGAGAGAGAGAGAGAGAGAGAGAGAGAGAGAGAGAGAGAGAGAGAGAGAGAGAGAGAGAGAGAGAGAGAGAGAGAGAGAGAGAGAGAGAGAGAGAGAGAGAGAGAGAGAGATACAAATTTTCAAAGACTTGCCTTTTCCATTTTTATGATCATATCCTATGCTCAATTTCAAAACACACACACATACACACAAATAGAGAGAGAGAGAGAGAGAGAGAGAGAGAGAGAGAGAGAGAGAGAGAGAGAGAGAGAGAGAGAGAGAGAGAGAGAGAGAGAGAGAGAGAGAGAGAGAGAGAGAGAGAGAGAGAGAGAGAGAGAGAGAGAGAGAGAGAGATACAAATTTTCAAAGACTTGCCTTTTCCATTTTTATGATCATATCCTATGCTCAATTTCAAAACACACACACATACACACAAATAGAGAGAGAGAGAGAGAGAGAGAGAGAGAGAGAGAGAGAGAGAGAGAGAGAGAGAGAGAGAGAGAGAGAGAGAGAGAGAGAGAGAGAGAGAGAGAGAGAGAGAGAGAGAGAGAGAGAGATACAAATTTTCAAAGACTTGCCTTTTCCATTTTTATGATCATATCCTATGCTCAATTTCAAAACACACACACATACACACAAATAGAGAGAGAGAGAGAGAGAGAGAGAGAGAGAGAGAGAGAGAGAGAGAGAGAGAGAGAGAGAGAGAGAGAGAGAGAGAGAGAGAGAGAGAGAGAGAGAGAGAGAGAGAGAGAGAGAGAGAGAGAGAGAGAGAGAGAAATTTTCAAAGACTTGCCTTTTCCATTTTTATGATCATATCCTATGCTCAATTTCAAAACACACACACATACACACAAATAGAGAGAGAGAGAGAGAGAGAGAGAGAGAGAGAGAGAGAGAGAGAGAGAGAGAGAGAGAGAGAGAGAGAGAGAGAGAGAGAGAGAGAGAGAGAGAGAGAGAGAGAGAGAGAGAGAGAGAGAGAGAGAGAGAGAGAGAGAGAGAGAGAGAGAGAGTAAATGTAAGCCCCACTCACTCTTCAAGAAAAAGTGCACTTTATTTCTTAAATACCAAACTTCTCCTTCTTGTGCCACATAGGCTTGCAAGTCTTCTGGTTTAGGATCTCAAGCCAAACCTTTAAATAATATATAGAAAAGTTTAGCATGACCATATGTGTATTAATAAATCAATCAAAAGAAAATCAAGATAGAGTTCATCGTGCCCTTGGTAAGAAATTGTAATATGCAAGTGATGTGGATAAAGTAAGTGCCTTTAAAGAAGTAAACATTTTCCAAATGAAATATTTAATAATACAAGTTATATTTTAAAGGAAAACTAGAGCATACAATGATGCATCAAATGGATGATGTGTAAAGGAATTTTCGCATCACAAACATCGATTACATCATGCCTTGAAGATGATGTTTTGAGAACTTGCCTTTATTCTTATTGTCTTAGAGACCATGTGCATCCACTAGAGACTCACAAAAAAGTTTATAAGAGCAATCATTTCATTCATTTATTAATTAGGTGTGTTTGGCATATATTGGCATAGCAAATTGGTCTACAAAGATGTACAATATCAACACTCCTTTCAATGACATAAATGCATGCAAAGATCAAATTGGCGCACAATTGGTAGCAAGATGAAATGACAAGGTAGTAGAGGCCTATCACCATAAAAGATATGAAAAGTTCATGTGGTAGAAGCCCACAACTATATGCAAGCTACGAAGTTGCCAAGTGAGGCATGCTTTGCAAAACAACTATAAGACATTAACAATGAAGACCATCAAATAAGAACACCCAATTATTTCTAGATGATCAAAGTGGAAGACCATCAAATGAAGCACCTTATAGATGTTTGAGAGCCATGTTGTTGAATTCATAGAACCTCCAAATTACTAGGCTCATTAGATAGTATATGCGTAGTAACCTAAATATGTGATGTAATTTGGTTTACTAACTCATTTGGTAAAGCATCAATGCAAGGCAAAGGAAAGACACATCTCTAGCTTTAGAAGGAAAATATCAACACAAATACTTGGCTTTCTTCTACCCAAGGACTATGGAAGGGGTGAATGGTGCCTTCATTTAGCATAACTTTAGTGGCCTCATTAAGTATTTCGTTTCCTATTAAGTGATCTTCTTATGATGTGGTATTATTATCATATAACAATTAGTTGTGTGCATAAAGTGAATATCATCTGGCCATTTTGCTTTTGGCACCCTTCTACATTTTCTTCTCAATTTTGAATTCCCTATCATCAAAGTTTACTTTTTCCATTTAAAACCCAAATCAACAAGAATCCTTGATGAATCTATCCTATAAAGCAATTCACAACTAACATCGAATGGAAATAATTGTTTATGAAGCAAACACATTCATTGAAGTGAGTAGAATTATTGGTGTTAGAAATTTTTTAAATAAAGATTGATATTATAATGAGATATATAGCCTTAGATGAAGAGTTAAGGATCTAATAGAGCTTTTTAAGTTAGAAGTAATAAGCTTATGTGCACTATCCTTGCATTTCATTCTAAGTGGTTCTATGACCCACCAAGAGAACTTGTCAAAATGATCATCAAGATCAACAAAAAACCAATGTGTGCTCTCAAAGAGAACTAGATTTTTACTTTCCCAAATCTCCCAAATAGTGACACCCCTTATGATATGCTAGACATAAAAAATAGCAAGTGACATTGGCCCTTCTTTACCAAATAGGTCATGCTTCTAAAGTACCACATCATGCAACTGAGACCTATTGAGCCAATCCTAAATCTTATTCCAAAACCTCCAATAATGTGAACCAGATAACTAGAGATGTAACAAATCCTCTTCAAAACCTCTACAAAGATGATAGTGAACAATAATTTACTTCCGTTTAAAAAGTTTCTTGCAAGCAAGGGCTTAATCATAAGAATCCTCCAAATGAGTGAACTTTTTCTATCAAATAATGAGGCCACCCATGTTGCAAGAACCAACCTCCTAAATTTCCTTGATGATAGCATATGAGTATGTTGAATCCAAAAATAGTGACCCTTACCATCTAGTCTTTTCACCCAATGGGGGAATAGATGTAAGCCCTAAATTTCCTTGATGCTAGCATATGAGTAAGTTGAATCCAAAAGTAGTGAGCCTTACTATCCAATCTTTTCACCCAATGGGGGAATAGATGTAAGCCCTAAGGGTATAACACAGATTTGGGCATACGTTGCTAATAGAAGTCTAGTTAGATCCTAGGTTAAGGAACTAATCCTCCCTGGATTGAGCAAAAACTACGAGCAACCACTCCTCTTCCTTATTAAAAATCAAAATATTTCTTCTTCTAACTTACTACTATCTCAAATATCAACCCATCTTTTCATGCCTTTCAAATATAATGTGAAGGCTTTCTTAAGATTCAGCCAAAACAAGGCTCTACCATCATTAAAAATGGCAAGAATCGCATAAACATGTTCAAAGATGAGTTTCCTCTACCATTGCAACGTTTGGAAAAGCACTGCTCAATTCACGGGCCAAAGGTCGAGTGGTGAAAAGGTCAACCACAGAAATTGTGTCTCACTCCTAGGCCACTTGTGGGTCAGGTGGAGCTCTGGACACCCCTTGTCTAGTCCGAAACGGAGTTGAAGACTGTCGTGAGCCCAACATCTGTGGCATTGGAAGATCCTATTCTAGATAAAGGATGGAAATTGTGGTGCCATGTGATTTGGACCAGTTACTTCTGCAACGCAGGAGGGATACATAATTTCTCCTGTATGGGCAAGAGACAAAGGTTAACGTGAAGATAAGTTAAGAAATTTGTTTGAACCTGTTTGTCAAAAAGGATTGCTTGCTTTGTATTCATGTTTGTGCTGTAAATTATGGGAGCGAACCATGTTTCCTAAAAAGGCTTAATTAAGGAAGCTAATTTTAAATGTCACACATAAATGTGATAGGACCTAATTAAATAACTAAAGAATGCCTATTGAGGGAAGTGGGTGGGTGGAACCCCAACGGGTCCGTCCTAAGGCAGGGTGGTCCTAGAGAACTGGAAGGCTTCTCACAAGGTTTTGACCCTTAGGTATTGTTAGGTTAAAACCTGACTTATGCATTTTTGGGGGACCAGAATGGGACTATACACTACAGGTAGAGAGGTTGAGCAGGACATCCCTCTTGTTTCCCATTCTCTTTGATCCAAGTGCGGCATGGGTCTGCTTTGGTTTGGGTATCTCTACGTAAAGTAGGATGTCAAGGACCTGATGCTAGAATGCTATCAAGAGACCTTGACCACTAGAAACCCAAATTTTAGGTCAATCCTAGTGGGTTCAGCCGCGAACGTTCTGTTGCGTGAAAAACTCGACAAACCCCATGATGTTCCATGGGAGTGCCAAGCGGCACCACTTAGACTCATCTCTCGATGAACCACTAAAAATGTGCTTGGATAGCCGATAGGTGGGCACGTTACAGTTGGTATCAAAACAAAACTTCATAATGATATGTGATTGATTAATGTATGGTTTGTAGACATATCCTAAATAGAATAATCTAAGTGGTATGGATTGATCGTCAGACACCTCCTACACCCACGAATACTGACATGCAAGAGAAGAAATTCCTTCTCAAGCAGATTAAGGCACCTGAGTTTGGTGGAAAAGAAATAGACATCGCAGCAGAGGGAAGATATGGATTGAGTCTATGAATGATTATTTCTCTGTGATGGAAACTTCTTTTGCCAATCAAGCAATGATAGCCAAACTTAATTAAGTTAGTTGGCCATGCTTAGATATGATGGAAGCAATGGTGCAAAGATCAAGGTGTTTCTGAAGGTGTTGTCACTTGGGCTCAGCTAAAAGATAATGTACACAGACGATACCTTCCGACAACCTACGAGACTTTGAAGATGAATGAATTCTTCAAGCTCAAGTAGCTGGAATTAACCTTGGAAGCCTACTACTCAAAGCTGGAATTAACCTTGGAAGCCTACTACTCAAAGTTTGTAACCCTACTAAAATACGCACCATCCGTGGATATTGCACAGCAAGTGTCCAAGCTTTGCCATGGCTTAAATACTCCTCTAAACCACAGTCTTGAAGCAATGTCTCCAACAAACTTGCAAGATGTGTTACTTCAAGCAAAGCCAATAGTCCAAGAACTTAAACTAGGCAATTGTGACAAAGAGGATTCCCGAGATCAGTACAAGAGATACCACACATGCGGAGAGATAGGGCACATCCGTAGTAGGAGATGTCCCAACCGCCAATGTTTCCATTGCAATGAGCTAGGGCATGTCCAAGCAAACTACCTTAACTTAATTCTGGAAGACATTGAGCCTCCAAGGAAACAAAGCTACATAGGTGCAGTCTATGGATATATAGAGGAATCAGATGAAGACGAAGACTTAAAACCCACTACACCTTTTCATGATGATTAGAAATCCTAGAAATATTAGCAGCATGTAATACAACTTGTATTGGAATAAACTTTACCCTTGTAACTACAATTAACCCAAGTAATATGAGTTTGATCAATTTTGAGCCTAGAACTTACAAGTGATCATAGTGTTGCAATGAATGCATGATGGATCCTACCACACAAGTTCCAGAATAAAATCCCCAAATCTTCCAGAAGCACAAGTGGAAGTTAACCCTTAACCCATTCAAATCGAAGGACCAATCATCCCACAATAAATCAAGATTGCGGTTATAACCCGTAATCACAATGGATGGCCAAATGGAGAAAATTAGGTTAGTACATAAGAAAAGGATCATGATTAGTTAGAACTTACTTAGACTTGTAAAAGCATGTTAGTATTATCAAATGCCTTTTAGGAAGGAACATAGAAATTGATGAAGGGAATAGATTTTATGCATCACATTGACAACTGTGTTAAAATGTCTTATGGTTATGAATGCTTTTGGATTTGTGAATAATGAGTTATGGCTCTTATGATTACGTGCTTGCACAGCCAGATGAGTTGTGGATTGTGGTGGTTTGGGACATTGGGTCCCCAACCCAATGCTCCCTTACACTTTGTGGAGTGTGGAAAAACTCACCTGCGAGTGGGGGTCCTATGCTCCCGAGGGAGGTAGGTGTTTTTGATTTTTGATCACTCAAGCACCTGAGAGGACAAAGGGTCGAGTGGTAAGTGCCCCTATTATGTAGGATAGCTCTGGAGGCTCAGGGAAGCTTAGAGGGGCTCTAGGCCAGTAAATTCCCTATTGACCACAGATGGAGTGCGATCACATACAACCCAATCCTGAGGGATTGGAAGGTCCTATCCTAGGCTCGAGAGTGTCTTTTTGTGGAAAGATAGTTTTGTATCACTCTGTGGAGTGACGGTGAAATAAAGTATCTAATTTTTGAATTGTTTATTATGTGCTAAAGATCGAGTTTAATGAACCCAATTTAACAGAGTAATAAAAGGGAGCTAGAAAACAATGTGGTAGTATGCTAGAAAACTAAGCAAATCCCATCAAGGAAAGTGGGAGGCTTCGATCCTGACAATCGAACACCTGTGGTTGGGTGGACCCGATAAGTCATGGCAGGTAACTTTTCAACACTAGATAGAGCTTATTAAATCGTGACCCTCCCACTATCGGTAGGATTAGTTACTAGGTTTAACACGGTTTTAGGGGGGACTCGAGCTGAGATTTTACCTTATGGGTAGGGGGATCGAGTTACACTCCCCCCCATCTCTCACTCTCTTTGAACCAAGTGTGGTGCTAACCTCACTCATGCCTTTGATTGATTACATAGTGGTATTTCTTAGGTGGGTGTTAGATTGCTATTAGGGGTGAATTGTCCATGTTTCCCTTGTGAAGTAGAACTAAGATTCCCATACTCAACTAAGTCCAAGGTTTCCATGGGGAGATGGGATGGTGATGTCCATGGATATGAATTTCAATTGACTACTAGAGGACTCCTCTAGGTTTGTTGGAGAAGGCATCTCACACGTAGTATTAGAGCCTAGGTTCCAAAAGATCCTTTAGTGTAAGGTTAAGTTGTTAATGTATAAAAAGAAGTAATAAGATAACCATGAAGAAAAATGTTGTTGATTATCTTGCACTAACACTAGCATACACTGTGCTCATCGAGAACTTAGTGATGAGAAAGCTACACATTTGTGGGATATTTTTCCCATCATCTATTAAGTAGCCTTAAAGTCGAATAATTTCTCATATTGCGAGGCTATATTTGAGATAACGGAAATGAACTTTATTCCTTCAATTGTTTTGCAACCTCCTCCTAACTCATGGTACATGAGATATTTCTGGCCAAGGAAAAGGTCACATATGGAGATATATTATGGGTGTAACATCCTTCTTCATTGTGAACTATGGAGGGTTCGATGGGTTGAATAACTAAGGATAGTTAAGATATATCTTTTGTTCAGTGCCTTTGCTGAACGATTACTAAACATTAGGGATGCGCCTGTATCTGAAACCTTGTGGATATATCAAAAAGTACTACAAATGGTACCACTCGAGAGAGTTGTTGTAGTGCCATTATGTTGTTTGCCATGTTCATGAGAATCGCCCAAGGTATGAGAATATAGACCTTCATACTTTTCATGAGGAAAGGATCCATGAGATGATGTATTGGTAGATCATAGTATGATCAATTACATCTTTGTAAATACTTTTCATAAATATAAAGTCTTGTTATTATTTTTGGAGAGTGTGAGTTATGAGCTTATGATGATAGTTGAGCTACTTTGACAAGTTAATGATGAAGTACGCTTTATGCGAGTGATTTTTGAGATCATGTACTCCATTGCTTGCCAGTCAAATATATTGGAATTAAGAGAAAGCGTAATGGCTATCTTAGAAAAGACTCATCTATAGAGTTGTTTAAGCTTATGAAGGGGCTAAAACTGGAGCCCAAACCTAGGGAAGGGATGACCCTTACTTTTACTTAGACTCAACGTTGTACAAAGATGTGAAAGTCCATCCCAAGTTGTTGAAATGGCTCGAAGACCTCAAATTGATAGGACTTTATAAGTATGATACTCTTTGAAATGATAAGGCAAAATATATAGATGGGAAATTTTGTAATGAGAAATAAATGGGTGTATGACCAATATACAAAGGTTAATTCTCCCGATAGGATTGCCCTTACCGGGAGTGCAAAGTTGAAAAATTTATAAACTTCTAGAATATCCCAATCTCCCAAAATCTTATTAATTCCTAGAAACAAAGGCCGACCACCTCGTTTTGTAACAAAGAAGTTAAGGAGATAATCAGAATTGCCAATTAGTGCGAATTGATGAAACATACAAGGAACTCTAAGAGAAGAAGTTTCTTCTCAAGCAGACACCAACACCTAGGTTTAGCGATGAAGGACCCAAGGTGGAACAAGATGCAGAAGCGTGGATTGAGGCTTTGTATGACTATTTCCTAGCTGCTGAAACTACTGGTATGCAAATCAGTCCATGACTTCTCATCTTCATCTTACTGGTGAAGCTAAGCTTTGGTGGAAACAATATTGCCGAGATAAAGGGGTAATAGAAGCTTCCCAAACTTGGGAGGAGATTAAAGAAGCTGTGAAAGGACAATATCTTCCCCCATCTTTTAAATCAATCAAGATGAATGAATTCTACAACTTACGACAATTAAGCCTAACCTTGGAAGGATACTATTCTAAGTTTGTGAGTCTATGTAAATATGCACCCCCAATGACAACATCTCAACAGACTGCAAGGTTTTGCCAAGGACTAAATCCACCTTTGGACACTCACCTTGAATCAATGAGACCAACGACTCTCAAAGATGCTCTTATGCAAGCAAAACCTATGGCCAAGGAAATTGCTCAAAATGGCCAAAGGAACCGTCCAATAAACAACTATGGAAGGGGCTACCTAAACCATGGTGTCGATATGGCCAATGCTAGAGGGAATGGTAGAGCTAATGCAATCACCCAAGGACCAAATGGGATAGGAATTAGATACTCCTACAAGTGCAAAAGAATTGGACACCTAAGGGAAAATTGTCCTAACCATCCTCAAAATCCTAGCCCAAACCAAGTTGGTGGAAGAGGTCGAGGGAATGGCAACAACAACCCAGGCCATGGACATGGAAGAATAGCTGATGCCTGAGTAAATACCATGATTAGACAACCCGAGGAATGCACATTAGGTAAAGAATTTGAAAGAGGATCCATTCATGCTGCCATGGAAAAGAAAGGAGTAGACCACCAATGTTCACTAATTCAAACTCCAGCTACTTACAAGGGTACATCATTTATAATCTTAATTGATTGTGGTAGCACACATTCCTTTCTTGCACCCAAGATAGTTAAAAGATTGCATCTAGAATCCAAGGGGACAAGGAAAATGATAGTAGAATTGGCTAGTGGGAAGGAAATCGCCTCAAACAAAACTGTAGAAAAACTTCAATTTGAGTTAGATAGCCATATAACTGAAGAAAAATTTTGAATCCTACCACTAGGATGCTACGATTGCATTCTGGGAATGGATTGGATCAAGAAGAACAAAGCCTAGATTCTATGTGTTGAAAAGGAAATAATATTCCAAGACTTGGAAAGAGAAACCGTAAAGGCATATGGGAAAGCTGGAAGAACTAGAGTCCAATTAGCCAAGGCAAGTCGACTCAGGAAGGGATTGAAGAAAGGTCAACCAATCTACATGATCCGGTTGAATAAGGTCAAAAAGACTAATGAAGGCACTCTACCTTCCTAGATCAATGACTTGGAGGATGTCTTCCCAGAAGAATTGTCTCAATTGCCTCCAAAGCATGATGTTGATCATGAAATAAATTTGATTACTGGAGCCAAGCCAATGTCAAAACGACCATACAAAATTTCTATTCGAGAGTGGAAAAAGATTGAATTTTTGACTGATTTTTGTTATTTTTGAGGTCTGAATGGTTGATTTTTGATGGATTTAGAGTGATGTATGGTTGTTAATGGAAGTGTTTGAGAGTGTTTTGGATGATATTGATTATGTTTTGGAAGTTCATGATGATTCTTAGAAGAAATATGAAGCTCTGTGATGTTTTGATAGGTTCTGTTATTGAGGTTCTGATTGATTCTGATACCTTCTGTATAGCTTTTATTTTGTTCTGATTTTCTTCTGTATGAAGCATGGATTGATGATTGATGAAGGTTGAAATATTTTGAAAGATTATTGAATAGTTTTTGATAGTTTGGAATGGTTTTAGTATGAGTTATGAGGATTTGATGTTCTCTGATGACCTTCTGTAACCCTCTATAAACCTTCTATAGAGCCTCTGTCTTTGTTCTATCTCTGCTCTGTTCCTATTTTGTTCTATTTTGTAGATCTTCTGTAAGTGTTCTATGGAATGTATGTGTGACTTTGGAAAAGTTTTCTAACTTTTGGAAAGGATGAATCTAAGTTCAAAAGAGCTAAAACAAATAGAAGAAGAAGCTGCTGAAGACTGAAGTGACAGAGACAGTAGTGAGATATGAAGAGACACTGTAGTGGCTTTGCTGCCTCTCCGACACAGACATACCTCTTGGGAGGTGTATCCACGACCTAAGAAGGATTATTGAGAGTCATTATTGAGTATTTTAGTGAGGAGATGATGTACTATTGAGAGAGAGAGAGAGAGAGAGAGAGAGAGAGAGAGAGAGAGAGAGAGAGAGAGAGAGAGAGAGAGAGAGAGAGAGAGAGAGAGAGAGAGAGAGAGAGAGAGAGAGAGAGAGAGAGAGAGAGAGAGAGAGAGAGCCACAGGTAGCCAATTCTATCAAAATAGTGTATCTATATATGAGAGATTGAGAGAGAAAACTATGAAGACATTGAAGATGAATACTATGTGATTGATTTCCATTCAAAATTGGTGTATTCCTTTTTATTCGTTGTTTAATTGATGGATTCTATGAAGATGTTGAAGATTATGGTTGATTCTATCAAATCCGTGGGAGTTATCTACTATGATGTTGCGTGAAGATTTACTGTTTTCTCTGTTTTGGTCATCAAAAGAATGAAATAAAAGCTTGTTGATGTTACAAGATATATTTTCTTGTATTAGGATCCCCTTTTCCTTGGTCTTCCTCTTGGGGCTCCATGTTTTTGGTGTGCAACCAGGGAAACTTGCCATCAACAAGCATCAGAAAAGGTTGAAAATGAAGGAAACGGCATTGTCAAGAAAAGGAGAATTCAATGGATGTTTGCAAAGTTCCTTCTTCTGAAGAGTTGGAGATTCTTATTACCAAAGCCACTTTCCACAAGAAGTTCATCCCACAATGGTAAAAACATATTACCATCATGATGCAAGCTCTATGCAATGGACTGTTTCCTCTTCCTGTTGAGGCAACAGAAACTTGCATCTTGGTGGCAAATTGTTTGGGAACAAACTGAAGAGCAGAAGCAGAGAGAATGACTATACATGGAAGATTTAGCATTCATTGAGGAGTTTCCAGACATCATCAAGTGGGATATCGTGAAGAAGCTTCAGGAGTCGTGGTTTGTGGAGGTTCATGAAAATAAGAAGGAAAAGAGTTGGAATTTGTTCGTGGATGCTCAACAGCAAGATACGTGGGATGCTTGGTGTTCTGATAATCTTCTGTTTGTCCAATTAGCAACCCACTGGAAGTTGGTAGACAGAGTGTTTTTCACAACATACACTATTGAAATCCTTAGAAGCTGGCATTATTATAATGATGGCACAACAACGATCCTAAGAAGGATGAGTTTTGATACTTTTAGAACGGAATATCTCCCCCTCTGTAGTGGTTTGAAAGCCGAATTTAGAGATGTTGAAAAGAAGGAAGTAGAAGGGATGGTGGCCAGAGAATCCCCCAGAGACTGAAGTCCCTCTTTGATTCTATTCTGTTGAGTACTGAACAACTAGTTGGAGCCAAGCCCCTGATGAATGATGCAATCAAGAGGCAAGCATTAGAACGAGTCTAGAGGTACGTGAGAAGAGAGAAGGCAAGAATCAAGACTGAGAATGAGCTAGCAATAGAAGTCTCCTTTGACGCCCTAAAAGCACTCTTTACAGAAGCTCCCATGGCGACTCAAGGTCCCCTTCCAAGTCAGATTCGTCTTGGAAATATTGATGATAGGCCAGCAAATGTAGTCCCATTGCCAATTTTTAAGGGAGATTACAATGAAGACCATGCCAGAACCCCTGAGCATTGGTTAGCAATATTCCCCGCCACTTTCAAGGCCACGGCATTTCAATGGTATGAGAGACAAGCAGCAGGAACTTTTGGCACATGGGACGACCTGAAGTTGGCCTTCCTCACTAAATTCAGGCATGAAGGTTTGAAGAGCAAATGCAAGAGGAGTTCATGAACTTAAGTCAGTCCTTTGGAGAAAGAGTAGAAGCTTATGTCTCGCGAATGGTATGAGAGACAAGCAGCAGTAACTTTTGGCACATGGGACGACCTGAAGTTGGTCTTCCTCACTAAATTCAGGCATGAAGGTTTGAAGAGCGAATGCAAGAGGAGTTCATGAACTTAAGTCAGTCCTTTGGAGAAAGAGTAGAAGCTTATGTCTCGCGAATGGAATCCATCCTAAAGAGATGGACTAACCATCATTTGGACGAAGGCATTCAGAAAGGAGTGTTCCTTAGAGGCCTACAACCAGAAGTTCGCAAGTTCGTGGAATTGAGAAGACCAGTCTGCAAGCTGCAATGGAAGGTGCAAGATTGTATGATGAAGTTGAAGCAAGGTTTTCAATGACTCCAGGAAGAGGAGTTTTACCTCCTCCCATGCCAGGAATGGTATACCCACCAAATGCAGTTCCAGGGATAGTTCCCTACCCCTACCCCCAGATGCAAATAGTGCTGCAGTATAATGCATCTAATCCACTATGGTCGCCACATATGACAGTGCCTCAAATGATGGTTCAACCACAACAGTAGTGGCCTCAAACAATTCCTCCAATGGCAACTCAACAACAGTAGAACCCTATCAACTAGAATAAACAATCCCAAGTCTCAGCAGGAGCTCTGAATCAGAACTAGAACAAAGGACCTTTTGGATCAACCCAACTAATGTATGTAGTAATTACAGAAGCTTCACAACACCCTACTACAAATACTTCAGGAGGTAAAAATTTGAAGGACTACTTATCCAACTCAGTTGCAAGTATCAAGAAAGAGCTTATGGATGTGATTACAAAGCAGCTACAGATGTTGAAGGTGAATACCACCAATATATCCACTCCTGCAAGAGCTGGGAGAGATGTGATGCATTCTAATACATGGTGCGGGAAGTGTCATCAAGCAAGACATTTAGCCACTGAATGTACCCGAAAAACCAACCATTCATGGAGCCTTTTTTTCCTACTGTTTGCGGAAGAACCATACAGAGGATATTTGCTCTTTGAAAGAGATGCACGAGCGAAGATAGAAGGATGAAAATGCAAGATTCAACTTGCTAGAATCCAAAATGGCAACACAGGATATTGGACTAAAGTTGAGGGAGTTTGGTCCTAATTTCGATCTAAGGAGGTTTCCCTCTCAAAGTTACAGAGGATGACATTCTGGTGGTGGTCAGATATCAGAAGTGGAATATTACAGGTGTGGAGAAAAGGGTCATATCTCCCCGAATTGTCCAAACCCTAGACGATCTGTGGATTACAAGCCCTTCTGCAGCCGATACAAAGGAGAAGGCCACACTGCAAAGGATTGTCCAAGTCCAGCCCCTGTCAAGGCCAATACCATTGATAGCCAACAGAAGGCACAAGAGCCTGCCTCCAATTTGGTAGAGTTGGAAGTTGCCGCTATCACGCATGCCAAGAAGAAGGAACTAGTTATTCAAAACGAAAATAATTCTCCTACTAAGACTGTGAAGTTCAACCTATCAATAGAGGGACAGAACAGTGCAGTATAGAGCATTGTAGTGCCACAGAGAGTCACAGAGATAATCCCAAAAACAGGACTAGAGGTCTAGGAGATAGATGATACAAAAGCACTTCTAGAAATACAAGAAATGCCAATGCTGCCATTGCTAGAAGAAAAAGGGAAGATGAAAATGGGTGTAGCCCCATTCCTCTGCAGGTTGGAGAAGCCCATGGATCCTATTAGGGAATATGACTTGGTAAAAGACCTAGACACTTTTAAACCAAACTTAACATTCCGACAGTTGCTAATGCTGTCTCCCACAGCAGCAGTTGAACTGCCGAAAGAAATTCAAAAGCATCTTGACAAGAATATGTGGACTAAGGATAGCTCCTTCAACATCAACCGAGACCAATAAGGCCTCGGAGCCTGTAAAGGAAGTAGATGTGGCGAACGCCTTCCTAGATCCTGGAACCCCAGAGATTAGTGTATGGATAGAAGGATGCTTTATTTCAGATGCATTGATTGATGGAGGCTCATCAATAAACATAATGACAGATATGACAATAAAGGACTTAGGGTTTTGAAGGAATTCAACCTACACAGTGGCTTATCAGATTGGCAGACCAAAGTAGAATTAAACCATTGGGCATCCTCCCATATGTAAAAATAACCCTTGCAGGAAGAGACTATTGGCTGACATATTTGGTGGTCAAACCAAATTCTTATGGGATCTCATACCCTCTACTGTTGGGAAGACCTTGGCTTTTTGAAGCGAGAGCCAGGGCGGATTGGTTCAAAGGAACCCTAACCCTAGGCAGAGGACCTAACAAAGTGGTGTTGAAGTTGTATGGATCGCAAAAAGGCAATGGATCCACATCCATCGAAGTTATAACTGACTCCTCCAATTAAGTAACAGATGGTACATCAGGGGACGAAGAGGTTGTTAAATAGATATTTCCCAAGAAAACAGAGGCACAATCCCTAACAGTGGGCACTGTAAGCCAACTACCAAGGGAAGCAAAGTCCTTGTCCATGGGAGAATACCTCCTGCCTCAACTAGAATTGACTTTTGAAATCACCTTTGACAGTAAATAGAAGCATGGATGTACTGTTCTCCCTATTACATGGCAATCGCAGAGACAGTAGCAGAGACAGAGCCAGAGATATAAGCAAAATTAGAAGTAGACGCAGAGGCAGAATATCTATTCTTCTCCTACAGAGCCTCTACAGAAGCAAAGACAGAGCCTCCAGAGGAAGGGGATGAAAATGATGAGGAAGAAAACGAAGCAGGATATGAAAGTATAGATGAAGAATTTCCTTTGATAGTGGACGATCTTGTTGATGGCCCTACAAAGATCTTAGAGGCTGAAGATATCAGGGTGTTGGATGGAATGACCATGGTTCCATTTGGGTTGACCAATGGACCACAAAGTATGTTGAATCTGCATAAGCAATGGATCAAAGGCATAAAAATTAAGTTCACCAGTGGCTCCTGTCACCCTGACCGTTCAGTCCGTAGAAAAGATGATGATGATGCCTCTTGCTAGCAAAAGCCAAAGCCATTAGAGCAACGGCTTCTAGAAGGTCCGTGCTATGTGACATTCCTGGACGCATCCTTTGAAGATGAATCTCGAAGTCCAAAAGAAATTACCACTCACACAGAAGAAAACAAAGTTCTGATACCCTTCCAGCAATCTCAACAGACAAATGAGTCATCTGTTCAGAAGGAGGACACTCGTTCTAGTGGAACATCAGACGATGACACTACTCCCTTGAAAGAGTCAGACCTCTATCCAGAAGCAATCCGTGGGGCATTTATCCACGAAGTGGAAGGTGAAAGACAAGTAACATTCTTGGATACTGACGATACTGAACATCACCTGAAAGTGGATCTCAATCTTCCAGAAGAAGAACTAGTGGTCTTGCGAGATCTATTAAAGGAGAACCTAGATGTGTTCGCTTGGTTGTACAAAGACCTAAAGGGGATTGATCCCACAGTATGCCAATATCACATTGACCTAGAGCTTGATGCCAAACCTATAAGGCAAAGACAAAGGCACATGAATCATAATTATTCTGCTTTGGTGAAGGCTGAATTATTGAAGCTTCTTGAAGCCGAGTTCATTTATTCCGTGGCTAATAGTGAATGGGTTTCGTCCATTGTGGTAGTATCCAAGAAGAACGGGAAACTTTGAATATGTGTCAACTTTTGGAAGCTGAACTCGAAGATGAAGAAGGATCATTTTCCTATCCCTTTAATGGACCAACTGTTGGACACAGTGACATGCCATGAGCTGTATTCCCTCTTGGATGGATTAAGCGGATATAACCAAGTCCAAATTGCAGAAGAGAGCCAATCCAAAACAACCTTCACCACAGAATGGGGGACCTATGCCTATAGAGTGATGCCATTTGGGCTCTGTAATGCTCTTGTCATCTTCCAACGAGTAATGATGGTTGCCTCCAAAATCATTTGCACGATTTCATTGAGGTGTATCTTGATGACTTCTGTGTCTATAGCTTAATCCGTGAGCATTGGGGACACCTAGAGCAATGTTTTGACAGATGCCGAGAGTATGGGATTTCTCTCAACCTCGAAAAATGTGTCTTTGGCATCTCATCAGGAGTTATTTTGGGCCATATTGTCTATGCACAAGGGATTGCAACAGACCCGATGAAGATTGAGAAGATTGCTGCCTTGGTAGCACCAACAAACCTCAAGCAATTGAGAGGATTTCTTGGCCATGTGGGTTACTACAAAAGATTTATTGCACATTTTGTAACCAAGGCAGCCCCTTTGCACAAGCTCCTAATGAAAGATGCGGATTTCCTTTGGACTGATGAATGTGATGAAGCCTTTAATACCCTAAAACATTGCCTTATCCAAGAACCTATCTTACAGCCTCCTGATTAGACGAAGGAGTTTCATCTGCACACAGATGTATCAGTTGAAGGGCTAGGTGTTGTCCTATGTCAAAAGGGCCCCTCTAAATTAGATCAACCAATATATTATGCAAGCCAAAAGGTCACTGATAGGGAGCAGAACTACACATTGACCGAGCTTTGCTTGCTTGGCAATGGTGTTTGCACTAGAGAAGTTTAGACACTATCTACTGTCAACGCATTTCAAGTTTCACATGGATCATGAAGCCCTGTCCTTCCTGATGAACAAAGCAGATGTTAAAGGGTGAATGATGAGATGGTTGCTTCTATTCCAGGTGTTCAATTTTGAAGTGGTCACTAAGCCTGGCCGTCCCCATGTCCTAGCCGATCATCTATCACGGATCGCTCAAACTGCAGAAGAGTAACAGGATGATCCAGACCTTCCTAATGCTTCCTTGTTTCTAGTTGAAATAGTTACTCCCTGGTATGCAGACATAGCCAACCTCCTGGCATCTCAAGCCATGAGAAGAAGAAGCTTTTGTTAGAATCAGCCCCCTACACCTTGCTAGGTGGTGCACTGTACAAGAGAGGCAAAGATGAAGTGTTGCAGGGGATGAAATTGGCATAGTATTGAAAGCATGCCATGACAAACCATATGGTGGACACTTCACAGGAGAAGCGACAACCAAGAAGGCTCTGTTGGCAGGATATTGGTGGCCGACCCTCCACAAAGATGCATATGACTACTGCAAGAGATGTGATGCTTGTAGCGAATGGGAAAACCCACCAAAACAAGTGCCATGCCACTGCAACCTATTCTTTCCCTAAAGCCGTTTAAGAAGTGGGGTATTGATTTTGTGAGCCCCATTGATCCGCCCACTAGATGGAAGCAGAACAGATACATCTGAGTATGTATGGATTATGTCACAAAGTGGTGTGAAGCTAAAGCCCTAAAACGAGACGATGGTAACAGTGTAGCTCTATTCATGTATGAAAATATTATCACCTGTTTTGGCAGTCCCCTCGAGCTGGTAAGTGACAGAGGTACTCATTTCCTTAATAAAACCATGGAGGAGCTAACAAAGTTGTATAAGATCCACCGTCGCAAGTCTACTCCTCACTATCCTAGAGCCAACGGCCAAGTTGAAGTCACCAATCGCATCCTTTGCTTGATCGTGACAAGAACGATTGCCGCACATTGTCGTGACTGGGATGATCAACTTACAGAGGCCCTCTGGGCATATAGAACCTCCCATAAGGCAGCTATAGGATAGACCCCTTTCCAGCTGGTGTATGGTACAGAAGCCGTCTTCCCTATTGAATTGGAATTGCCCTCTTTGCGAGTGGTAGTTAAAGAATGCTTGGGAGATGATGAGTCACTGGAACACTGCCTCATGCACTTGGAATGCTTGGATGAGATATGGCGGATGGCCCTACAGTGTATGGAAACCACTCAAAGTGCGATGCAAGGCCTATCATGACAGTTTCATCAAGCACAAGGAGTTCGAAGAAGGTGATCTTGTCCTAGCCTATGATTCGAGATTTGGCAAGTTTCCTGGCAAGCTTCAATAACGGTGGATGGGCCCATACAAGGTACTTGCTGTCAATTCTAATGGTTTTGCTCAGGTGCAGACCATTGATGCCTCTGATGATCCTTTTCTGATCAATGGCTATCGCCTGAAGAAGTACTTTCCTCCTTGGGAATTGTGGCAATCACAATCGACCTACCTTCTCCCTTTTGGGCATCGCAGTGTCATTCTCTTCGTGCTTCTGATAGCCCTTATGATTCTCCTCATGAGGCGGTCTCGTTCTACTAGCCCCTCAGATACCTCTCAACCCTACCTTGTTCTCTTCTCGTATAATCCAACAACGGTGGCGAGGTTGGTCCTGACACATGGTATTTCTTCCATTCTCTTTATTAACGAAAAAAAAAAAACAAAACAAAACATACAAAACTGTTATGGGAGAAAAGGAAGAAATTCCCTATTATAACATGCCTCGTTCCAAGAAAATGTGCAAACACCCTTGGGCAGGAAGTTGACTATGGAAAAGGTGGTAAGGCCCCACAGTTCAGGATAGCTGACTCATCAGCAACACCTTTTCAGCACATAATTTGAAGCCACCTCCCTTGGTGTGCTATCTCTACAATATTAGTCCATTTTCCCTTCTTAATAGACGAACTTTCTTACAAATAATTGAAGTACAAGACTTGTTGGATGCCTCCCTGGGTACGCCTCATCTTCAACATCTTGATGATAACAACAGATAAAGTGATCTTCATCACCGACCCCTTGACTGACGTAAGCTTTCATCCTAATAGGATGGGGACGTGCGTATGGACTGCTCTTTGTATCTATCAGCAAGTGAGATAGAGGGTGGGGTGAGTGACCAGTCTTTCCCTTCAAATCAAATGAGAGGTGAGATGTGTGAATGGAGTGTTGCACGTAAGTACGCGATGGGCCTTCCAATGCACAACGCACGATCTATTCCTGTGCACTGAACCATAAGGCTTCCTGGCCTTCCTTCTTGCACTGTATGCCAGCACAAGGCGGGATGCACTGTTGCACCATCAAAAGTGCACAAGGCATACAATCTTTGCAAAAGTGACAGTGAGGATTACATCGATAGATTTGAGGAATGGGCTGCCCTCTATATCTTTCAACAAAGCGTGAGACAGAGGATGGGTTGAGTGTGAAGGATGTTTATTCAATCAAGTATTGAGAGGTGAGGATTAAGGTACGTTACGACAATTGGAGTCCGGTACGTTTCCATTTCCCTATGCACACACGAGATGGGTCTCTGCCATCAGCACAGGACACATCACTCTGTTTTGTACACGGTACTGCAAGGCTCCCTGGCCTTCCTGCACTTGCACCTATGCCAGATGGGTTGGACGCACTAATGCACCATCAATTGTGTACCCTAGCATACTCCCTTTGCACCACCCGCTTGTCGATTCCTAAATCGGTGTGAGATCTGGGTTTCATCATTATTAACTCGAGTGATGTAAGTTATGGGGCGAGTGGCTGTTCTCTCATTCAATCCGAGTGCTAGTGAGTTGAGTGACTATCCTTCGTCAACGACACTTAATCCGATGGGCTTCATCAACCAGCTACCTCCCTGGGTGTTGCTGCATGGTCCCTGCCATGCTGGCCGAACGCTGGAGCGAGCCGTGGTACCTCCTGCAACCAACTCCAACCCTTCTGTAGGGGTGACGGTTCCTTCAACCTTACGCAAAACGGGCCAAGTCTTTCTAACATTATCCTTATGATTGCAAGTGTACATTATGTTTTAAGTGTGGGGACGCCAGAGTTTAGTCGGTTGACGAGTCCTAGGTTATGTTGTTGCATCTAACCCTGCCCGGTAAGGTCTTAAGTGTGGGGACGCGTCCCTGTGCATCTATTCTGCATATCATCATGGAAATACATCTATCCACCTCCAAATCCAGAAATTCATTTTTTATGCTCTGATGGGGTCCCTTCCCCACTCATCCGTTCTATTTCACCCTGTCCCCAGGGCTGTTTCTTGTCCATTTGCCTTTATCCTTTGTTTTGCCATTTTTCCATGTGAACACACCCTACGTTCACTGACTCACATCCAACCTTATAGCCTTTTTCATCCCTTTGAACTAGCCATTTTTCCTTTTTATACACCCTTGTTCCGACTTACGGTTCATCCGCTATCCCATTTTGAACAGTTTTATGTTTTTCCATGTGAATGCATCCTACGTTCACTGGACTTGATATCTGAAGTCATAACCTAGTTTTTCCCTTTGACTGACACACTTTTCCTTTTTACATCCCCTTGTTTTGGCTTACTATTTTTGAGTAATTAATTTTCAAAGCAATTTTCGCTAATTGGATATATTTCCATGTGAACGCGTCCTTCTCGCTTCAAAACAATAATCTAACATACCAGCCCTGCCCTAGCCTTCCCTTGGACACATTTTCTTTTTACACCCTGTCCTTTTGCTGTATGGGTTGTCCGTTATTAATTTTTGTGAGTTTTCATGTCTTTTTTGTGCGTTGTTTTGCCATTTTTCCATGAGAACCTACCCTACTCTTTTTGGAATTCCATTCTGACTCGATAGCCTTGTCCGGCCACCCTTCTTGCACAATTTTCCTTTTTTCTCTACCCTGTTTCGCCTCTGGATTTTTTGTTATTAATTTTCATTGGTATTTTTTAACGCCATTTTCTTGTTTCTTCCATGCGAACGCCTTCTAATCCCATCCGAACTGAGATTTGATGTGATAGCCCTAAAGATTATATTTTTTCAGACATTTTTTCTTTTTAATGTCCTCTATTCCGGTGCACGGATCATTCCATATTAATTTCCGAATCCCTTTTCGAGTTCGATTTTTGTTTTTTTTCCATGTGAACGGATCTTATTTTCATTGGAACTGTGTTCTAACATGATAGGCCTGTCTTTCATGCATTTTTGCACATTTTTCTTTTTTCCCACCTTTCGTTCCGGTGCACGGTTTGGGTTTTATAAAATTTTCGGCTCATTTGCGCTGGTCGTGCCTCTCACGTCGCGTGTGCCCACCTGCTTTTTTTTCAATTTTTAATCCTAACAACGCGTCTGTTGTGTCCTCTCGCCCCCGTGCAGCCATCCTAGCCCTCGCCGCTTCCCACTACTGCAATTTTTTTTACCTCGCCCTGCGCTTCTACGCAGGACGAGGGGGGTTTTTATTTTTCTCTTTCTTTTTTTTTCATTTTTTATTTTTTTCTTCAAAAAAATATTCATTTTAAAAAAAAAGACTCTCCCCTCCTCCCCCCCCCCTGCCCCGACGGTTTTCTTCCTCCTTTCTTCCCTCTCTGCTTCCTTCTCTCTCCTTCTCTTTCTCTCTCCTTCTCTTTCTCTCTCCCTGTCTTCTTCTCCCTCTTCCTCCTCTCCTACTCTTCTCCCTCCTTTCCTCTCCCCCTCCTCCCTTCTTCCTTTCTTTCTCCTTCCCTCCTCCTTCTTCTCTTCCCCTTCTCCTCTCCTCCCCTCCTTCTTCTCTTCCCCTTCTCCTCTCCTCCCCTCCTCCTTCTTCTCTTCCCCTCCTCCTCCTTCTCTTCCCTTCCTCCTCTCCTTCCGCCCGTCGGCCACCGTAGCCACTGCCTCTGTGCCCGTTGCCCACCATCGCCGCTACCTCCATGCCTGCTGCACCCACTGCGCGCCAAATAGAAGAAGGAGCTTGCTGAAGACTAAAGAGAAGACTGAAGTGACAGAGATAGTAGTGAGATATGAAGAGACACTGTAGTGGCTCTAGTGCCTCTTCAACAAACATACCTCTTGGGAGGTGTATCCACGATCTAAGAAGGATTATTGAGAGTCATTATTGAGTATTATAGTGAGGAGATGATGTACTATTGAGAGAGAGAGAGAGAGAGAGAGAGAGAGAGAGAGAGAGCCACAGATAGTCAATTCTATCAAATAATGTATCTATATATGAGAGATTGAGAGAGAAAACTATGAAGACATTGAAGATGAATACTATGTGATTGATTTCCATTCAAAAATGGTGTATTCCTTTGTGTTCATTGTTCTATTGATGGATTCTTTGAAGATGTTGAAGATTATGGTTGATTCTATCAAATCCGTGGGAGTTATCTACTATGATGCTGCGTGAAGATTTACTGTTTTCTATGTTTTGGTCATCAAAAGAATGAAATAAAAGCTTGTTGATGTTACAAGATAGATTTTCTTGTAGTAGAATCCCCTTTTTCTTGGTGTTCCTCTTGGGGCTCCAATTCCTAAAGCTATTGAGCTTAAGGAACAACTGAGGCAATTGATAGAGCAAGGATTTATCCGCCTGAGTAATTTACCCCGGGGAGCACCTATCCTCTTTTAGAAAAAGAAGGACGGAACACTTAGACTCTGCATTGACTTCAAAGGACTAAATGAGGTTACGATCAAAAACAGGTACCGCATACCCAGGATAGGCGAACTTTTAGATTGCCCACATGGAGCCAAGGTTTTTTCCGAGATTGATCTAAGGTCTGGATATTATCAAATTTGAATCAAGGAACAAGATATCCCACCTTCAGCACTAGGTATGGTCATTATGAATTTTTAGTCATACCATTTGGATTGACTAATGCCCCAGCTACATTCAATCATCTAATGCAAGACATCTTTCAACCATATCTAGATGATTTTGTACTAGTATTCTTTGACGATATACTAGTATACTCCAAATCAATAGAGGAACATGAAGATCACTTAAAGATTTCCTAGTAACACTTCGTGAAAATTAGCTCTATGCCAAGATGAGTAAATGCATATAGGATTGAATATCTTGGATACATTGTTTCCGCTAATGGAATCTTTGTAGACCTTGCCAAAGTAAAAGATATCCTAGAATGGCCAATACCTAGGACAGTAAAAGAAATCCAAGGATTTTTGGGACTAATAGGATGGTACCGAGTCTTCATCAAGGATTATTCCCTCATTCCTATATGCTTGACAAATATTTTGAAGAAAAATACAGTAATCATTTGAACCAATGAGCATCAAGAAAACTTTGATAAGCTTAAAGAAGTTGTAACCACTACACCTGTATTAAAACTCCCTGACTTCAATCAACCATTTGAGGTGATCACTAATGCAAGTGGACTTGTGATCAGTGGGATGCTAGTACAAGAAGGAAGACTAGTGGCCTATACTTCTAGGAAATTGAAACCCTACGAGTCCAACTATGCTACTCATGACCTTGAGTTACTTGCAGTAATCCATGCCTTGAAACTGTGGAGACACTATCTATTGGAAAGGGAATTCACTTTAGTCACAGATCATAAAAGTCTTAAGTGGATCTTCACCCAAGCTGACCTAAACATGAGGCAAAGAAGATGGTAGAGATACAGCAAGAGTTTGATTTTAAAATCAAATATCATCCAAGGATGGACAATGTTGTTGTAGATGCATTAAGCCGAAAATCCTTTCTTAATGGCATCGTAGAAGTTCAAGGCTTAAGAACCGTATCCATACCTGATAACCCTGTACTTGAGCTTGTACGCCAAGCTATTTCTCAGGATAATGAATATGAAGGACTCATGGCTAAGGTACTTCAAGGAGAAAGCTCTGACAAAGAAAGGTCTAAGATTAAGGATTATCATGCTAGCAATGGTTGTCTATATTACCATGAAGTTCAAAGCTTAAGAACCGTATCCATACCTGATAACCCTGTACTTGAGCTTGTATGCCAAGCTATTTCTCAGGATAATGAATATGAAGGACTCATGGCTAAGGTACTTCAAGGAGAAAGCTCTGACAAAGAAAGGTCTAAGATTAAGGATTATCATGCTAGCAATGGTTGTCTATATTAACATGATAGCCCCATTGCAGGACATCTGAGGCATGCCAAGACACTCAACACAGTTCGTAAGAGCTATCACTGGCTAGGATCAAAAAGGGATGTCTTAAAGTACGTAACTCAGTGCTTGACTTGTCAAAGAGTTAAGGCGAAAATTATCAAGATGCCTCAAGAGTTACAACCCTTGGACATTCCACAAATGAAATGGGAGTAAATAAGTATGGAATTTGTTGTTGGATTACCTACTACTGCTAGTGGATATGATTCCATCACAGTAGTGGTTAATAGGTTGACAAAAGTTGCACACTTGATCCTAGTCAAAAAAACCTACAAGTCATCTGACATTGCTCGAGTCTTTATCAAAGAAGTATTTAGGTTACATGGATTGCCAAATAGCATAATCGGTGGACCAAGACTCTAGGTTCACCTCTAAGTTTTGGACTTGCCTATTCCAATCAATTGGAACGAAGCTATGCTTCAAACTGCTTATCATCCTCAAACTGATGGCCAAACTAAGAGGGTGAACCAGACCATTGAAGATATTCTAAGGTCTTATTGTGGCAAAGAACCGAAATGGTGAATTGAACATTTACCTTTGGTGGAGTTTGCTTATAGCAATGCCTTTCAACAAATAATCAAGATGTGGCCATTCCAAGCCTTGTATGGGCAAGAATGTTGTACACCTCTAAACTTCTCAAATCCCACTCTCAAAGTAGAGGCTTCTAAGGCTATGCTTGAAGAGATGGACCAACAAATCCAATTGATCTAACATGACATCCAAGCTGCTCAAGCTTGGAAAAAATCCTATTCAGATCTTGAAAGATCCATAAGAACATTCAAGGAAGATGACATGGTGTTTCTAAGGGTAAGACTTGAAAAGAGCTCATTATCCTTGGGGAAATAAAAAATCTTAGTCAAAGGTACTCCGGACCATATGAAGTAATCAAAGTAATGGGAAGGCAAGCCTACAAGCTTAAATTGCCACCCCATCTCAAGATTCACAATGTGTTTCGTGTAAGCCTACTAAAACCTTATGTACCAAACCCCAATCATGTGCTTAATGATGAACAAATAGTCATGCATGCCCAAGGAATTCTAAAAATGCAACCCGAGAAGATTCTAGATACAAGGGAGAAACCTCTAGGAAGTAGAATGCTAAGAGAACACCTAGTACAATGGAAGGATTATCCTGAAGAAGATACCACTCAGGTTGATGAGGCAACCCTTATGAAAGAATACCCCCAGTTTCTCTCGAGATGAGGACATCTCAATTTCTCTAAGGAGGGAAGAATGTAATGTTCCCATTACTTAGTTTATTTTAATAAACAATGTGCATATACATTCTAAGAAAATTGATTTATATTGCACATTTTAAAATATATATATATATATGAAACTCACTCTACTTATGAAGATAATTGTTATTATTAATAAGGTATTATATGCCAGTTCATGGAAGAAAGACTTGGGAAACCCTCCCAAGACTAGCTTATTAAAACTATGTTTGTAGTATAGAACAACAAAAAGAACTAGCCTAGTGGATAGTCACTTGGTAGTTATGTGCACTTGGGTGATGACACTATCGGGATGGGTGACCTCTCGGGAAGATTTTCCTACAAGGTAGTAGGAGCTTCTCACACGTAGCCAAAAGTGCCAACAAAGCTTTCGTAGCCCTTTGCTGCCAAGTATGCCAAGGCCAAGATGCCAAGGTCTATGCCTTGGTTGCCACCTTAGTCGCCCCCTTAGAGTGACACCCACACGCCACATGGCAGGCAATGCGTTCTTGCCCACAAGTTTGTCAATTTTTATCTTCGCGCTACAACAATGGAGCCCCTCCCTGGCGTCATCAATTATATCATCAAAAAATGCTAAAATAAAGTGTTCTCTTTGTTGTCGATGACATCATCAAAAAACACTAAAAAATCAAGCACCCTCTCTTCTACCCCCCTCATTACTATATAAACATGGGTAGAGCGTCACGTGAAGAATACACAACGATCCATGCAGAAGTCTCTCTGCTGCTATTGATGCGATGAAGCTTTGATGCAATTAGTTGAACCTCTCTTTCTCTCTCCACTCTTATGAGAAGTGCTGCCCGAACAGATCAAGCTTCTTCCATGGCTCCTAAGAGATGTCGAGATACTGA